>NC_069503.1:746907214-747227214 GCF_027579735.1 Bombina bombina | reverse complement strand
TGTATCTATATATGTGTTTATTTATATATGTGTATATACTATATATATTTGTTTACAGCCTTTTTCTCTTGTAAGATGTATCCAGTCCACGGATCATCCATTACTTGTGGGATCTTCTCCTTCCCAACAGGAAGCTGCAAGAGGACCACCCACAGCAGAGCGGTCTATATAGCTCCTCCTCTCCCTGCCACCCCCAGTCATTCTCTTGCAGCTCTCGACAAGAAAGGAAGTAGCTAGAGATGTGGTGTTTTTATTTAGCTTATCTTCATTCAAAAGTTTGTTATTTTCAAATGGTACCGGAGTTGTACTATTTTTAGCCTCAGGCAGAAAGTAGAAGAAGAGTCTGCCTGTGTCTTTAATGATCTTAGCAGGTTGTAACTAAGATCCATTGCCGTTCTCACACATAACTGAAGAGAGAGGTAACTTCAGCTGGGGAATGGCATGCAGGGTTTCCTGCTATGAGGTATGTGCAGTTTAAATTTTTCTAGAGAAATGTAAAATGCTAGAAAATGCTGTTAATACCGGATTTATCTGAGGTAAGCCTGATTACAGTGATTTAACAACAACTAGTATCATGCTTGCTGTTAGAGGTAATACTCTGATTATTTTTCACATTTCTGACATATAAAAAGTTTGCTGGAAGTGCTTAAACGTTTTTTATATGCATATTGGTGATAAAACTTTATTGGGGCTTAGTTTTTTCCACATGGCTGGCTAATTTTTGCCTAGGGATAGTTTTGTTTGGCCTCTCACTGTGAATACATAAGTGGGAGGGGCCTAATTTCGCGCCTAAATGCGCATTAGATTTTGCAGTCTGAGGCATCCAGTTTCCCTGAAGGAGTCCCCTGAATGCTTAGGACCTCTCTGAAGGGTTTTTGTGCTTTCCAAAGTCGATTGTATGGGAAGGTAGTGCCACAGCAGAGCTGTGGCAGTTTGTTGTGACTGTTAAAAAACTTTTATTTCGTTTTTTTGATCCGTTTTTTAAACTAAGGGGTTAATCATCCATTTGCAAGTGGGTGCAATGCTCTGTTAGCCTATTATACACACTGTAAAAATTTTGTTTGATTTACTGCTTTTTATCACTGTTTTTCAAATTCTGACCTTTTTTATTTTTCTTAAAGGCACAGTACCGTTTTTATTTTTTGCTTGTTTACTTTCGTTAAAGTGTTTTCCAAGCTTGCTGGTCTTTTTGCTAGTCTGTTTAAACATGTCTGACATAGAGGAAACTCCTTGTTCATTATGTTTAGAAGCCATGGTGGAAACCCCTCTTAGAATGTGTACCAAATGTACTGATTTCACTATAAGTTATAAAGACCATATTCTGTCTTTAAAAGATTTATCACCAGAGGAAACTGACAAGGGGGAAGTTATGCCGACTAACTCGCCTCACGTGTCAGAACCTTTAACTCCCGCTCAAGGGACTCCCGCTCAAGAGGCGCCAAGTACATCTAGCGCACCCATGGCGTTTACTTTACAAGACATGGCGGCAGTCATGGATAATACCCTTTCAGCGGTATTATCCAGACTACCTGGGTTACGAGGAAAGCGAGACAGCTCTGGAGTTAGAAGTATTACAGAGCACTCTGACGCTTTAGTAGCTATGTCTGATACCCCCTCACAATATGCAGAAGCTGAGGAAGGAGAGCTTCTTTCTGTGGGTGATTTTTCTGACTCAGGGAAGATGCTTCAACCTGATTCTGATATGTCAACATTTAAATTTAAGCTTGAACACCTCTGCATGTTGCTCAGGGAGGTTTTAGCTACTCTGAATGACTGTGACACCATTATAGTGCCAGAGAAAATGTGCAGATTGGATAAATACTATGCAGTGCCTGTTTACACTGATGTTTTTCTAATACCTAAAAGGTTTTTAGAGATTATTACTAAGGAATGGGATAGACCAGGTATTCCGTTCTCTCCCCCTCCTGTCTTTAAGAAAATGTTTCCCATAGATTCTGCCACACGGGACTTATGGCAAATGGTCCCTAAGGTGGAGGGAGCAGTTTCTACTCTAGCTAAGCGTACAACTATCCCTGTCGAGGACAGTTGTGCTTTCTTAGATCCAATGGATAAAAAGTTAGAGGGTTACCTTAAGAAAATGTTTATTCAACAAGGTTTTATTCTACAGCCTCTTGCATGCATTGCCCCGGTCACTGCTGCTGCGGCCTTCTGGTTTGAGTCTCTGGAAGAGGCCTTACAGGTAGAGACCCCATTGGATGATATACTTGACAAGCTTAGAGCACTTAAGCTAGCCAATTCATTTGTTTCTGATGCCATTGTTCATTTAACTAAACTAACGGCTAAGAATTCTAGTTTTGCTATTCAGGCGCGTAGGGCACTATGGCTTAAATCTTGGTCAGCTGACGTTACTTCAAAGTCTAAGCTTCTTAATTTTCCCTTCAAGGGGCAGACCCTATTCGGGCCTGGATTGAAGGAGATCATTTCTGATATTACTGGAGGAAAAGGTCATGCCCTTCCTCAGGATAGGTCTAACAAGTTAAGGACCAAACAAACTAATTTTCGTGCCTTTCAAAACTTTAAGAAGAGTGCGGCATCAACTTCCTCTAATACAAAGCAAGAGGGAAATTTTGCCCAGTCCAAGTCGGTCTGGAGACCTAACCAGACTTAGAATAAAGGTAAGCAGGCCAAGAAACCTGCTGCTGCCTCTAAGACAGCATGAAGGATTGGCCCCCGATCCGGTAACGGATCTAGTAAGGGGCAGACTTTCTCTCTTTGCCCAGGTTTGGGCAAGAGATGTCCAGGATCCCTGGGCGTTGGAAATGGTGTCCCAGGGATATCTTCTGGACTTCAGAGCTTCCCCTCCAAAAGGGAGGTTTCACCTTTCACAGTTATCTGCAAACCAGATAAAGAGAGAGGCATTCTTACATTGTGTTCAAGACCTCCAAGTTATGGGCGTGATCCACCCAGTTCCAAAAGAGGAACAGAGTCAAGGTTTCTATTCAAATCTATTTGTGGTTCCCAAAAAAGAGGGAACCTTCAGACCAATATTAGATCTCAAGATCCTAAACAAATTTCTCAGGGTCCCATCATTCAAGATGGAGACTATTCGAACCATCCTACCTATGATCCAGGAGGGTCAATTCAGGACTACTGTGGACTGAAAGGATGCTTATCTTCACATTCCGATACACAAAGATCATCATCTGTTTCTCAGGTTTGCCTTCCTAGACAGGCATTACCAGTTTGTGGCTCTTCCCTTTGGGTTAGCTACAGCTCCAAGAATCTTTACGAAGGTTCTGGGGTCACTTCTGGCGGTCCTAAGGCCGCGGGGCATAGCAGTAGCCCCTTACTTAGACGACATTCTGATACAGGCGTCAAATTTCCAAATTGCCAAGTCTCATACAGACATCGTTCTGGCATTCCTGCGGTCGCATGGGTGGAAAGTGAATGAAAAGAAGAGTTCTCTATCCCCTCTCACAAGAGTTTCCTTTCTGGGAACTCTGATAGATTCTGTAGAAATGAGGATTTACCTGACAGAGGCCAGGTTATCAAAACTTCTAAATTCTTGCCATGTTCTTTTTTCTACTTCTCGCCCTTCGGTGGCTCAGTGTATGGAAGTAATCGGCTTAATGGTAGCAGCAATGGACATAGTTCTGTTTGCCCGCCTACATCTCAGACCGCTGCAACTCTGCATGCTCAGTCAGTGGAATGGGGATTACACAGATTTGTCCCCTCTACTAAATCTGGATCAAGAGACCAGGGATTCTCTTCTCTGGTGGCTATCTCGGGTCCATCTGTCCAAAGGTATGACCTTTCGCAGGCCAGATAGGACAATAGTAACTACAGATGCCAGCCTTCTGGGTTGGGGGGCAGTCTGGAACTCCCTGAAGGCTCAGGAATCGTGGACTCAGGAGGAGGTTCTCCTCACGATAAACATTCTGGAACTAAGAGCGATATTCAATGCTCTTCAGGATTGGCCTCAGCTAGCGACAATGAGGTTCATCAGATTTCAGTCGGACAACTTCACGACTGTAGCTTACATCAACCATCAAGGGGGAACAAGGAGTTCCCTAGCGATGTTGGAGGTTTCAAAGATAATTCGTTGGGCAGAGATTCACTCTTGCCACCTATCAGCTATCCATATCCCAGGAGTAGAGAACTGGGAGGCGGATTTTCTAAGTCGACAGACCTTTCATCCGGGGGAGTGGGAGCTCCATCCGGAGGTGTTTGCACAGTTGATTCAACGTTGGGGCAAACCAGAACTGGATCTCATGGCGTCTCGCCAGAACGCCAAGCTTCCTTGTTACGGGTCTAGGTCCAGGTATCCCAAGGCAGCGCTGATAGATGCTCTAGCAGCGCCTTGGTCCTTCAACCTGGCTTATGTGTTTCCACCGTTTCCTCTGCTCCCTCGTCTGATTGCCAAAATCAAGCAGGAGAGAGCATCAGTGATTTTGATAGCACCTGCGTGGCCCCGCAGGACTTGGTATGCAGATCTGGTGGACATGTCATCCTTTCCACCATGGACTCTGCCTCTAAGACAGGACCTTCTACTTCAGGGTCCTTTCAACCATCCAAATCTAATTTCTCTGCGACTGACTGCCTGGAGATTGAACGCTTGATTTTATCAAAACGTGGCTTCTCAGAGTCAGTCATTGATACCTTAATTCAGGCACGAAAGCCTGTCACCAGGAAAATCTATCATAAGATATGGTGTAAATATCTTCATTGGTGTGAATCCAAGGGTTACTCATGGAGTAAGGTCAGGATTCCTAGGATATTGTCTTTTCTCCAAGATGGATTGGAGAAGGGTTTGTCGGCGAGTTCCTTAAAGGGACAGATTTCTGCTTTGTCTATTCTTTTGCACAAGCGTCTGGCGGATGTTCCAGACGTTCAGGCATTTTGTCAGGCTTTAGTTAGAATCAAGCCTGTGTTTAAACCTGTTGCTCCGCCATGGAGTTTAAATTTAGTTCTTTAAGTTCTTCAAGGGGTTCCGTTTGAACCCTTGCATTCCATAGATATCAAGCTTTTATCTTGGAAAGTTCTGTTTTTGGTAGCTATCTCCTCGGCTCGTAGAGTTTCTGAGTTATCTGTCTTACAGTGTGATTCCCCTTATCTGATCTTCCATGCAGATAAGGTAGTTTTGCGTACCAAACCTGGGTTTTTACCTAAGGTGGTATCTAATAAGAATATCAATCAGGAGATTGTTGTTCCGTCACTGTGTCCTAATCCTTCTTCAAAGAAGGAACGTTTATTTCACAATCTTGACGTGGTTCGTTCTTTAAAGTTTTATTTACAAGCTACTAAAGATTTTCGTCAAACATCTGCATTGTTTGTTGTCTACTCTGGACAGAGGAGAGGCCAAAAGGCTTCGGCAACTTCTCTTTCGTTTTGGCTAAGGAGTAAATTACGCTTAGCATATGAGACTGCTGGCCAGCAGCCTCCTGAAAGGATTACAGCTCATTCTACTAGAGCGGTAGCTTCCACATGGGCTTTTAAGAATGAGGCTTCTGTTGAACAGATTTGTAAGGCGGCGACTTGGTCTTCGCTTCATACTTTTTCAAAGTTCTATAAATTTGATACTTTTGCTTCTTCGGAGGCTATTTTTGGGAGAGGTTTTGCAGGCAATGGTACCTTCCGTTTAAGTTCCTGCCTTGTCCCTCCCTTCATCCATGTCCTATTGCTTTGGTATTGGTATCCCACAAGTAATGGATGATCCGTGGACTGGATACACCTTACAAGAGAAAACATAATTTATGCTTACCTGATAAATTTATTTCTCTTGTGGTGTATCCAGTCCACGGCCCGCCCTGTCATTTTAAGGCAGGTATATTTTATTTTTAAACTTCAGTCACCACTGCACCCTATGGTTTCCCCTTTCTCTTGCTTGTCTTCGGTCGAATGACTGGAGGTGGCAGGGAGAGGAGGAGCTATATAGACAGCTCTGCTGTGGGTGGTCCTCTTGCAGCTTCCTGTTGGGAAGGAGAATATCCCACAAGTAATGGATGATCCGTGGACTGGATACACCACAAGAGAAATACATTTATCAGGTAAGCATAAATTATGTTTTTTATGTGCAATAAAATATACACACGATAATATAGTCCGAATCTGCTGGGCCATTATGGGGGCAGTATATAATGTGTGTGACTTACAAAAGTGTTTATTTTTAAATGTAAGCAGCAAAAAGCTCAAAATTTGTTTAGCACAAGGGTATGAAAAAGACATAGCAACAAAAGGGTTAAAGTTGTGTGTTGAAAAATGTTTGAGTGTGGATGGGACATTAAAATGTCTAGCACCCACAACTTTTCACAACAAGAGACTAATTCATGTGACCCATATAGATACATTGTGTTCTCTCCTGTGGAGTTTTGGCTGACACTGCACTAATTGGCTAAAATTCAAGGCAATAGATAATAATAAATAAATACATAAATAGCCATGTGATAAGGGGGCTGTCAGAAGAGGCTTAGATACAAGGTACAAAGTGGTAAGACTGATTAAGTGACTGGCATTTTCCACTCTTTAACCAGCAGTGCTGTGCTGCTCATGAACAGCACTTGAAATGTTAAACCCCTTTCTGTAGGGGTGTCACCAGTTTTAAAATTAACTTTGATAGATGGATATATAGAGAGAGATAGATATAGAATTTTTTTTTTTTTTTAAATCACTCCACTATCATTTTATAAATAACCACACCCAGTAAAAAGATACTTGTCCAAGGTGTAATAGGTCCTTAGGTTACCATCATTAATCTAGTTATCTTCCCTCCAGCAGTGTTCTAACTATACAATTATCTCTATAGCTGTTGACATTGCTACAGTTGCATTTACTGACCAGGCCCACCACTGCATGGGCATCCATTTTTAGGCCTAACTCTCCTTCAGACCCCCAAATCCAACACTCAGTCTTGTAAACTTCAACCTAATGAGTTTGCATAATTTTGGCAATGATACTGCAAAAATCCTTGTCTAAACTTTTTTTTTAATTAGTTCACTTTTGCAAATTCTTAGACCTATCTTCACCCACATCTTCCCCTCACTTTGTGCCACTATTCCCTACCTTTCCTCTCCCCCCAATAAAGTAAACAGCTATGTATAGTCAAGGTTTTCCTTGCAATATCATATATGTATTTGTTTTTCTGCATGTTATCACCCCGTGGATATAAAATGGTAGGTTTTTGTCTTTGCAGGTTACAAAATTAGGTGGCCTACCAAGTAATATACTTGACGTTTGGGAGTTTTTGGGAAAACCAGAGCACTGTCGTTACACATGGGATACAAAAGTCAACAACAATCTTGGGGCCCGCTACACCTGCAGATTGCGCTTTGATCGGATACTGTATCGAGCTGCTGTTGATGGGGGACAGGTGATTCCTCAGTCTCTGGACCTCATTGGTTTAGAAAAATTGGACTGTGGGAGGTTTCCAAGTGATCACTGGGGCCTGTTGTGTGATTTTGATGTGATCTTGTAAATCAACCAGAATGTTAGGGGTGGGTATTTTAATAAATGTAAAATTACATATTTTAATTAAACATTTTTTTATTAATACTTTGGTTTTATTTTTATTATTTGAATAAGGAATTAAAAAATGATATGGTTATTAAAGGCTAGAAGTGTAAATTAACCTTGTGGTGCTTAGCAGGCATGTGCTCCTTTTTATAAAAGAATGTAATAATGAGAATAAATTCTTGAAGATAGATGAAAAGAAGCCAAGCTCTTCACATGGAGACTGTGGTACAAAAAACCCTTCTCATTTTCTCAGCACATGATTGAGCGGAATCTTTTGTGCTCTGTCAGCTTTATGCTTGAAATGTTGTCTGACATGAATTTGTGTGGACACTCCTAGAAATCTATTAGCTGTGTGTGTATGTATATATATATATATATGTATATATATATATATGTATATATATATGTATATGTGTGTATGTATGTATGTATATATATATATATATATGTGTGTGTGTATATATATATATATATATATATATATATGTATATGTGTGTGTGTGTGTATATATATATATATATATATATATATGTATATATGTGTGTGTATATATATATGTGTGTGTATATATATACATACACACACACACACACACACACACACACACACACGGAAGGGAACTGCACTTTCCGTGAACTGCACTCAAGACCGGACCAGGTACACATCCAGTGACTCTGCAACATCCCAGCCCTGGGTGCTAAATAGCACTCCAAAAAAGCTGTGATGTCACCAGGGCCACAGGCAGTTAACCCCAGTCCGGAATGGGTGCAAGAAACAAGGGGGATTACAAACAAAAAGTAATACAACACATAGAAACACCCAGCAGTCACCAGCTAGCTCACAGCTAAGATAAAATCACAACTGGAAAGGTTAGTTACCGCATCTGGCCAAATGGGAAAAGCTCAGGCACCACGTCAAGGTCCTGGTGAGTGCTGGGTGTTTCTATGTGTTGTATTACTTTTTGTTTGTAATCCCCCTGGTTTCTTGCACCCATTCCGGACTGTGGTTAACTGCCTGTGGCTCTGGTGACATCACAGCTTTTTTGGAGTGCTATTTAGCACCCAGGGCTGGGATGTTGCTGAGTCACTGGATGTGTACCTGGTCCGGTCTTGGAGTGCAGTTCCCTTCCATGTTTTGTATTTCTCTGGGTGATTACATCCACCTGTGCACCCCTTATTTGTTCTCAATTTGTTTGGCTTTGTGAGCTCGCATGGTGTGGCTGTGTTAGGGACAGTGGAAAGAACCTTGACGTGGTGCCTGAGCTTTTCCCATTTGGCCAGATGCGGTAACTAACCTTTCCAGTTGTGATTTTATCTTAGCTGTGAGCTAGCTGGTGACTGCTGGGTGTTTCGTTGTGTGTGTGTGTGTGTATATATATATATATATATATATATATATATATATATATATATATATATATATATATATAATTTCAAGCTAATGGGTTGTGCTCTAGCGACTTCTCCACGCTGCTTGCATTTTTTAGGTTTATTTGTAATATGATCATATTTGTATATATTTTTACATTTATACATAATTAGATTTCTCTCCTAAAAATAGACGTTTCTTATTGGGGGATAGCCTTTTAAACACAATTTAAGATGCTAGGACACAGTACAAAAGGCTGCGGGCAGAGGCTGGACACATAGTATACACAAGTAGTAGTAGTAGTATACATACATACACAAGTAGGTAGCAATGTGCACACACAGGGAGTGATATACAAAAGCAGGGATACACATGGCAACACACGGAGATGAGGAGACAGAGGCGCACACACATACATATGCAGGGATAGACACAAACACACATATGCAGGAATTGACCCACACGCTCCTGCTCCACCCTAGCTACAATAGGTCAAGCAGTGCTCATTGTTGATCTTCACTAGTACTCTGCATAACTGCCATTCCCAGTGCTCTATTTCAGCAAGATAGTAGTATGAGACTGCGCAGCTCCAATACTCTGCATGGCTGCCCTGCTCCACCCATCTCTGCCTGTTTGCTTCCAGCCTATCAGGGTGAGATCAAGAACCCTGACGGAGCTTTAGTCCCTCACACTTTCTCTCCCTCTCCAGTTTGAAATCTTCAACCTCTCTCCTCAGAGGCCAATAACAGAGGTGCTCTACAATCAAAAGTTTATTTTCCTTCTATTGGCGGTGGGTCCCAAGTCGGGTCAGAGTCCACCAGAACATTCATAAACTATGGGAAATACTATTCCTGGCCTCCAGCAGGAGGCAAAGACACCCAAACAATGCTATAAATATCCCACTTCCCTTACCCTTCAGTAGTTATTTGCCTTGTCTCATGGAGGTAGGCAGAGAGAGGTGCCTGTTAAAGGGACACTGAACCAAAAAAATGTATTTCATGATTCGGATAGAGCATGCAATTTTTAAGCAACTTTCTAATTTACTTGTATTATCAATTTTTCTTAATTTATCTTTATTTGAAAAAGAAGGCATCTAAGCTAAGGAGCCAGCCAATTTTTTGGTTCAGACCACTGAACAGCACTTGTTTATTGGTGGGTGAATTTATCCACCAATCCGCAAGAACAACCCAGGTTGTTGACCAAAAATGGGCCGGCATCTAAACTTACTTTCTTGCTTTTTAAATAAAGATACCAAGAGAATGAAGAAAAGAGAATAGGAGTAAATTAGAAGCCCTGGTGTGATGGCAGAGGCTGTGACTGATAGTTTTGGGCAACCTTCTGAAGAAGATCCTTAAGTTCGGAAGGAGAAATTTCTTCCTCAGACCCTTCTGATGTTTAGTCGGAAGATGACTCTGAGGAGGGCACTATAGATTGAAATCGGATCGGCTTTTGCTGAAGGAAGGTCCTGGAGGCCAAGCCGACTGAAGAGGACCAGGTCCAAAAACTAGTAGCGCATTGGATTATTGCAGAAATGATCTCTAAAGAATGGGAAAAGCCAAGAGATCATTTTACTGCTTCAGCAGCCTTTAAGAGATCTTTTCCTGTTCCTGCAGCCCACACAGAGATCTGGAACAGTGTCCCTAAGGTTGATGGGTTGTATAAACATTGGCCAAGCGCACTACAATTCCACTTGAGGACAGCATGTCCTTTATGGATCCCCTAGATAGAAGGCTTGAGGGACACTGTAGGTGACTTCTTTTACAAGATATGACGAGTCCATGGATTTAATCCTTACTTATGGGATATCGCCTCCTGATTAGCAGGAAGTGGCAAAGAGCACCACAGCAGAGCTGTATATATAGCTCCTCCCTTCCCTCCCACTCCAGTCATTCTCTTTGCCCGTGTTAGTGATAGGAAGAGGTAAAGTGAGGTTTTAATTTAGATTCTTCAATGAAGAAGTTTTTTATTTTAAAATGGTGCCAGTGAGTACTATTTTTCTCAGAGAGAAATCATCAGTCACTTAATCCCTAAGAGGAGTGGAGACATTTTATTTTTCTACCCTGATGTTGATGATCTTAGCAAACGTTATCTAAGATCCATACTGGTTCCCACAGAGCAGCTGAAGGTAATGTAAAGAAAACTCTTCAGTGTGGAGAACGGTGTCATGCTACAAGCAGCATTGAGGTATGGTTTAGTCTTTTGTTTTATGGGGAGACTTGATGCATCAGAACAGGCTGACATTCCCTAACTGGGAAGGGGTAATCTGTATGCACTATAAGAAAGAATGGTGTTCCTGGAATTCCCTTTATTGTACTTATTTAACAGTGTGCTGTTTTCACTTTAAATTTTCTGTGTGGGCTGACTCTGGGAGATGCGGTTCTGGCTTCGTTATTTTGTGGTTATAACTGGCTGACGGGACTTTATTCTCTGAGATGTGCTTTAGTGTTTATAAGAGGGGCACATGGCTTTTGTATATGGAGACCGACATGTTGGTTATCTACCCATGCGGTTCTTGGTACGGCTAAGAGTTACGCCCACAGTAGGTGAGGCCTATTTTCGCGTGCGCAGCCGCACAGTGTGTTTTCCGGATCGGCAGCAAAGTCCTGAGGCTCCGGTGGGGCCTAGCTCAGTTTTCTTTCATGTAATTAGCAAGAGTCCATGAGCTAGTGACGTATGGGATATACATTCCTACCAGGAGGGGCAAAGTTTCCCAAACCTCAAAATGCCTATAAATACACCCCTCACCACACCCACAATTCAGTTTTACAAACTTTGCCTCCTATGGAGGTGGTGAAGTAAGTTTGTGCTAGATTCTACGTTGATATGCGCTCCGCAGCAAGTTGGAGCCCGGTTTTCCTCTCAGCGTGCAGTGAATGTCAGAGGGATGTGAGGAGAGTATTGCCTATTTGAATGCAGTGATCTCCTTCTACGGGGTCTATTTCATAGGTTCTCTGTTATCGGTCGTAGAGATTCATCTCTTACCTCCCTTTTCAGATCGACGATATACTCTTATATACCATTACCTCTACTGATTCTCGTTTCAGTACTGGTTTGGCTTTCTACAAACATGTAGATGAGTGTCCTGGGGTAAGTAAATCTTATTTTCTGTGACACTAAGCTATGGTTGGGCACTTTGTTTATAAAGTTCTAAATAGATGTATTCAAACATTTATTTGCCTTGACTCAGAATGTTCAACATTCCTTATTTTCAGACAGTCAGTTTCATATTTTGGATAATGCATTTGAATCAAACATATTTTTTCTTACCTTAAAAATTTGACTCTTTTTTCCCTGTGGGCTGTTAGGCTCGCGGGGGCTGAAAATGCTTCATTTTATTGCGTCATTCTTGGCGCGGACTTTTTTGGCGCAAAAAAAATCTTTTCCGTTTCCGGCGTCATACGTGTCGCCGGAAGTTGCGTCATTTTTTGACGTTCTTTTGCGCCAAAAATGTCGGCGTTCCGGATGTGGCGTCATTTTTGGCGCCAAAAGCATTTAGGCGCCAAATAATGTGGGCGTCTTATTTGGCGCTAAAAAATATGGGCGTCTCTTTTGTCTCCACATTATTTAAGTCTCATTTTTCATTGCTTCTGGTTGCTAGAAGCTTGTTCTATGGCATTTTTTCCCATTCCTGAAACTGTCATTTAAGGAATTTGATCAATTTTGCTTTATATGTTGTTTTTTCTCTTACATATTGCAAGATGTCTCACGTTGCATCTGAGTCAGAAGATACTTCAGGAAAATCGCTGTCTAGTGCTGGAACTACCAAAGCTAAGTGTATCTGCTGTAAACTTTTGGTAGCTATTCCTCCGGCTGTTGTTTGTATTAATTGTCATGACAAACTTGTTAATGCAGATAATATTTCCTTTAGTAATGTACCATTGCCTGTTGCAGTTCCTTCAACATCTAAGGTGTAGAATGTTCCTGATAACATAAGAGATTTTGTTTCTGAATCCATCAAGAAGGCTATGTCTGTTATTTCTCCTTCTAGAAAACATAAAAAATCTTTTAAAACTTCTCTCCCTACAGATGATTTTTTAAATGAACATCATCATTCTGATTCTGATGACTCTTCTGGTTCAGAGGATTCTGTCTCAGAGATTGATGCTGATAAATCTTTGTTACGGTTGCCTCCAGGCTGGCTGGAAGTTGGACCGTAGAAAAGGATGCTCCTAGCGCTCACCAAAGAATCATCAGCACCATAGTCAGCAATCCCTGTAGTGATATTAGCTGAAGCTGTCCCCTACAAACATGAGTCAAAGCTGCAAGTTAGAGGGTCAAAAATAGGTCTGATGTGCTGGAGCACACAGCCTCCTTTTTATTGAGGTTACATGCAAACAGGACACTCTCAGGGGGAGGCATAAAATCCCCCATCACACATTTGATATTAGATAGAGAGACACTCCCTTTGACAGGCTACAACATTTACTTCAGCAGATAACATTACACACAATAAAACAATGCAGTCCACCTTATCAATACTAGTCTGATTAGACAATGGGAAAGTTGATCACTAAACCTAATTAGAGCTAATCCCAGCAGACTTGTATGTAGAATAGGTTTCTTGAAGCTGAACAAAATTTAACTCTTAATGGCACACAATGAAACTGAACCAAGTGGGAGAAAGCCAGGGACAAGTCATTTCACAGGTCTGGGGACATAGTCTTAAAGGGGGCATTGTTCACCAGAGTCACAATATGTCCCCAGACGTTTCCCAAAGGGCCACACACACCCCACAAAAGTCAATATACTCTCAGGGGCACAATCTTCCAGGGGCCATAGTCATGAGGAAGGAGGCTGGCAAATAGGCTTCTCCAAAATCCAGGGAAGCAGGGCAACCTTCCATTTAAAGGGCCAGTCACAAATAGCAGTTTGTAACATATCTCCCCTTTTGGAGGGAGACTAACAAGGCACCTGACCTTCTGTCGGTCAGTGCCTAAGTTAGTCTCGCAACCCACCCACAAATAAACACTAGCAGCAAAGCAGCCCCCCCACAACAAGTAGCACTGGCCTGTAGGTTCCAGGTTATAGGATGAAAGTGTAGCATCCTCTGCCTTCCTGGCGCAGCTGTGCAAATAGCTGATGGTACTTGGGGGGCAGAGGCCAGCGGCACTCTGCCCTGGTGCCAGCGCTTCTGCTGGGGTGGGGGGTTTGCAGGCCAGTCCTGTAACAAGGGGGTCTGTAGGGCAGAGGCCAGCAGTGCTCTGTTCTGATGCCAGCTCTTCTGCTGGGGGAATTGGGGCATAGTCCTGCCCGGTGGCAAAGGGAACGTGGGGGTCAGTGGGGGTTAACATCTCCACTGTTAACCCTGGGCCCAAGTTAGGAGTTAGCTGGGGAGGGGGAGATTGGCTTACCTCCTCCTCCTGATACTCCGGTGGCCGTTGGGAAGGGAGGTCGATGCTCTCCGCTTCCTGTGAAACATGCTGCGGCTGGGGAGAGAGACCAGTTGTCTCCTCTCCCTGGAAGGCACACTCCGGCTGGGGAGGGAGGTCGATGCTCTCCCCTCCCTGTAGCTGGGTCTGTCGCTGGGGATCTGGGCCACCTGCCCAGCATCCCTGTAGGGCCGGTAGAGAGACTGCGGTCCCATCTCCACCTGCCTGCTGGGGGTCCTCCCAGGACCAGTCTATGAGGCCTGCTGCCTCTGGTATCTCTGGTTGGGGTTGGGGAAGGAGACCGGTTGTCTCTTCCCTCTGCACAGTATACTGCCGCTGGGGAGGGAGGTCGCTGCTCTCCTCTCCCTTACATACTTCCAGCCGCTGGGGAATGGAGTCTGGGCTCACAATTCCCTGCATATTCCTCTGCTGCTGGGGGACAGGACCAACTGTCTCTGCCCCCTGTAACTCATTTTCTCGCTGGAGAGCAGGTGTCCATACCCCCAAACTCCACAGTTGGCGCTCAAAGGCTCGTGCTGCTTCGTTCTCAGAAGCCAATTCCCGGATGAGGCGACTGACTACCTCCTGCGCAGGGTCTGGACCATATCGGACTAGCCGCCTCTTTACCTCTGGAACGAAATCCGCGCCCTCATAGCGACGGATCAGGTTGAGGTGCTCTTCACAGGGTTCTGACCAGTATCTTGTCAGCTCCATGCTGCTGTAGGTAGGGACGCTGCGCAGTGGCTAGCATTGCCCTCAATAACTTTCCTACGATACCAGTGCTGTTGTGGTGCTGCTCCTTGCGCTAGGACGCCAATCCCACCGCTGCCGCCAAATGTTACGGTTGCCTCCAGGCTGGCTGGAAGTTGGACCGTAGAAAAGGATGCTCCTAGCGCTCACCAAAGAATCATCAGCACCATAGTCAGCAATCCCTGTAGTGATATTAGCTGAAGCTGTCCCCTACAAACATGAGTCAAAGCTGCAAGTTAGAGGGTCAAAAATAGGTCTGATGTGCTGGAGCACACAGCCTCCTTTTTATTGAGGTTACATGCAAACAGGACACTCTCAGGGGGAGGCATAAAATCCCCCATCACACATTTGATATTAGATAGAGAGACACTCCCTTTGACAGGCTACAACATTTACTTCAGCAGATAACATTACACACAATAAAACAATGCAGTCCACCTTATCAATACTAGTCTGATTAGACAATGGGAAAGTTGATCACTAAACCTAATTAGAGCTAATCCCAGCAGACTTGTATGTAGAATAGGTTTCTTGAAGCTGAACAAAATTTAACTCTTAATGGCACACAATGAAACTGAACCAAGTGGGAGAAAGCCAGGGACAAGTCATTTCACAGGTCTGGGGACATAGTCTTAAAGGGGGCATTGTTCACCAGAGTCACAATATGTCCCCAGACGTTTCCCAAAGGGCCACACACACCCCACAAAAGTCAATATACTCTCAGGGGCACAATCTTCCAGGGGCCATAGTCATGAGGAAGGAGGCTGGCAAATAGGCTTCTCCAAAATCCAGGGAAGCAGGGCAACCTTCCATTTAAAGGGCCAGTCACAAATAGCAGTTTGTAACAATCTTCATATTTATTTAAAATGGAATTTATTCGTTCTTTACTTAAAGAAGTACTAATTGCTTTAGAAATAGAGGATTCTGGTCCTCTTGATACTAATTCTAAACGTTTAGATAAGGTATTTAAATCTCCTGTGGTTATTCCAGAAGTTTTTCCTGTTCCTAATGCTATTTCTGAAGTAATTTCTAAAGAATGGGATAAATTGGGTAATTCATTTACTCCTTCTAAACGTTTTAAGCAATTATATCCTGTGCCGTCTGACAGATTAGAATTTTGGGACAAAATCCCTAGAGTTGATGGGGCTATTTCTACCCTTGCTAAACGTACTACTATTCCTACGTCAGATGGTACTTCGTTTAAGGATCCTTTAGATAGGAAAATTGAATCCTTTCTAAGAAAAGCTTATCTGTGTTCAGGTAATCTTCTTAGACCTGCTATATCATTGGCTGATGTTGCTGCAGCTTCAACTTTTTGGTTGGAAACTTTAGCGCAACAAGTAACGGATCATGATTCTCATAATATTATTATTCTTCTTCAGCATGCTAATAATTTTATCTGTGATGCCATTTTTGATATTATCAGAGTTGATGTCAGGTTTATGTCTCTAGCTATTTTAGCTAGAAGAGCTTTATGGCTTAAGACTTGGAATGCTGATATGGCTTCTAAATCAACTCTACTTTCCATTTCTTTCCAGGGTAACAAATTATTTGGTTCTCAGTTGGATTCTATTATCTCAACTGTTACTGGTGGGAAAGGAACTTTTTTACCACAGGATAAAAAATCTAAGGGTAAAAACAGGGCTAATAATCGTTTTCGTTCCTTTCGTTTCAACAAAGAACAAAAGCCTGATCCTTCATCCTCAGGAGCAGTTTCAGTTTGGAAACCATCTCCAGTCTGGAATAAATCCAAGCCTTCTAGAAAGGCAAAGCCTGCTTCTAAGTCCACATGAAGGTGCGGCCCTCATTCCAGCTCAGCTGGTAGGGGGCAGGTTACGTTTTTTCAAAGAAATTTGGATCAATTCTGTTCACAATCTTTGGATTCAGAACATTGTTTCAGAAAGGTACAGAATTGGTTTCAAGATGAGACCTCCTGCAAAGAGATTTTTTCTTTCCCGTGTCCCAGTAAGTCCAGTGAAAGCTCAAGCATTTCTGAATTGTGTTTCAGATCTAGAGTTGGCTGGAGTAATTATGCCAGTTCCAGTTTCGGAACAGGGGATGGGGTTTTATTCAAATCTCTTCATTGTACCAAAGAAGGAGAATTCCTTCAGACCAGTTCTGGATCTAAAAATATTGAATCGTTATGTAAGGATACCAACGTTCAAAATGGTAACTGTAAGGACTATCTTGCCTTTGGTTCAGCAAGGGCATTATATGTCCACAATAGATTTACAGGATGCATATCTGCATATTCCGATTCATCCAGATCATTATCAGTTCCTGAGATTCTCTTTTCTGGACAAGCATTACCAGTTTGTGGCTCTGCCGTTTGGCCTAGCTACAGCTCCAAGAATTTTTACAAAGGTTCTCGGTGCCCTTCTGTCTGTAATCAGAGAACAGGGTATTGTGGTATTTCCTTATTTGGACGATATCTTGGTACTTGCTCAGTCTTTACATTTAGCAGAATCTCATACGAATCGACTTGTGGTGTTTCTTCAAAATCATGGTTGGAGGATCAATTTACCAAAAAGTTCATTGATTCCTCAGACAAGGGTAACCTTTCTGGGTTTCCAGATAGATTCAGTGTCCATGACTCTGTCTTTGACAGACAAGAGACGTCTAAAATTGATTTCAGCTTGTCGAAATCTTCAGTCACAATCATTCCCTTCGGTAGCCTTATGCATGGAAATTCTAGGTCTTATGACTGCTGCATCGGACGCGATCCCCTTTGCTCGTTTTCACATGCGACCTCTTCAGCTCTGTATGCTGAATCAATGGTGCAAGGATGACACAAAGATATCTCAATTAATATCTTTAAAACCGATTGTACGACACTCTCTAACGTGGTGGACAGATCACCATCGTTTAATTCAGGGGGCTTCTTTTGTGCTTCCGACCTGGACTGTAATTTCAACAGATGCAAGTCTCACAGGTTGGGGAGCAGTGTGGGGATCTCTGATAGCACAAGGAGTTTGGGAATCTCAGGAGGTGAGATTACCGATCAATATTTTGGAACTCCGTGCAATTTTCAGAGCTCTTCAGTTTTGGCCTCTTCTGAAGAGAGAATCGTTCATTTGTTTTCAGACAGACAATGTCACAACTGTGGCATACATCAATCATCAAGGAGGGACTCACAGTCCTCTGGCTATGAAAGAAGTATCTCGAATTCTTGTTTGGGCGGAATCCAGCTCCTGTCTAATCTCTGCGGTTCATATCCCAGGTATAGACAATTGGGAAGCGGATTATCTCAGTCGCCAAACGTTGCATCCGGGTGAATGGTCTCTTCACCCAGAGGTATTTCTTCAGATTGTTCAAATGTGGGAACTTTCAGAAATAGATCTGATGGCGTCTCATCTAAACAAGAAACTTCCCAGGTATCTGTCCAGATCCCGGGATCCTCAGGCGGAGGCAGTGGATGCATTATCACTTCCTTGGAAGTATCATCCTGCCTATATCTTTCCGCCTCTAGTTCTTCTTCCAAGAGTAATCTCCAAGATTCTGAAGGAATGCTCGTTTGTTCTGCTGGTAGCTCCTGCATGGCCTCACAGGTTTTGGTATGCGGATCTTGTCCGGATGGCCTCTTGCCAACCGTGGACTCTTCCGTTAAGACCAGACCTTCTGTCGCAAGGTCCTTTTTTCCATCAGGATCTGAAATCCTTAAATTTAAAGGTATGGTGATTGAACACTTGATTCTTGGTCAAAGAGGTTTCTCTGACTCTGTGATTAATACTATGTTACAGGCGCGTAAATCTGTATCTAGAGAGATATATTATAGAGTCTGGAAGACCTATATTTCTTGGTGTCTTTCTCATCATTTTTCTTGGCATTCTTTTAGAATACCGAGAATTTTAGTTTCTTCAGGATGGTTTAGATAAGGGTTTGTCCGCAAGTTCCTTGAAAGGTCAAATCTCTGCTCTTTCTGTTCTTTTTCACAGAAAGATTGCTATTCTTCCTGATATTCATTGTTTTGTACAAGCTTTGGTTCGTATAAAACCTGTCATTAAGTCAATTTCTCCTCCTTGGAGTTTGAATTTGGTTCTGGGGGCTCTTCAAGCTCCTCCGTTTGAACCTATGCATTCATTGGACATTAAATTACTTTCTTGGAAAGTTTTGTTCCTTTTGGCAATCTCTTCTGCCAGAAGAGTTTCTGAATTATCTACTCTTTCTTGTGAGTCTCCTTTTCTGATTTTTCATCAGGATAAGGCGGTGTTGCGAACTTCTTTTGAATTTTTACCTAAAGTTGTGAATTCCAACAACATTAATAGAGAAATTGTGGTTCCTTCATTATGTCCTAATCCTAAGAATTCTAAGGAGAAATCGTTGCATTCTTTGGATGTTGTTAGAGCTTTGAAATATTATGTTGAAGCTACTAAGTCTTTCCGAAAGACTTCTAGTTTATTTGTTATCTTTTCCGGTTCTAGAAAAGGCCAGAAAGCTTCTGCCATTTCTTTGGCATCTTGGTTGAAATCTTTAATTCATCTTGCCTATGTTGAGTCGGGTAAAACTCCGCCTCAGAGGATCACAGCTCATTCTACTAGGTCAGTTTCTACTTCCTGGGCGTTTAGGAATGAAGCTTCGATTGATCAGATTTGCAAAGCAGCAACTTGGTCCTCTTTGCATACTTTTACTAAATTCTACCATTTTGATGTATTTTCTTCTTCTGAAGCAGTTTTTGGTAGAAAAGTACTTCAGGCAGCAGTTTCAGTTTGAATCTTCTGCTTATGTTTTTCATTAAACTTTATTTTGGGTGTGGATTATTTTCAGCAGGAATTGGCTGTCTTTATTTTATCCCTCCCTCTCTAGTGACTCTTGTGTGGAAAGATCCACATCTTGGGTAGTCATTATCCCATACGTCACTAGCTCATGGACTCTTGCTAATTACATGAAAGAAAACATAATTTATGTAAGAACTTACCTGATAAATTCATTTCTTTCATATTAGCAAGAGTCCATGAGGCCCGCCCTTTTTTTGTGGTGGTTATGATTTTTGTATAAAGCACAATTATTCCAATTCCTTATTTTATATGCTTTCGCACTTTTTTATCACCCCACTTCTTGGCTATTCGTTAAACTGAATTGTGGGTGTGGTGAGGGGTGTATTTATAGGCATTTTGAGGTTTGGGAAACTTTGCCCCTCCTGGTAGGAATGTATATCCCATACGTCACTAGCTCATGGACTCTTGCTAATATGAAAGAAATGAATTTATCAGGTAAGTTCTTACATAAATTATGTTTTTCAATCGTATGGCCCAGAAAGACTTGAAACTGTTTTCTTCAGTGTGATCCTGAGGCAGGTAGGTGCCGCAGCAGAGCTGTGGCGAGGTGCAGGTACCTGGATTGCTATTAATAAAGCTCATAAAGTTGTTATAAATTGATATATTATATACCCTAACAAGTGGTGCAATATTGTTAAGCTATTTTGGGCACATTAGGATATTTTTTACTGCTGCAGACGTTTTTGTGATAACAGAAAAATTGTTGCGCTTTTATTTAAAGGCGCAGTACTTTTTTTTTTGTATATGTTTTGACTTCAGAGTACAATATATCAAAGAACGACTATTATTGCTAGTCTGTTTAACATGTCTGAACTTGAGGAAACTACTTGTTCTATGTGTTTAGATGCCATTGTGGAACCCCCTCTTACTTTTTGTCCCTCATGTACTGAAAGGGCCTTACAATGTAAAGAGCAAATTTTCTTTAAGGAAAGTGTGCCTAAGGATGATTCTCAGTCCGATGAGAATCAGGGTATGCCGCTAAATTCTCCCCAAGCGTCACAACCTTTAACGCCCACCCAAGCGGCGCCGAGTTCTTCAACCACGTCTACTTAATTTACTCTGCAGGATATGGCTGCAGTTATGTCATCTACCCTTACAGAGGTTCTATCTAAGTTACCAGTGTTACAGGGCAAACGCAGCAGGGCAGAAGTCAATGTGAATACTGCGACTTCTGATGCTTTGTTGGCTATTTCCGATGTACCCTCACAGGGATCTGAATTGGGGGGTCAGGGAACTTCTGTCTGAGGGGGAACTTTCCGATTCGGGAAGTGTTACCTCAAACGGATTCGGACGTCATGTCCTTTAGATTTATGCTTGAACACCTCCGCCTGTTACTTCGGGAGGTTTTAGCGACTCTGGATGATTGTGACTATATTGTGGTACCACCAGAGAAATTGTGTAAGATGGACAAATACTTAGAGGTGCCTGCTTACTCTGTTTTTCCGGTTCCTAAGAGAATCTCGGAAATTATTACGCAGGAATGGGAAAGACCGGGTATCCCGTTCTCACCTTCTCCTAATTTTTAGAAAATGTATCCCATATCTGACACTGTACGGGACTCTTGGCAAACAGTCCCTAAGGTGGAGCTATATCTACCCTGGCTAAGCGTCCAACTATTCCTATTGAGGACAGTTGTGCTTTCAAAGACCCTATGGATAAGAAATTGGAGGGTCTTCTAAAAAAGTTATTTATTCATCAGGGTTTCCTTTTACAAACGACAGCCTGCATTGTACCTGTTACCACTGCGGCAGCCTTTTGGTTTGACGCCTTAGAGTCTCCTAAGACTGAGACTCCTTTAGAGGACATTTTAGATAGAATTAAGGCTCTTAAGCTGGCTAATTCTTTTATTACGGATGCCGCCTTTCAGATTTCCAAATTAGCGGCTAAGAATGCCGGATTTGCCATTTTAGCGCGTAGAGCGTTATGGTTAAAATCTTAGATGACACATCAGCCGACCAAGTCAAAGCTTTTGGCTATTCCTTTCAAAGGAAAAACCCTCTTCGGGCCTGACTTGAAAGAAATCATTTCTGACATTATGGGAGGTAAGGGTCATCTCCTACCTCAGGATAGAACAGCTAAACTGAGGGGTAAACAAACAATTTTTGTTCCTTTCGGAACTTCAAAGGAGTCCCCTCTTCTTCCGCTAAACAGGAAGGGAATTTTGCTCAGGCCAAGTCTGTCTGGAGACCCAACCAGGCTTGGAACAAGGGTAAACAACCTAAGCAGCCCACTGCTGCTACCAAGACAGCATGAAGGGGCGGCCCCCGATCCGGGACCGGATCTAGTAGGGGGCAGGCTTTCTCTCTTTGCCCAGGCTTGGGTAAGAGATGTTCAGGACCCCTGGACACTGGAAATCATGTCCCAAGGGTATCAACTGGAATTCAAAAATTCTCTCCCAAGGGGGAGGTTTCTTCTTTCACAATTGTAGACCAGATAAAAAGAGAGGCATTCTTACGTTGTGTAAAAGGCCTCTCTACTATGGGAGTAATTCGTCCCGTTCCAATACTGGAGCAGGGGCAGGGGTTTTACTCAAATCTTTTTGTGGTCCCCAAAAAAGAGGGCACGTTTCAACCTATTTTAGATCTAAAAAGTCTAAACAAGTTTCTCAGAGTCCCATCCTTCAAGATGGAGACTATTCGAACAATTCTGCCATTGATCCAGGAGGGTCAATATATGACTACCGTGGACTTGAAGGATGCATATCTTCATATTCCTATCCACAAGGATCATCACCAGTTCCTAAGGTTTGCCTTCCTGGACAAACATTTTCAGTTTGTGGCTCTTCCCTTTGGGTTGGCCACAGCACCCAGGATTTTCACGAAGGTTCTAGGGTCCCTTCTGGCGGTTCTCAGACCGCGGGTTATTGCAGTGGCCGCTTATCTAGACTATATTCTGATCCAGGCGTCGTCTTACCATCTGACAAAGTCTCATACAGACATGATTCTGTCCTTTCTGAGGACTCACGGGTGGAAGACAAGGGTTCCCTTCTTGGGAACTCTGATAGATTCCATATCCATGAAAATTTTCTTGACGGAGGTCAGAAAGTTAAAGATTCTGAATACATGCCGAACCCTTCAGTCCAATCCTCGGCCATCAGTGACTCAGTGCATGGAGGTAATAGGATTAATGGTGGCGGCAATCATTCCTTTTGCTCGTTTTCATCTCAGACCGCTACAATTGAGCATGCTCAGGCAGTGAAATGGAGATTATGCAAATTTGTCTCCTCAGATAGATCTGGAACAGGAGACAAGAGACTCTCTTCTTTGGTGGTTGTCGCCGGATCATCTGTCCCAAGAGACGTGCTTCCGCAGACCTTCATGGGTGATGGTGACAACTGACACCAGTCTACTAGGTTTGGGTGCAGTCTGGAATTCCCTCAAGGCTCAGGGTGTGTGGACTCAGTCGGACTCTCTACTTCCAATCAATATTCTGGAATTGAGAGCAATATTCAATGTGCTTCAAGTGTGGCCTCAGTTGGCTTCGGGCCAAATTCATCCGCTTTCCGTTGGACAACATCACGACTGTGGCTTACATCAATCATCAGGGAGGAGCAAGGAGTCCCTTAGCGATGACAGAAGTATCCAAGATAATTCGATGGGCGGAGGCTCACTCTTGTTATGTCAGCAATCTACATCCCAGGAGTGGACAACTGGGAAGCGGACTTTTTAAGCAGACAGACGTTTCATCCGGGGGAGTGGGAACTCCATCCGGAGGTCTTTGCCACTCTGATTCTCAGATGGGGCATACCGGAATTGGATCTGATGGCATCTTGTCAGAATGCCAAGCTCCCAAGATACGGATCCAGGTCTAGGGATCCTCAGGCCGAACTGATAGATGCCTTGGCAGTGCCTTGGTCATTCAACCTAGCTTATGTGTTTCCACCGTTTGCTCTCCTTCTCCGGGTGATTGCACGGATCAAACAGGAGAGGGCTTCGGTAATTCTAATTGCGCCTGCGTGGCCTCGCAGGACTTGGTATGCCAATCTAGTGGACATGTCCTCTCTGCCACCGTGGAAGCTTCCATTGAGGCAGGACCTTCTCATTTAGGGACCTTTCCAACATCCGAATCTAGTTTCTCTGCAGCTGACTGCTTGGAGATTGAACGCTTGATTTCATCTAAGCGGGGGTTCTCTGATTCGGTCATTGATTCAAGCACGTAAGCCTGTCACTAGAAAGATCTACCATAAGATATGGTGTAAATATCTGTATTGGTTCGAATCCAAGGGCTACTCATGGAGTAGAGTTAGGATTCCCAGGATTCTGTCTTTTCTACAAGGATTGGAGAAGGGGTTATCAGCAAGTTCCTTAAAGGGACAAATTTCTGCTTTGTCGATTTACTACACAAGCGTTTGGCAGATGTTCCAGACGTTCAGTCTTTTTGTCAGGCTCTGACCAGAATCAAGCATGTGTTTAGACCAATTGCTCCACCCTGGAGTTTGAATTTAGTTCTTAATGTTCTTCAAGGGGTTCCGTTTGAACCCATGCATTCCATAGATATTAAGTTATCTTGGAAGGTTTTATTTTTGGTTGCTATTTATTCTGCTCGTAGAGTTTCCGAGCTTTCAGCGTTACATTGTGACTCTCCTTATCTTATTTTTCATTCTGATTAGGTGGTTTTGCGTACCAAACCTGGTTTTCTTCCTAAGGTTGTTTCTAATAAGAATATTAATCAGGAAATTGTTGTTCCTTCATTGTGTCCTAATCCTTCTAAGAAGGAGCGTTTGTTACATAACTTGGACGTGGTCCGTGCCCTGAAGTTTTACTTGCAGGCGACTAAAGATTTTTGTCAATCATCTTCTTTATTGTTTTTTCTGGAAAGCGTAGGGGCCAGAAAGCTACGGCTACCTCTTTCTTTTTGGCTGAAGAGTATCATCCGTCTGGCATATGAGACTGCTGGACAGCAGCCTCCTGAAAGAATTACGGCTCATTCCACTAGGACTGTGGCTTCCTCGTGGGCATTTAAAAACAATGCTTCTGTTGAACAGATTTGCAAGGCTGCAACTTGGTCGTCTCTTCACACTTTTTGCAAATTTCACAAATTTGACACTTTTGCTTCATCTGAGGCTGGTTTTGGGAGAGAGGTTTTTCAAGCAGTGGTGCCTTCCGTTTCGGTTCCTGTCTTGTCCCTCCCTTTCATCCGTGTCCTATAGCTTTGGTATTGTATCCCATAAGTAAGGATGAAATCCGTGGACTCGTCATATCTTGTAAAAGAAAAGGAAATTTATGCTTACCTGATTTATTTATTTCTCCTAAGTGTATCCAGTCCACGGATCATCCATTACTTGTGGGATATTCTCCTTCCCAACAGGAAGTTGCAAGAGGATCACCCACAGCAGAGCTGCTATATAGCTCCTCCCCTCACTGCCATATCCAGTCATTCTCTTGCAACTCTCAACTAAGATGGAGGTCGTAAGAGGACTGTGGTGTTTTATACTTAGTTTATTTCTTCAATCAAAAGTTTATTTTTAAATGGTACCAGAGTGTACTGTTTCTCAGGCAGTATTTAGAAGAAGAATCTGCCTGCGTTTTCTATGATCTTAGCAGAAGTAACTAAGATCCTTTGCTGTTCTCACATATTCTGAGGAGTGAGGTAACTTCAGAGGGGGAATAGCGTGCAGGTTTTCCTGCAATAAGGTATGTGCAGTTAAAATATTTTTCTAGGGATGGAATTTGCTAAAAAATGCTGCTGATACCGAAGTAATGTAAGTAAAGCCTTAAATGCAGTGATAGCGACTGGTATCAGGCTTATTAATAGAGATACATACTCATATAAAAGTGTATTTTAAAACGTTTGCTGGCATGTTTAATCGTTTTTTACATAGGTTTGGTGATAAAACTTATTGGGGCCTAGTTTTTTCCACATGGCTGGTTTGAATTTTGCCTAGAAACAGTTCCCTGAGGCTTCCCACTGTTATAATATGAGTGGGAGGTGCCTATTTTGGCGTTTTTTTGCACAGCAAAAATTACAGACACAAACATCCAGCTTCTTCCTGCATGATCCAGGACTTCTCTGAAGGGCACAAAAGGCTTCAAAAGTCGTATTGAGGGAGGTAAAAAGCCACAGTAGAGCTGTGGCAGTTGTTGTGACTGTTTAAAAAACGTTTTTGTCATTTGTTATTCCGTTTTTGGTATTAAGGGGTTAATCATCTATTTGCAAGTGGGTGCAATGCTCTGCTAACTTATTACATACACTGCAAAAATTTTGTTAGTGTAGCTGCATTTTTTCACTGTTATTTCAAAATTTGGGAAAATTTGTGTTTCTTAAAGGCGCAGTAACGTTTTTTATATTGCTTGTAAACTTGTTTTCTCTAGTTAAGTGTATCCAGTCCACGGATCATCCATTACTTATGGGATATTCTCCTTCCCAACAGGAAGTTGCAAGAGGATCACCCAAGCAGAGCTGCTATATAGCTCCTCCCCTCACATGTCATATCCAGTCATTCTCTTGCAACTCTCAACAAAGATGGACGTAGTAAGAGGAGAGTGGTGTATTATAGTTAGTTTTTTAACTTCAATCAAAAGTTTGTTATTTTTAAATGGCACCGGAGTGTGCTGTTTATCTCAGGCAGTATTTGGAAGAAGAATCTGCCTGCGTTTTTCTATGATCTTAGCAGAAGTAACTATGATCCATTTGCTGTTCTCACACATTCTGAGGAGTGGGGTACTTCAGAGGGGGAATGGCGTGCAGTTTTTGCCTGCAAATAAGGTATGTGCAGTAAAATATTTTTCTAAGGAATGGAATTGACTAAGAAAATACTGCTGATACCGAAGTAATGTAAGTAAAGCCTTGAATGCAGTGATAGCGACTGGTATAAGGCTTATTAATAGAGATACATACTCTCATAAAAATGTGTTTTAAAACGTTTACTGGCATGTTTAATCGTTTTTTAACGTACATTGGTGATAAAACTAATGTTAGTATAGCCTTAAATGCAGTGAAAGCGACTGGTATCAGGCTGTTTAATAGAGATACATACTCTTATAAAAATGTGTTTTATAACGTTTGCTGGCATGTTTAATCGTTTTTTGACATATGTTTGGTGATAAAACTTATTGGGGTCTAATTTTTCCACATGGCTTGCTTAAATTCTGCATAGAAACAGTTAACTGAGGCTTCCCACTGTTGTAATATGAGTGGGAGGGACCTAATTTAGCGCTTTTTTTGCGCAGTTAAAATTACAAAATGAATCATCCAGATTCCCTCAGCAGTCCCATGTTTACTACAGGACATCTCTAAAGGGCTAAAAAGACTTCCAAAATCGTTTATAGGGAAGGTAATCCACAGCTCAGCTGTGGCAGTTTTTTTGTTTTGTTTTTTTTTATCTGTTTTTTGCATTAAGGGGTTAATCATCCATTTGCAAGTGGGTGCAATGCTCTGTTACCTTATTACATATACTGTAAACATTTAGTTTGATTTACTGCCTTTTTTCACTGTTTTTCAAATTTTGACAATTTGTTTCTCTTAAAGGCACAGTAACGTTATTTATATTTGCTTGTTAACCTGATTTAAAGTGTTTTCCAAGCTTACTAGTCTCATTATTAGTCTGTTCTAACATGTCTGACATAGAGGAAGCTCTGTGTTCATTATGTTTAAAGCCATGGTGGAACCCCATCTTAGAATGTGTACCGGATGTACTGATTTCATGTTAAACAATAAAGATCATTTTTTTGTCTTTAAAAACATTATCACCAGAGGATTCTGTCGAGGGGGAAGTTATGCCGACTAACTCTCCCCACGTGTCAGACCCTTTGACTCCCGCTTTAGGGACTCACGCTCAAATGGCGCCAAGTACATAAAGGGCGCCCATAGCGTTTATTTTACAAGACATGGCAAAGGTTGTGAATAATACACTGGCAGCGGTATTAGTCAGACTACCTGAAATTAAAGGAAAGCAAGATAGCTCTGGGGATAGTTACAGAGCATACAGACGCTTTAAGAACCATGTCTGATACTGCCTCATAATATGCAGAAGCTGGGGAGCTTCGGTCTGTGGGTGATATTTTTGACTCAGGGAAGATGATTTAACCTGATTCTGATATTTCTACATTTAAATTTTATGCTTGAGAATCTCCACTTGTTGCTCAGGGAGGTTTTAGCTGCTCTGATTGACTGTGTACAATCGCAGTGCCAGAGAAATTGTGTAGACTGGATAAATACTATGCAGTGCCGGTGTGTACTGATGTTTTTCCAATACCTAAAGAGGTTTACTAAAATTATTAATTAGGAATGGGATAGACCAGGTGTGCCGTTCTCTTCCCCTCCTATTTTTAGAAAAATGTTTCTAATAGTTGCCACCACACGGGACTTATGGCAGACAGTTCCTAAGGTGGAGAGAAGAGTTTCTACTCTAGCTAGCGTACCACTTACCCTGTCGAGGTCAGTTGTGCTTTTTTAGATCCAATGGATAAAAAATTAGAGGGTTACCTTAGGAAAATGTTTATTCAACAAGGTTTTATCCTGCAGTCCCTTGCATGCATTGCTTTTGTCACTGCTGCTGCGGCGTTCTGGTTTGAGTCTCTCGATGAGGCTTTACAGGTAGCGACTCCATTGGATGAATACTTGACAAGCTTAGAGCTCTTAAGCTAGCCAATTTCTTTGTTTTCTGATGCCTTGTTTTTTTTTGTCTAAACTAACGGCTAAGAATTCTGTTTTTTACTATGCTGGCACGCACAGCGCTATGGCTTATATTATGGTCAGCTGTCGTGACTTTACTAAATAAGCTACTTAACTTCCCTTCAAGGGGCAGACCCTATTCGGCCCTGGTTTGAAGGAGATTATTGTTAATATCACTGGAGGAAAAGGTAATGCCCTTCCTCAGTACAGGTCCAAATCAAGGGCCAAAAAAGTCTAATTTTCGTGCCTTTCGAAACTTCAAGGCAGGTGTGGCATCAATTTCCTCTAAGGCAAATCAAGAGGGAACTTTTGCTTAGTCCAAGACGGTCTGGTGACAACCGGGCCTGGAACAAAGATAAGCAGGCCAAGGGGCCTGCTGCTGCCTCTAAGACAGCATGTAGAACGGCTCCCTATACAGTAACGGATCCTGTAGGGGGCAGACTTTCATTTTTCGCCCAGGTGTGGGAGAGAGAGAGAGGCCCAGGATCCCTGGGCATTGGAAATTATATCCCAGAGATATCTTCTGGATTTCAAAGCTTTCCCCCCCCCCCAAAAAAGGGGAGATTTCCCCTTTCACAATTATCTGCAAACAGGATAAAGAAAGAGGCATTCTTACTCTGTGTACGAGACCCATCCAGTTCCAGGGGAGGAACAGGGATAGAATTTTTACTCAAATCTGTTTGTGGTTCCCAAGGAGAGGGAACCTTCAGATCTATTTTGGATCTAAAGATCTTAAACCAATTCCTTAGATTCCATCATTTAAGTTGGAAACTATTCGTACCATTTTAACTATGATCCAGGAGAGTCAATAGAGGACTACAATGGATTTGAAGGATGCTTATCCTCACATTACGATGCATAAAGATCACCATCGTTTTTCATGTTTGCCTTTCTAGACAGGCATTACCAGTTTGTAGCTCTTTCCTTTGGGTTAACTACAGCCCCAAGAATCTTTATGGAGGTTCTGGGGTCGCTGTTGCGGTCCTTAGACCGCGGGGCATAAAAATGGCCCCTTATTTAGACGACATCCCGATACAGGCGTCAAACATCCAAGTTGCCAAGTTTCATACGGACGTAGTAATGGCATTTCTGAAATCGCATGGGTGGAAAGTGAACAAGGAAAGAGTTCTCTATCCCCAATCTCAAGGGTTTCCCTCCTAGGGATTCTGATAGAAAATTTACCTGACGGAGTCAAGGTTGTCAAAGTTTCTAAATTTCTGCCGTGTTCTTCATTCCATCCGCGCCCTTTGGTGGCTCAGTACATGAATGTCATCGGCTTAATGGTAGCGGCAAGGGACATAGTATCGTTTGCACGCCTACTTTTCTGATCGCTGCAACTATGCATGCTCAGTCAGAGGAACGGGGATTACACAGATTTGTTCTCCTGTTAATTCTGGACCAAGAGATCAGAGATTCTCTTCTCTGGTGACTATCTCGGGTCCATCTGTCCAAGGGTATGACCTTCCGCAGGTCAGATGGGACAATTGTTACAACAGATGCCAGCCTTTTAGGTTGGGATACAGTCTGGAACTCCCTGAAGGCTCAGGGATAGTGGACTCAGGAGGAGACCCTCCTTCTAATGAATATTCTGGAACTAGGAGCGATATTCCATACTCTTCAGACTTGGCCTCAGTTAGCAACTCTGTGGTACATCATATTTCAGTCGGACAATATCACGACTGTGGCTTACATCAACCATCAAGGGGGAACAGAAGTTCCCTAGCGATGTTAGAAGTCTTAAAATAATTCTCTGGACAGAGACTCACTCTTGTCTATCAGCTATACATATCCCAGGTGTTGAGAACTGGGAGACGGATTTTCTAAGTCGTCAGACTTTTCATCCGGGGGAGTAGGAATTCCCTCCGGAGGTGTTTGCACAAAATCAAGCATGAGAGTGCTTTGGCGTTTTTTGACAGCGCCTGCGTGGCCACGCAGGACCTGGTATGCAGATCTGGTGGACATGTCATCCTTTCCACCACGGTCTATGCTTCTGAGACAGGACCCTCTACCTCGGGGTCCTTTCAACCATCTAAATATAACTAATCTGAGTTGGACTGCCTGGAGACTGAACGTTTGTTATCAAAGCATGGCTTCTCCGAGTCAGTCATTGATACCTTAATACAGGCATGAAAGCCTGTCTCTAGGAAGATTTAACATAGATATGGTGTAAATATCTTATTGTTATGAATCCAAGGGTTACTCATGGAGTAAAGTCTGGATTCCCAAGATATTATCTTTTCTCCAAGACGATTTTGAGAAAGGATTGTCAGCTAGTTCCTTAAGAGGACAGATTTCTACTGTCTATTCTGTTGCACAAGCGTCTGGCAGGTATTCTAGACGTTCAGGCTTTTGGTCAGGCTTTGGTTAGAACCAAGCCTGTGTTTAAAACTGTTGCTTCGCCATGGAGCTTAAACCTGGTTCTTAAGGTTCTTCTAGGAGTTCAGTTTGAACTTTTTCATTCCATAGATATCAAACTTTTATCTTGGAAAGTTCTTTCTTGGTAGATATTTCCTCGGCTTGTAGAGTCTCCGAGTTATCTGCGTTACAATGTGATTTTCCTTATCTGGTCCTCCGTACGGATAAGGTAGTCGTACGTACCAACCTGGGTTTTTACATAAGGTGGTATCTAACAAGAATATCACTCAAGAGATTGTTGTTCTGTTCTTGTATCCTAATCTTTCTTCAAAGTAGGAACGTCTATTACACAATTTGGACGTGGCTCGTGCTTTAAAGTTTTTCTTACAAGCTACTACAGATTTTCATCAAACATTCACCTTGTTTGTTGTCTATTCTGGACAGAGGAGAGGTCAAAAGACTTCAGCAACCTCTCTGTCCTTTTGGTTAAAAAGCATAATTCGTTTAGCTTATGAGACCGCTAGACAGCAGCCTTCTGAAGGGATTACAGCTCATTCTACTAGAGCTGTGGTTTTCACTTGGGCCTTTTTAGAAGGAGGCTTCTGTTGAACAGATTTACGAGACGGAGTCTTGGTCTGCGCTTCATACTTTTTCAAATTTAACAAATTTGATACTTTGCTTCTTCGGAGGCTATTTTTGGGAGAAAGGGTTTTTTACAGGCAGTGGTCACTTCCGTTTAAGTACCTGCCTTGTCCCTCCCATCATCCGTGTACTTTAGCTTTGGTATTGGTATCCCATAAGTAATGGATGATCCGTGGACTGGATACACTTAACAAGAGAAAACATAATTTATGCTTACCTGATAAATTTATTTCTCTTGTAGTGTATCCAGTCCACGGCCCGCCCTGTCCTTTTAAGGCAGGTTTAAATTTTTAATTAAACTACAGTCACCACTGCACCCTATGGTTTCTCCTTTTTTGTCTTGTTTCGGTCGAATGACTGGATATGACATGTAAGGGGAGGAGCTATATAGCAGCTCTGCTTGGGTGATCCTCTTGCAACTTCCTGTTGGGAAGGAGAATATCCCATAAGTAATGGATGATCCGTGGACTGGATACACTACAAGAGAAATAAATTGATCAGGTAAGCATAAATTATGTTTTAAAGTGTTTTCCAAGCTTGCTAGTCTCATTGCTAGTCTGTTTAAACATGTCTGACCAGAGGAACCTACTTGTTCATTATGTTTGAAAGCCATGGTGGAGCCCCATAGGAGAATGTGTACTAAATGTATTGATTTCACCTTAAACAGTAAAGATCAGTCTTTATCTATAAAAGAATTATCACCAGAGGGTTCTGTCGAGGGGGAAGTTATGCCGACTAACTCTCCCCACGTGTCAGACCCTTCGCCTCCCGCTCAGGGGACGCACGCTAATATGGCGCCAATTACATCAGGGACGCCCATAGCGATTACCTTGCAGGACATGGCTGCAATCAGGAATAATACCCTGTCAGAGGTATTATCTAGATTGCCTGAATTAAGAGGCAAGCGTGATAGTTCTGGGGTTAGGAGAGATACAGAGAGCGCTAATGCTGTTAGAGCCATGTCTGATACTGCGTCACAGTATGCAGAACATGAGGACGGAGAGCTTCAGTCTGTGGGTGACATCTCTGACTCGGGGAAACCTGATTCAGAGATTTCTAATTTTAAATTTAAGCTTGAGAACCTCCGTGTATTGCTTGGGGAGGTATTAGCTGCTCTGAATGACTGTAACACAGTTGCAATTCCAGAGAAATTGTGTAGGCTGGATAGATACTATGCGGTGGCGGTGTGTACTGACGTTTTTCCTATACCTAAAAGGCTTACAGAAATTATTAGCAAGGAGTGGGATAGACCCGGTGTGCCCTTTTCCCCACCTCCTATATTTAGAAAAATGTTTCCAATAGACGCCACTACACAGGACTTATGGCAGACGGTCCCTAAGGTGGAGGGAGCAGTTTCTACTTTAGCAAAGCGTACCACTATCCCGGCTGAGGACAGTTGTGCTTTTTCAGATCCAATGGATAAAAAATTGGAGGGTTACCTTAAGAAAATGTTTATTCAACAAGGTTTTATTTTACAGCCCCTTGCATGCATTGCGCCTGTCACTGCTGCGGCGGCATTCTGGTTTGAGGCCCTGGAAGAGGCCATCCAGGCAGCTCCATTGAATGAAATTGACAAGCTTAGAACGCTTAAGCTAGCTAACTCATTTGTTTCTGATGCCATTGTTCATTTGACTAAACTAACGGCTAAGAATTCCGGATTCGCCATCCAGGCGCGTAGGGCGCTATGGCTTAAATCCTGGTCAGCTGACGTGACTTCAAAGTCTAAATTACTCAACATTCCTTTCAAGGGGCAGACCTTATTCGGGCCTGGCTTAAAGGAAATTATTGCTGACATTACTGGAGGCAAGGGTCATACCCTTCCTCAGGACAGGGCCAAATCAAAGGACAAACAGTCTAATTTTCATGCCTTTCGAAATTTCAAGGCAGGAGCAGCATCAACTTCCTCCGCTTCAAAACAAGAGGGAACTGTTGCTCATTCCAGACAGGCCTGGAAACCTAACCAGTCCTGGAACAAGGGCAAGCAGGCCAGGAAGCCTGCTGCTGCCCCCAAGACAGCATGAAGGAACGGCCCCCTATCCGGAAACGGATCTAGTGGGGGGCAGACTTTCTCTCTTCGCCCAGGCATGGGCAAGAGATGTTCAGGATCCCTGGGCGTTGGAGTAATGGGAGTGATCCATCCAGTTCCGCAGACGGAACAAGGACAGGGATTTTATTCAAATCTGTTTGTGGTTCCCAAGAAAGAGGGAATCTTCAGACCAATCTTGGATCTAAAGATCTTAAACAAATTCCTCAGAGTTCCATCATTCAAAATGGAAACTATTCGGACCATCCTACCCATGATCCAAGAGGGTCAGTACATGACCACAGCGGACTTAAAGGATGCCTACCTTCACATACCGATTCACAAAGATCATCATCGGTTCCTAAGGTTTGCCTTTCTAGACAGGCATTACCAATTTGTAGCTCTTCCCTTCGGGTTGGCCACTGCCCCGAGAATTTTTACAAAGGTTCTGGGCTCACTTCTGGCGGTTCTAAGACCGCGAGGCATAGCGGTGGCTCCGTATCTAGACGACATCCTGATACAGGCGTCAAGCTTTCAAATTGCCAAGTCTCATACAGAGATAGTTCTGGCATTTCTGAGGTTGCATGGGTAGAAAGTGAACGTGGAAAAGAGTTCTCTATCACCACTCACAAGAGTCTTCTTCCTAGGGACTCTTATAGGTTCTGTAAAGATGAAAATTTACCTGACGGAGTCCAGGTTATCAAAACTTCTAAATGCTTGCCGTGTCCTTCATTCCATTCCATTCCACGCCCGTCAGTGGCTCAGTGCATGGAAGTAATCGGCTTAATGGTAGCGGCAATGGACATAGTGCCATTTGCGCGCCTGCATCTCAGACCGCTGCAATTATGCATGCTAAGTCAGTGGAATGGGGATTACTCAGATTTGTCCCCTCTACTAAATCTGGATCAAGAGACCAGAGATTCTCTTCTCTGGTGGCTTTCTTGGGTCCATCTGTCCAAGGGTATGACCTTTCGCAGGCCAGATTGGACGATTGTAACAACAGATGCCAGCCTTCTAGGTTGGGGCGCAGTCTGGAACTCCCTGAAGACTCAGGAGGAGAAACTCCTCCCAATAAATATTCTGGAGTTGAGAGCAATATTCAATGCTCTTCTAGCTTGGTTAGCAACACTGAGGTTCATCAGATTTCAGTCGGACAACATCACGACTGTGGCTTACATCAACCATCAAGGGGGAACCAGGAGTTCCCTAGCGATGTTAGAAGTCTCAAAGATAATTCGCTGGGCAGAGTCTCACTCTTGCCACCTGTCAGCGATCCACATCCTAGGCGTAGAGAACTGGGAGGCGGATTTTCTAAGTTGTCAGACTTTTCATCCGGGGGAGTAGGAACTCCATCCGGAGGTGTTTGCTCAACTGGTCCATCGTTGGGGCAAACCAGAACTGGATCTCATGGCGTCTCGCCAGAACGCCAAGCTTCCTTGTTACGGATCCAGGTCCAGGGACCCGGGAGCAACGCTGATAGATGCTCTAGCAGCTCCTTGGTTCTTCAACCTGGCCTATGTGTTTCCTCTGCTCCCTCGACTGATTGCCAAAATCAAACAGGAGAGAGCATCAGTGATTCTGATAGCGCCTGCGTGGCCACGCAGGACCTGGTATGCAGACCTAGTGGACATGTCATCTCTTCCACCATGGACTCTGCCTCTGAGGCAGTACCTTCTAATACAAGGTCCTTTCAATCATCCAAATCTAATTTCTCTGAGACTGACTGCATCGAGATTGAACGCTTGATTCTATCAAGGCGTGGCTTCTCCGAGTCAGTCATTGATACCTTAATACAGGCTCGGAAGCCTGTCACCAGGAAAATCTACCATAAGATATGGCGTAAATATCTTTATTGGTGTGAATCCAAGAGTTACTCATGGAGTAAGGTTAGGATTCCTAGGATATTGTCCTTTCTCCAAGAGGGTTTGGACAAAGGCTTATCAGCTAGTTCTTTAAAAGGACAGATCTCTGCTCTGTCTATTCTTTTGCACAAGCGTCTGGCAGAAGTTCCAGACGTCCAGGCATTTTGTCAGGCTTTGGTTAGGATTAAGCTTGTGTTTAAAACTGTTGCTCCCCCATGGAGCTTAAACTTGGTTCTTAAAGTTCTTCAGGGAGTTCCGTTTGAACCCCTTCATTCCATTGATATTAAACTTTTATCTTGGAAAGTTCTGTTTTTGATGGCTATTTCCTCGGCTTGAAGAGTCTGAATTATCTGCCTTACATTGTGATTCTCCTTCTCTGATTTTTCATTCAGACAAGGTAGTTCTGCGTACCAAACCTGGGTTTTTACCTAAGGTAGTTTCTAACAGGAATATCAATCAAGAGATTGTTGTTCCATCATTGTGTCCTAATCCTTCAAAGAAGGAACGTCTTTTGCATAATCTGGACGTAGTCCGTGCCTTGAAGTTTTACTTACAGGCTACTAAAGATTTTCGTCAAACATCTGCCCTGTTTGTCGTTTACTCTGGACAGAGGAGAGGTCAAAAAGCCTCAGCAACCTCTCTCTCCTTTTGGCTTCGGAGCATAATACGCTTAGCCTATGAGACTGCTGGACAGCAGCCCCCTGAAAGGATTACAGCTCATTCTACTAGAGCTGTGGCTTCCACCTGGGCCTTTAAAAATGAGGCCTCTGTTGAACAGATTTGCAAGGCTGCGACTTGGTCTTTGCTTCACACCTTTTCAAAATTTTACAAATTTGACACTTTTGCTTCTTCGGAGGCTGTTTTTGGGAGAAAGGTTCTACAGGCAGTGGTTCCTTCCGTTTAAGTTCCTGCCTTCTCCCTCCCATCATCCGTGTACTTTAGCTTTGGTATTGGTATCCCACAAGTAATGGATGATCCGTGGACTGGATACACTTAACAAGAGAAAACATAATTTATGCTTACCTGATAAATTTATTTCTCTTGTAGTGTATCCAGTCCACGGCCCGCCCTGTCCTTTTAAGGCAGGTCTAAATTTTTTTTTTAAAATATCATTTTTATTGGGGAGGACAAAATGCACATACAAAACAAAATAGTCTGCAGTTGTTACATTATAACAAGAGGAGGAGGTTCAATACATTGTCATTGTACGTAATACAGAGTCCCAGTTTGACACAATATTGACTATAGCAAGATACCATTTCAGATTTCAATTACAGTAAATATCACGATACAGGTATGGTAGTAGTGCATAGGTCCTAACCCCAAACTCTACTTCTTTCCTTTTTCTTTATAACAAATAAAACCATAAGCCTAACTAAACATTATAACCCTAACTAGCTAATTGTGGAGGAAAATCAAACCTCAAACAGATATAATGAATACAGGCCTGCCGTGACAGGGCCGGCGTAATATTGGGGCCTGGCTGGGGAAAAAAAAAAAAAAAGGGGAAGGAGGGGGGTGAAGGGGGACTAGATGTATAGGTTAGGATAGGCTTTTAGTTGAAAAGGTGGTCCCAGTCTCCTCTAAGTGTGTCCTCCATGAAGGTAACAGAGTCCTTAAAAGGTCTAAGGAGTAGCCTTTGAACCTCTAGCTCGAAGGTGAGTATAAGTCTGCGCCATTTGCGTAGAAAACTGCTCAATCTATCTTGAACATCGGATCTCACATCCATCTGCTCTATGAAAAGTTATGATTTTAGGAGGTTTTTAAAACCTCTAAAGGAGGGGCCCTTGACTGAAATCCAATGTTGTAATAGATGTTTCCTAGCCACTAAAATAATCAAGCTTAGTGTCGAGTCTTGTTGTCGAAGTCTCTCATCCCATATCAGGAATATTATGGTCTCAGGCAGTAAGTCAATCTGTATCTGTAACTGTCTTCTCAGCCAGAATTGAATCTTTCCCCAGTACTGTCTAATTGGGGGACACTCCCATATGCAATGGAGGAGCCCGGGGTTAGCTAAGGCGCATTTAGTACACTTGTTCAGGGAGGAAGGCGTCCATTTTGCCAGTGCCCTTGGGGTGAGGTAGGCCCTGTGCAGGAAACGTGTTTGGGATTCCCTATATGAAGCTGACAGAGTCGCTTTCCTGGTTTTTTCCAGGCTATTCCTTACTTCTATCCAGGAGACCTCTCTCATACCCTCTCTGACCCAGCCTGTCTGTATCGAAGACTGATGGGAGGTGGAACGATGGTGCAGAAGTGTGTGGTAGATTTCCAAAAGCGAGAACCTACCCATGGCGAATAGTGTCTGGGAGAGGCGGAAGGGAGAACCCTCCCAAAAATCAGTACTATCTCTGAGCAGAGTCCCCATATAGTGACGGACCTGTAAGTAGGCATAGAAGTGTGCTCTGGGTATATTGTAGTCTCTCTGTAGGGCACCAAATGTTTTGCTTGTTCTTGATAAGGGGTCCAACAGGTGTTTAAGTGAAGACATTCCCCGCGTCTCCCAAATACGAAAAGGCAGGGTCTCAGAACCTGCTGGAAAGTCGGGATTCCCTCTGATCGGCAAATAAGGGGAGGCATGGCAAGTTTTGCCCAGATATTTGTGTGCCAGCAACCAGGCCTTCAAGGGGTCTTTATATAACATGCTAAGACCGAGGGATCGGAGGGATTTTGTGTCAGGCGCGTGCGGAAGGTAGGCTAAGGAGACATTACCCAGCACCGCTTGTTCCAGATTTAAGCGGCAGAAGTGTCCAGTACCAACCTGCCAATCCACCACCAGTCGGATCAGCGCGGCCCAATTGTATAGGCGGAAGTCTGGGAGCGCCAATCCTCCCTGGAGAAAGGGGAGGCTGAGTTTGTCTCTTGAGATCCTTGATTTTTTCCCCTGCCAAATAAAGGCTCTTGCTGCCGAGTTCAAGAGTTTGACATCAGGTTTGGTCAGCAGTAAGGGGAGCATGAGCATTGGGTAAAGCAGTCGCGGGAGGACCACCATTTTGAGTAGGGCCACCCTTCCCGACAAGGAAAGTGGGAGAGATCTCCAACTATTCATCTGGGCTCTGAGTTTCGCGCAAATGGGGGTCAGATTATTAGCATATAATCTGTTGGGGTTGGCAGAAATCCTGATACCCAGATATGTAATATCCTGGGTAGCTACCGAGAAGGGGTAACTTGTATCTGAGTCTCTAGTGTGGTTCAACCAGAGGATTTCCGACTTTTGCACGTTTACTTTATAGCCGGAGAAGAGGCCAAATTCAGCCAAATTTCGCAGAATGTTGGGAAGGTGAGTTTGGGGGTCCTGCACGAATAAGAGCATGTCGTCCGCATATAGGGCTAGGTGTTGCGGGGTACCCGCAACATCTATACCTGGGAAGGTTTGACGAAGTTTGATGGCTAGCGGCTCTAGTGCTAAATTAAAAAGAAGGGGCGACAAAGGGCATCCCTGTCTAGTACCCCTATGCAGTTGGAGGGTGGGAGAGAATGTGTTATTCACTAGCACATTTGCCGTTGGTGTCTGATAGATATTTTTGATAAGGTTGAGAAAGGGACCGGCAAAGTTGGCTTGAGCCATGGTATGAAACAGATGACCCCACTCCACCCGGTCAAAGGCCTTTTCCGCGTCAAGGGAGAGCAGAAAGGCCTCTGGCCTATCCTCCCTGTGGGTATGGGTACCTGACCAGAAGTGTTGGACAATCTGTAGGACCCTTCGCACATTGACCGTCGATGAGCGCGCGTGCATGAAGCCGGTTTGGTCCTCGTGAATGATGCTGGGCAGAATAAACTTCAGCCTCTCGGCAAACAATTTGGTAAGAATCTTATAGTCCGAATTCAATAAAGAAATCGGCCTATAGGACTCAGGTAGCAGACTATCTTTTCCCGCCTTGTGGATTAATGTAATTGAGGCCGACAGGAATTCCGGGGTAGGGGTTCTTTCCCCTTCGGAGTAGGCCGAGAACAGATCTACAAGGGTGGGGGAAATTTGCGATTTAAGCAGGCGGTAAAATTCTATTGGTAGGCCATCAGGGCCTGGCGCCTTTCCCATTGACATGCTCATAATGGTTTTTTCCACTTCGTCTCTTGTGATGGGGGCATTTAGCGTGGCCAGTTGCTCCTCCGAGAGTTTTGGGAGAGTGATTGTCTCCCAGAAGCGATCTCTCGCCTCGCTCCCCGTGGGGAGCTCGCTTGCGTATAGGGAGGAGTAATAGGAGGCAAAGGCCTCTGCAATGGCTCCTGAATCCCTCAGGACTCTGCCCCCGGCCTTGATCGCCGCGATCTGTTTGGAAGAGGTGTTCAGTTTCACCAGGGCAGCTAAAAGTTTTCCCGATTTGTCTCCGTATCGGTAATATTTACCCTTGGTTCTTATGAGTGCCTGAGAGGCCTGGTATGTAAGGAGTGTATCATACTCCAGTTTGATGCTGGTATAAACGCGGTGAGTGTTGAGGGAGGGGGTAGAGCAGTATGCACGGTAAGCCTCTGCCAGTCTATCTCTCAATCCCGCAACTTTCTCTGTGCGTTGCCTTTTTCTGCTGGCCATAAACGCTATAATGTTACCCGAAAGAACGGCTTTAGCCGTGTTCCAGAAAAGTTCAGGCGAGTTTAGGTGTTGGATATTGTTTATCCTATAGTCATCCCAGCAATGAACTAGGTAGGACTGGAATTCTTGGGAGGTTGCCAGGTATTTTGGGAAACGCAGGGTACGCCTGTTGGGCACCCTAGGTGTGGTGTCTAGAAAAAGTGCTATAGGGGCGTGGTCAGAGACAATAACTTCACCTATCTTTGTATCTATGACCTGAGAGATCATCGAGTTTGAAATTAGAAATAGGTCTATGCGTGACATGGAGGGCGTTGCCCTGGAAACACAGGTAAAATCTCTGCCATCGGGGTTGAGTTGACGCCAGATGTCGGAGACATCTAAGGCGTCTCCCAGACCCTCGAAGATTTCTCTCTCAAATTTGTCTGAAACCCTAGGCAGGGTTCTCGCGGCGCATCTGTTTGGGTCTCTAAGCCTGTCGCAGTGGGGGTTGGGGGCGAGATTGAAATCTCCACCTAAGATGATGTGCGTGTCTAAGTAGGGCGTAAGTAGGGTCGTAATGGAATCCCAAAACTTTCTGTCCCTCTGGTTCGGGGCATAAATGTTACATAGGGTGTATGTGTTGTCTAGGACTCTAATCTGCACCATTAGGTATCTACTTTCAGGGTCTTTAAGCACATCCAGAATCTCATATTCCAGCTGCTTACCGAAGAGTATAGCCAGACCTCTGCTGGCTGATTTGTAGGAGACAAATTCAACTCTTCCCACCCAGCCAGTCTGTAATTTATTATGTTCTAGGTCTGAGAGATGGGTCTCCTGTAGAAATACAATTTCGGCTCGTTTTTTCCTTAGGTGGGTTAAAATCGACTTCCTCTTGATAGGGGAATGAACTCCCCCTACATTCCAGGAATATAAATTAAATCTTATCTAGTGGGTGAGGTGTGTGTGTCATGAATATTGTCATAGCTAAGGTAGGTATGTTGTAAGTGACGTTGCAAGCAGATACAAGGTAAATAGGCAAGAGGGGGAAAGGGAGAGGATAGTGAAATTGAGAAGAGGGGGAGGAGAGGAAAGAAAGAGGCAGAAGAGAAAAAAAAAAAAAAAAAAAAAAAAAAATTTCCCAAACCTTTGTGACGTGGGAAGAGGCTCCCGGTTCAGCCTTTCACCATGTCGGGCCCCAGCCAGACCTCTTTGAACAGACATTATAAACAATGGCGCTGTAAAGAAAATCAGATTTGTCATCAGAACCCGTTCTAATACAGTTTTTATAATAAGATCAGTGATTGCTAACATATCATGACAGACATTTTTTCCAACATGTGCGCCCAGAAAAGGTAGCAGCCAAAAAGAAGCTGCCTCAACTAAAATCTCAAAACATTTGTAACATAACCTCGTGGAGTCACATCCAGGACAGTCCAACGGGACTGTCCCGAGTGTGGGCCCTGTATCTGGGAGCGGGCCATATACCTGGCTCCTCTCCAAGGAGAGTCCCTGCAGTAGTGTGATTAACTGAGACAAAGTCAATATCCATGTCCAATTAACCATTATTGCAATTTAAGTTTGAAACAATAGACAAAATTAGACCTCTATTAGCTGCGTCTAAATTTCTCATTCAACCCTCCTCTCCTCTCAGTTGTCTCTGGGGGCTGTGTGAGGGGCTGCGCACTAGGGGTTCATAGTTGTCTAAGAAATCCCGAGCAGCAGAGGGGGTGTCAAAGAATCTGGAGCCCTTGGAGGTGACCAATTTGAGTCTAGCGGGGTACAGAAGGAAGGCCTGTTTTCCCTCCTTGTGAAGCTGTGAGCATAAGGGTGAGAATTCCCTGCGGCGTTTCATTAGGTCCGCAGAGAAGTCCTGGAACAACAATAGTCTTGAGTTTTCAAACATCAGCTCGCCTACTTTTCTGTACGCTCTCAATATGGCAGTTTTTGTTTGAAAATGCAAGAATTTGATCATTATGGGGCGGGGTTGTTCCAAATTCTGACTGGGTCTATCCGGCCCTACTCTGTGTGCCCTCTCCACCCCTCCAGCAAGATCCTTAATAGATACATTCAGCAGTGATGGTAAAGTGTTTTCTATAAAATAAATCAGTTCCTGTTGTTTAATGGATTCTGGGAGACCAAGGAGACGCATATTATTGCGTCTCGATCTATTTTCTAGATCGTCTATTTTCAGCTGGAGGGATGTGTTTTGTTTCTCTAAGTGAGCGATTCTACTTGATGTATTAATATTGGAATCTTCTAAATCAGATATTCTACTCTCCGCCTCCCCCAATCTGGTTGAAAACAATTTGACTTCGCCCGCCAGGGTGTCTACACCTCTTTGTAGGTTGTCAATTTTAGGCATAAAAAGTAGGGTGATTTGCTTTACAATAGGGTGTGTTTCCATCTGTTCCCCTTCTAGCAGGGTTTCAGAACTGTGGCCCTGAGTGGTTAAATCACTAGCAGCTCTATGGCGGCGGTCATTGGCTTTACTGCGACTCGCCATTGGGGTGTTAGTTAAAAATTTATCCATATACCTGAGGACTGGCAGGGTGGTAGGTGTAGTGCTGAAAAGCCAGATATATGCTGTGTTAACTGAGTAAGGTGGGAGGAGTAACTTGCAAAGACAGCAATACAAGATGAAATAGGCACAATAGGTGTTACATTAACCATCAATGAGCATAACCATATACAGCAGATTAAATAATGCAAGGGTCTGCCAACAGTTAGAACATGAAATTTTTACCTTCCCATCCCAGTCTGCAATATCTTTATAAGAGAATAGAGTCCCAGAGTGAGCTAAGAGCCAAACTGTGAATAAAGGCAAAAAAAAAAAAAAAAGAGAAGAAAAGGCTGATAGTAATTATATAACATACAGTACAGTGCAAACAGTACAATGCAATTGACCCTGTGGTTATGGGAGAGTGACCCCTGTATAGGGTCCTGTAAAGTTTCTGGCCTCTGGGAGTCAAAATGTACAGGTATATTGTGGCTTGGTTCCCCTCTCCAGGGATCTTGGAAAACAGAGTGTCCGCTTTCCTTCTCCGATCTTTTTCTCCCTTTCTTCTCCCCCTCTCCCCTTCCCTTGCCTTTTACTGTCCTTTCTATGGTGCAGGGTTGTGAGAAGATGGACAGTCACTGGGAGAGGGAACACTTTAAACAATTGGTTTTCCCAAGGTCCGTAGTAAGGTGGCCTGCTAGACTCTGGTGTGGGGACAGTAAAGGCCTCCAGTAAGGGTCTGACCCCTACAGGCCAGGTAAATACCGGGGTGGGCACCTCTGTGAGAAGTAAGAAAAGGCCCAATTCAAATATTCAGAGGGAGCATCAGGCAGGCCCAGGCTAGTGCTTCGAAAGTGTGGTGATGAAGCCAGTAGCAACGGCCAAGTAATGGCGTGGACAAAGAGAATTCGTGTGGGGGATCAGGTGGAAATCTTACCCGGTGTAGCGGGAGTTCGCTGCTTGCGTGGAATCTCACCCAGCGTGGCCGAAAGTCACCCGCACCCTTAAACCTTTCCTAGGTGAAAGGACTCTCCCTGGTAAGTGAGCCGGTGCCTGGAGCAGTCATACGGGTATTGGCCAGTAGTGGCAGGGAGCGTGGTCATTTGTTTAGTAGACCCTTAAAGCAGGTATCCTGGTGTCAGTCGTCGGGTGATGTATGCGTGGTACTTGATCTCACCTTGTACTTTTTCTGCTGCTCCTAGCCAGGAGGAGGGTGAGCCACGTGGGCCCAAGATGGCGTCGGCCGTGACTGTGGCGCAGTTCCTCACAGCAGACCCGCGCAGTCCAAAACTGCCGGGGATAGTGAGCGGGAGCCGGGTTGGCCTCCGTGAGTGTCTCAGTGTGTGGTCATCTGGTGGAGATGCCTCCTTTCTTCCGGAAAGTAGAATAGGGGTCTTCGGTGGGGGAGCTGGAGTCACTCCTGTGAAAAAGTACAGAGGGCAATCACCCACGGGCAACCCCTCTGCTCCGGGCAGCGAGACCTGCCTAGGATTTTTTCTTGGGGCTCCGGGGAGGCTGTGGAGTATGCGAAGGGCAAAATTAGCCAAGTTTGAGCTACTAAATACAGCTTTTTGGGCAGATAGAAGCCCGTTGATGCGGAGCTCTGCTGTTCTGCTGCCTATCCCGGAGCCCGCCCACCGGAAGTCATCGGCAGGTCTAAATTTTAATTAAAATACAGTCACCACTGCACCCTATGGTTTCTCCTTTCTCGTCTTGTTTTGGTCGAATGACTGGATATGGCAGTGAGGGGAGGAGCTATATAGCAGCTCTGCTGTGGGTGATCCTCTTGCAACTTCCTGTTGGGAAGGAGAATATCCCACAAGTAATGGATGATCCGTGGACTGGATACACTACAAGAGAAATAAATTTATCAGGTAAGCATAAATTATGTTTCTCCAACATAGGTGTGTCCGGTCCACGGCGTCATCCTTACTTGTGGGATATTCTCTTCCCCAACAGGAAATGGCAAAGAGCCCAGCAAAGCTGGTCACATGATCCCTCCCAGGCTCCGCCTACCCCAGTCATTCTCTTTGCCGTTGTACAGGCAACATCTCCACGGAGATGGCTTAGAGTTTTTTAGTGTTTAACTGTAGTTTTTATTATTCAATCAAGAGTTTGTTATTTTGAAATAGTGCTGGTATGTACTATTTACTCAGAAACAGAAAAGAGATGAAGATTTCTGTTTGTATGAGGAAAATGATTTTAGCAACCGTAACTAAAATCCATGGCTGTTCCACACAGGACTGTTGAGAGCAATTAACTTCAGTTGGGGGAACAGTGTGCAGTCTCTTGCTGCTTGAGGTATGACACATTCTAACAAGACGATGTAATGCTGGAAGCTGTCATTTTCCCTATGGGATCCGGTAAGCCATGTTTATTACGATCGTAAATAAGGGCTTCACAAGGGCTTATTAAGACTGTAGACTTTTTCTGGGCTAAATCGATTCATTATTAACACATATTTAGCCTTGAGGAATCATTTTATCTGGGTATTTTGATATAATAATATCGGCAGGCACTGTATTAGACACCTTATTCCTTAGGGGCTTTCCCAAAGCATAAGCAGAGCCTCATTTTCGCGCCGGTGTGGCGCACTTGTTTTTGAGAGGCATGGCATGCAGTCGCATGTGAGAGGAGCTCTGATACTTAGAAAAGACTTTCTGAAGGCGTCATTTGGTATCGTATTCCCCTTTGGGCTTGGTTGGGTCTCAGCAAAGCAGATACCAGGGACTGTAAAGGGGTTAAAGTTTAAAACGGCTCCGGTTCCGTTATTTTAAGGGTTAAAGCTTCCAAATTTGGTGTGCAATACTTTTAAGGCTTTAAGACACTGTGGTGAAAATTTGATAAATTTTGAACAATTCCTTCATGTTTTTTCGCAATTGCAGTAATAAAGTGTGTTCAGTTTAAAATTTAAAGTGATCAGATATGTAGGGCAGCGACTTGGTCTTCACTGCACACTTTTACCAAATTTTACAAGTTTGATACTTTTGCTTCTTCTGAGGCTATTTTTGGGAGAAAGGTTTTGCAAGCCGTGGTGCCTTCCATTTAGGTGACCTGATTTGCTCCCTCCCTTCATCCGTGTCCTAAAGCTTTGGTATTGGTTCCCACAAGTAAGGATGACGCCGTGGACCGGACACACCTATGTTGGAGAAAACAGAATTTATGTTTACCTGATAAATTACTTTCTCCAACGGTGTGTCCGGTCCACGGCCCGCCCTGGTTTTTTAATCAGGTCTGATAATTTATTTTCTTTAACTACAGTCACCACGGTACCATATGGTTTCTCCTATGCAAATATTCCTCCTTAACGTCGGTCGAATGACTGGGGTAGGCGGAGCCTGGGAGGGATCATGTGACCAGCTTTGCTGGGCTCTTTGCCATTTCCTGTTGGGGAAGAGAATATCCCACAAGTAAGGATGACGCCGTGGACCGGACACACCGTTGGAGAAAGTAATTTATCAGGTAAACATAAATTCTGTTTTTCTTTCATGTAATTGGCAAGAGTCCATGAGCTAGTGACGTATGGGATATACAATCCTACCAGGAGGGGTAAAGTTCCCAAGCCTCAAAATGCCTATAAATACACCCCCACCATACCCACAATTCAGTTTTACAAACGTTGCCTCCTATGGAGGTGGTGAAGTAAGTTTGTGCTAGATTTCTACGTTAATATGCGCTTCTCAGCTTTTTTTGAAGCCCGGTTCCTCTCAGAGTGCAGTGAATGACAGAGGGATGTGAAGGGAGTATTACCTATTGAATACAATGTTCATCCTAACGGGGATCTATTTCATAGGTTCTCTGTTATCGGTCGTAGAGATTCATCTCCTACCTCCCTTTTCAGATCGACGATATACTCTTATATACCATTACCTCTGCTGATTCTCGTTTCAGTACTGGTTTGGCTATTTACTTTATGTAGATGAGTGTCTTTTGGTAAGTATGTTTCCTTTATTTATGACACTCAGCTATGGTTTGGCACTTTATATTTAAAGTTCTAAATATATGTTTGTACTTATATTTGCCATGATTCAGGTTTATCAGTATATTTCCTTTTTGCAGACTGTCAGTTTCATATTTGGGAAATGCATATTTTAAAAAAAAATAAAAAAATTCTTACCTGAAGTTTTCAAATTGACTCTTTTCTAAATTGCGGGCTGTTAGGCTCGCGGGAGCGCAAAATGCTATAATTTATTGCGTCATTCTTGGCGCAAGACTTTTTTGGCGCGAGAATTTAGTTTGTTGACGTAATTTCGTCATTTCCGGCGTCTTAGTTGGCGCCGAGTTTTTTTCACGTAGTTTAGTCATCTATGATGCTCGTGTTTGTTGCAGACGTTCTTGGCGCCAAAAAATATTTTGTCAGTTGTGGGCGTGATACTTGGTGCCAAACTTTTGACATTATATAAGACTTCATTTCTTTTTGCTTCTGGTTTCCAGAGGCTTATTTTGTTTTGCATTTCTTTCCCATTCCTGAAACTGTCATATAAGGAAATTGATAATTTTGCTTTATATGTTATTTTTTTCTCTTACATATTGCAAGATGTCTCAAACTGACCCTGTCTCAGAATCTACTACTGTAATCCTGCTGCCTGATGTCGGTTCTACCAAAGCTAAGTGCATTTGTTGTAAACTTGTGGTAACTGTTCCTCCGGCTGTAGTTTGTGATAGTTGTCATGACAAACTTTTACATGCAGACAATATTTCCATTAGTAGTAGTCCATTACCTGTTACTGGTCCTTCAACATCTAATGCTCAGGATATTCCTGTTAATGTGAGAGAATTTGTTTCTAATTCCATTCAGAATGTTTTGTCTGTCATACCGCCTTCTAATAAACGTAAAAGGTCTTTTAAAAACTTCTCATAAAATTGATGAATTTTTAAATGACCGACAACATTTTGATTTATCTATCTCTAATGAGGATCTATCTGGTTCAGAAGATTCTGCCTCAGATATTGACACTGACAAATCTTCATATTTGTTTAAAATGGAGTATATTTGTTCCTTATTAAGAGGTGTTGATTGCATTAGATATGGAGGAGACTAGTCCTCTTGATATTAAAACTAATTAAACCTCATGTAGTTATTCCTGAGGTTTTTCCAGTTCCTGATGCTATTTCAGATGTGATTTCTAGGGAATGGGATAGACTGGGTACTTCTTTTACTCCTTCAAGGTTTAAGAAACTGTATCCTTTGCCGACTGATAGATTGGAGTTTTGGGAAAAGATCCCCAAAGTTGATGGGGCTATCTCTACTCTTGCAAAGCATACTACTATTCCTACGGCAGATAGTACTTCTTTTAAAGATCCTTTAGATAGGAAACTTGAATCTTATCTAAGGAAGGCTTATTTATGTTCAGGTCATCTTCTTAGGCCTGCTATTTCTTTGGCTGATGTTGCAGCTGCTTCAACTTTTTGGTTGGAAACCTTAGCGCAACAAGTACCAGATCATAATGTGTATAGCATTGTAAAGTTAATTCAACATGCTAATAATTTCATCTGTGATGCCATTTTTTATATCATTAGAATTGATGTTAGTTATGTCTTTAGCTATTTTAGCTAGATGAGCTTTATGGCTTAAATCTTGGAATGCTGATATGACTTCTAAATCAACGTTGCTATCTCTCTCTTTCCAAGGTAATAAATTATTTGGTTCTCAGTTGGATTCGATTATTTCAACTGTCACTGGGGGGAAGGGAGCTTTTTTGCCTCAGGATAAAAAAATCTAAGGGTAAATTTAAAGCTGCTAACCGTTTTCGTTCCTTTCGACAAAATAAGGAACAGAAACCTGATCCTTCCCCTAAGGGAACGGTTTCCAATTGGAAGCCTTCTTCAGTCTGGAATAAATCCAAGCCATTTAAAAGATCTAAATCAGCCCCCAAGTCCGCATGAAGGTGAGGCCCTCATTCCAGCTCAGCTGGTAGGGGACAGACTAAGATTTTTCAAGAATGTTTGGATCAATTCAGTACAAAATCATTGGATTCAGAACATTGTCTTTCAGGGGTACAGAATACGTTTCAAAGTAAGACCGCTTGTGAGAAGTTTCTTTCTCTCATGCATTCCAGTGAACCCAGAGAAAGCTCAGGCTTTCCTGAAGTGTGTTTCAGACCTGGAGTTATCTGGGGTAATTGTGCCAGTTCCTTTTCAGGAACGGGGTCTGGGGTTTTATTCAAATCTGTTCATTGTCCCAAAGAAGAAATCTTTCAGACCAGTTCTGGATTTAAACATTTTGAATTGTTATGTAAGAATACCAACATTCAAGATGGTGACTATAAGGACTATTCTGCCTTTTGTTCAGCAAGGGCATTATATGTCCACAATAGACTTACAGGATGCATATCTTCATATTCCGATTCATCCAGATCACTATCAGTTCCTGAGATTCTCTTTTCTAGACAAGCATTACCAATTTGTTGCTCTTCCTTTTGGCCTAGGGACAGCTCCAAGAATCTTTTCAAAGGTTCTCGGTGCCCTACTCTCTGTAATCAGAGCGGGTATTGCGGTGTTTCCTTATTTGGACGATATCTTGGTACTTGCTCAGTCTTTATGTTCTGCAGAATCTCACACGAATCAACTAGTGTTGTTTCTTCAAAGACATGGTTGGAGGATCAATTTACCAAAAAGTTCTTTGATTCCTCAGACAAGGGTAACCTTTTTAGGTTTCCAAATAGATTCAGTATCCATGACTTTGTCTCTAACAGACAAGAGACGTCTGAAATTGGTTGCAGCTTGTCGGAACCTTCAGTTTCAATCATTCCCTTCAGTAGCTATGTGCATGGAGGTTTTAGGTCTCATGACTGCAGCATCGGACGCGATCCCCTTTACTCGTTTTCACATGAGACCTCTTCAGCTTTGTATGCTGAACCAATGGCGCAGGGATTATACAAAGATATCACAATTAATATCCTTAAATCCCAATGTTCGACTATCTCTGACTTGGTGGTTAGATCACCATCGTTTAGTTCAAGGGGCCTCTTTTGTTTGTCCAATCTGGACTTTGATAACAACAGATGCGAGTCTTTCAGGTTGGGGAGCTGTCTGGGGATCTCTGACAGCGCAGGGGGTTCGTCAATCTAAAGAGGCGAGATTACCAATCAATATTTTGGAACTCCGTGCGATTCTCAGAGCTCTTCAGTTTTGGCCTCTACTGAAGAGAGAACCGTTTATTTGTTTTCAGACAATGTCACAACCGTGGCGTATGTCAATCATCAGGGTGGGACTCACAGTCCTCAAGCTATGAAAGAAGTATCTTGGATACTTGCTTGGGCGGAATCCAGCTCCTGTCTAATTTCTGCGGTCCATATCCCAGGTATAGACAATTGGGAAGCGGATTATCTCTCCTCCTTGGAGTCTTAATTTGGTTTTGAAGGCTTTACAGGCTCCTCCGTTTGAGCCTATGCATTCTCTGGACATTAAATTACTTTCTTGGAAAGTATTGTTCCTTTTGGCCATCTCTTCTGCTAGAAGAGTTTCTGAATTATCTGCTCTTTCTTGTGAGTCTCCTTTTCTGATTTTTCATCAGGATAAGGCGGTTTTGCAGACTTCGTTTAAATTTTTACCTAAAGTTGTGAACTCCAACAACATTAGTAGAGAAATTGTTGTCCCTTCTTTGTGTCCTAATCCTAAGAATTCTCTGGAGAGATCTTTACATTCTTTGGATGTGGTCAGAGCTTTGCAAAATTATGTTGAAGCTACTAAAGATTTCAGGAAGACTTCTAGTCTATTTGTTATCTTTTCTGGTTCTAGGAAAGGTCAGAAGGCTTCTGCCATTTCTTTGGCATCTTGGTTAAAGCTTTTGATTCATCATGCTTATTTGGAGTCGGGTAAATCCCCGCCTCAGAGGATTCCGGCTCATTCTACTAGGTCAGTTTCCACTTCCTGGGCTTTTAAGAATGAAGCTTCTGTTGATCAGATTTGCAAAGCAGCAACTTGGTCTTCTTTGCATACTTTTACTAAATTCTACCATTTTGATGTTTTCTCTTCTTCAGAAGCAGTTTTTGGTAGAAAAGTACTTCAGGCAGCTGTTTCAGTTTGATTCTTCTGCTTATAATTTCAGTTTTTTTCATTATATATATATATATATATATATATATATATATATATATAAGATTTTTCAGCGGAATTGGCTGTCTTTATTTTTTTATCCCTCCCTCTCTAGTGATTCTTGCGTGGAGTTCCACATCTTGGGTATTTGCTATCCCATACGTCACTAGCTCATGGACTCTTGCCAATTACATGAAAGAAAACATAATTTATGTAAGAATTTACCTGATAAATTCATTTCTTTCATATTGCCAAGAGTCCATGAGACCCACCCTTTTTATGGTGGTTATTTTTTTGTATAAAGCACAATTATTCAAATTCCTTGTTGATGCTTTTTGCTCCTTTCTTATCACCCCACTTCTTGGCTATTCGTTAAACTGAATTGTGGGTGTGGTGGGGGGTGTATTTATAGGCATTTTGAGGTTTGGGAAACTTTGCCCCTCCTGGTAGGATTGTATATCCCATACGTCACTAGCTTATGGACTCTTGCCAATATGAAAGAAATGAATTTATCAGGTAAATTCTTACATAAATTATGTTTTTACGATATGACGAGTCCACGGCCCACCCTGTCATTTCTAAGTCAGGTAATTATTTTTGTTAAACTTCAGTCACCTCTGCCCCTTTGGCTTTTCCTTTCTCTTCCTAACTTTGGTCGAATGACTGGAGTGGGAGGGAAGGGAGTAGCTATATATACAGCTCTGCTGTGGTGCTCTTTGCCACTTCCTGCTAATCAGGAGGCGATATCCCATAAGTAAGGATGAAATCCGTGGACTCGTCGTATCGTAAAATAAATAAATTTATCAGGTAAGCATAAATTTCCTTTTTCTCCAGTCTGGTGCCCTGTTTCTCCAACATAGGTGTGTCCGGTCCACGGCGTCATCCTTACTTGTGGGATATTCTCTTCCCCAACAGGAAATGGCAAAGAGCCCAGCAAAGCTGGTCACATGATCCCTCCTAGGCTCCGCCTACCCCAGTCATTCTCTTTGCCGTTGTACAGGCAACATCTCCACGGAGATGGCTTAGAGTTTTTTAGTGTTTAACTGTAGTTTTTATTATTCAATCAAGAGTTTGTTATTTTGAAATAGTGCTGGTATGTACTATTTACTCAAACAGAAAAGAGATGAAGATTTCTGTTTGTATGAGGAAAATGATTTTAGCAACCGTCACTAAAATCCATGGCTGTTCCACACAGGACTGTTGAGAGCAATTAACTTCAGTTGGGGGAACAGTGAGCAGTCTCTTGCTGCTTGAGGTATGACACATTCTAACAAGACGATGTAATGCTGGAAGCTGTCATTTTCCCTATGGGATCCGGTAAGCCATGTTTATTAAGATCGTAAATAAGGGCTTCACAAGGGCTTATTAAGACTGTAGACTTTTTCTGGGCTAAATCGATTCATTATTAACACATATTTAGCCTTGAGGAATCATTTATTCTGGGTATTTTGATATAATAATATCGGCAGGCACTGTTTTAGACACCTTATTCTTTAGGGGCTTTCCCAAATCATAGGCAGAGCCTCATTTTCGCGCCGGTGTTGCGCACTTGTTTTTGAGAGGCATGACATGCAGTCGCATGTGAGAGGAGCTCTGATACTTAGAAAAGACTTTCTGAAGGCGTCATTTGGTATCGTATTCCCCTTTGGGCTTGGTTGGGTCTCAGCAAAGCAGATACCAGGGACTGTAAAGGGGTTAAAGTTAAAAACGGCTCCGGTTCCGTTATTTTAAGGGTTAAAGCTTCCAAATTTGGTGTGCAATACTTTTAAGGCTTTAAGACACTGTGGTGAAAATTTGGTGAATTTTGAACAATTCCTTCATGTTTTTTCGCAATTGCAGTAATAAAGTGTGTTCAGTTTAAAATTTAAAGTGACAGTAACGGTTTTATTTTAAAACGTTTTTTGTACTTTGTTATCAAGTTTATGCCTGTTTAACATGTCTGAACTACCAGATAGACTGTGTTCTGAATGTGGGGAAGCCAGAATTCCCATTCATTTAAATAAATGTGATTTATGTGACAATGATAATGATGCCCAAGATGATTCCTCAAGTGAGGGGAGTAAGCATGGTACTGCATCATTCCCTCCTTCGTCTACACGAGTCTTGCCCACTCAGGAGGCCCCTAGTACATCTAGCGCGCCAATACTCCTTACTATGCAACAATTAACGGCTGTAATGGATAATTCTGTCAAAAACATTTTAGCCAAAATGAACACTTATCAGCGTAAGCGCGACTGCTCTGTTTTAGATACTGAAGAGCATGACGACGCTGATAATAATGGTTCTGAAGGGCCCCTAACCCAGTCTGATGGGGCCAGGGAGGTTTTGTCTGAGGGAGAAATTACTGATTCAGGGAACATTTCTCAACAAGCTGAACCTGATGTGATTACGTTTAAATTTAAGTTGGAACATCTCCGCATTCTGCTTAAGGAGGTATTATCCACTCTGGATGATTGTGACAAGTTGGTCATCCCAGAGAAACTATGTAAAATGGACAAGTTCCTAGAGGTCCCGGGGCTCCCAGAAGCTTTTCCTATACCCAAGCGGGTGGCGGACATTGTTAATAAAGAATGGGAAAGGCCCGGTATTCCTTTCGTCCCTCCCCCCATATTTAAAAAATTGTTTCCTATGGTCGACCCCAGAAAGGACTTATGGCAGTCAGTTCCCAAGGTCGAGGGAGCGGTTTCCACTTTAAACAAACGCACCACTATACCCATAGAGGATAGTTGTGCTTTCAAAGATCCTATGGATAAAAAATTAGAAGGTTTACTTAAAAAGATGTTTGTTCAGCAGGGTTACCTTCTACAACCAATTTCATGCATTGTCCCTGTAGCTACAGCCGCATGTTTCTGGTTCGATGAGCTGATAAAGGCGGTCGATAGTGATTCTCCTCCTTATGAGGAGATTATGGACAGAATCAATGCTCTCAAATTGGCTAATTCTTTCACCCTAGACGCCACTGTGCAATTGGCTAGGTTAGCGGCTAAGAATTCTGGGTTTGCTATTGTGGCGCGCAGAGCGCTTTGGTTGAAATCTTGGTCAGCTGATGCGTCTTCCAAGAACAAGCTACTTAACATTCCTTTCAAGGGGAAAACGCTGTTTGGCCCTGACTTGAAAGAGATTATCTCTGATATCACTGGGGGTAAGGGCCACGCCCTTCCTCAGGATCGGCCTTTCAAGGCAAAAAATAAACCTAATTTTCGTCCCTTTCGTAGAAATGGACCAGCCCAAAGTGCTACGTCCTCTAAGCAAGAGGGTAATACTTCTCAAGCCAAGCCAGCTTGGAGACCAATGCAAGGCTGGAACAAGGGAAAGCAGGCCAAGAAACCTGCCACTGCTACCAAGACAGCATGAAATGTTGGCCCCCGATCCGGGACCGGATCTGGTGGGGGGCAGACTCTCTCTCTTCGCTCAGGCTTGGGCAAGAGATGTTCTGGATCCTTGGGCGCTAGAAATAGTCTCCCAAGGTTATCTTCTGGAATTCAAGGGGCTCCCCCCAAGGGGGAGGTTCCACAGGTCTCAGTTGTCTTCAGACCACATAAAAAGACAGGCATTCTTACATTGTGTAGAAGACCTGTTAAAAATGGGAGTGATTCATCCTGTTCCATTAAGAGAACAAGGGATGGGGTTCTACCCCAATCTGTTCATAGTTCCCAAAAAAGAGGGAACGTTCAGACCAATCTTAGATCTCAAGATCTTAAACAAGTTTCTCAAGGTTCCATCGTTCAAGATGGAAACCATTCGAACTATTCTTCTTTCCATCCAGGAAGGTCAATTCATGACCACAGTGGATTTAAAGGATGCGTATCTACATATTCCTATCCACAAGGAACATCATCGGTTCCTAAGGTTTGCATTCCTGGACAAGCATTACCAGTTCGTGGCGCTTCCTTTCGGATTAGCCACTGCTCCAAGGATTTTCACAAAGGTACTAGGGTCCCTTCTAGCTGTGCTAAGACCAAGGGGCATTGCTGTAGTACCTTACTTGGACGACATTCTGATTCAAGCGTCGTCCCTTCCTCAAGCAAAGGCTCACACGGACATTGTCCTGGCCTTTCTCAGATCTCACGGATGGAAAGTGAACGTGGAAAAGAGTTCTCTATCTCCGTCAACAAGGGTTCCCTTCTTGGGAACAATAATAGACTCCTTAGAAATGAGGATTTTTCTGACAGAGGCCAGGAAAACAAAACTTCTAGACTCTTGTCGGATACTTCATTCCGTTCCTCTTCCTTCCATAGCGCAGTGCATGGAAGTGATCGGTTTGATGGTAGCGGCAATGGACATAGTTCCTTTTGCGCGCATTCATCTAAGACCATTACAACTGTGCATGCTCAGTCAGTGGAATGGGGACTATACAGAACTCACTCCGTTGGTGGCTGTCCCTGGACAACCTGTCACAAGGGATGACATTCCGCAGACCGGAGTGGGTCATCGTCACGACCGACGCCAGTCTGATGGGCTGGGGCGCGGTCTGGGGATCCCTGAAAGCTCAGGGTCTTTGGTCTCGGGAAGAATCTCTTCTACCAATAAATATTCTGGAACTGAGAGCGATATTCAATGCTCTCAAGGCTTGGCCTCAGCTAGCGAGGGCCAAGTTCATACGGTTTCAATCAGACAACATGACAACTGTTGCGTACATCAACCATCAGGGGGGAACAAGGAGTTCCCTAGCGATGGAAGAAGTGACCAAAATCATTCTATGGGCGGAGTCTCACTCCTGCCACCTGTCTGCTATCCACATCCCAGGAGTGGAAAATTGGGAAGCGGATTTTCTGAGTCGTCAGAAATTGCATCCGGGGGAGTGGGAACTCCATCCGGAAATCTTTGCCCAAGTCACTCAGCTGTGGGGCATTCCAGACATGGATCTGATGGCCTCTCGTCAGAACTTCAAAGTTCCTTGCTACGGGTCCAGATCCAGGGATCCCAAGGCGTGGATGCACTAGTAGCACCTTGGACCTTCAAACTAGCTTATGTGTTCCCGCCGTTTCCTCTCATCCCCAGGCTGGTAGCCAGGATCAATCAGGAGAGGGCGTCGGTGATCTTGATAGCTCCTGCGTGGCCACGCAGGACTTGGTATGCAGATCTGGTGAATATGTCATCGGCTCCACCTTGGAAGCTACCTTTGAGACGAGACCTTCTTGTTCAGGGTCCGTTCGAACATCCGAATCTGGTTTCACTCCAGCTGACTGCTTGGAGATTGAACGCTTGATCTTATCGAAGCGAGGGTTCTCAGATTCTGTTATCGATACTCTTGTTCAGGCCAGAAAGCCTGTAACTAGAAAGATTTACCACAAAATTTGGAAAAAATATATCTGTTGGTGTGAATCTAAAGGATTCCCTTGGGACAAGGTTAAGATTCCTAAGATTCTATCCTTCCTTCAAGAAGGGTTGGAAAAAGGATTATCTGCTAGTTCCCTGAAGGGACAGATTTCTGCCTTGTCTGTGTTACTTCACAAAAAGCTGGCAGCTGTGCCAGATGTTCAAGCCTTTGTTCAGGCTCTGGTTAGAATTAAGCCTGTTTACAAACCTTTGACTCCTCCTTGGAGTCTCAACTTAGTTCTTTCAGTTCTTCAGGGGGTTCCGTTTGAACCCTTACATTCCGTTGATATTAAGTTATTATCTTGGAAAGTTTTGTTTTTAGTTGCAATTTCTTCTGCTAGAAGAGTTTCAGAATTATCTGCTCTGCAGTGTTCTCCTCCTTATCTGGTGTTCCATGCAGATAAGGTGGTTTTACGTACTAAACCTGGTTTTCTTCCAAAAGTTGTTTCTAACAAAAACATTAACCAGGAGATTATCGTACCTTCTCTGTGTCCGAAACCAGTTTCAAAGAAGGAACGTTTGTTGCACAATTTGGATGTTGTTCGCGCTCTAAAATTCTATTTAGATGCTACAAAGGATTTTAGACAAACATCTTCCTTGTTTGTTGTTTATTCCGGTAAAAGGAGAGGTCAAAAAGCAACTTCTACCTCTCTCTCTTTTTGGATTAAAAGCATCATCAGATTGGCTTACGAGACTGCCGGACGGCAGCCTCCCGAAAGAATCACGGCTCATTCCACTAGGGCTGTGGCTTCCACATGGGCCTTCAAGAACGAGGCTTCTGTTGATCAGATATGTAGGGCAGCGACTTGGTCTTCACTGCACACTTTTACCAAATTTTACAAGTTTGATACTTTTGCTTCTTCTGAGGCTATTTTTGGGAGAAAGGTTTTGCAAGCCGTGGTGCCTTCCATTTAGGTGACCTGATTTGCTCCCTCCCTTCATCCGTGTCCTAAAGCTTTGGTATTGGTTCCCACAAGTAAGGATGACGCCGTGGACCGGACACACCTATGTTGGAGAAAACAGAATTTATGTTTACCTGATAAATTACTTTCTCCAACGGTGTGTCCGGTCCACGGCCCGCCCTGGTTTTTTTAATCAGGTCTGATAATTTATTTTCTTTAACTACAGTCACCACGGTTCCATATGGTTTCTCCTATGCAAATATTCCTCCTTAACGTCGGTCGAATGACTGGGGTAGGCGGAGCCTAGGAGGGATCATGTGACCAGCTTTGCTGGGCTCTTTGCCATTTCCTGTTGGGGAAGAGAATATCCCACAAGTAAGGATGACGCCGTGGACCGGACACACCGTTGGAGAAAGTAATTTATCAGGTAAACATAAATTCTGTTTTCATCCTGCTGTAGGTATCGCTGCGGTTACTGTGACGGCCATTTTCTGGTGCAAGTCCTTAGCAGAATAGATAACCGTAGATACTCCCCTGGAGGAGATTCAGGATCATATTCAATTTCTGAAAATGCTATTCTCCAAATTATTCACATCAATGCTAACAACGCCAGTTTTGCAGTTATGGCCGAGACGGCTCTGTTAAGTCATGGTCTGTGGACAACCTCTCTAAGTCTCAACGTTTAAAGGGACACTGTACCCAAAAAAATTCTTTCGTGATTCAGATTGAGCATGAAATTTTAAGCAACTTTCTAATTTACTCCTATTATCAAATTGTCTTCATTCTCTTGGTATCTTTATTTGAAATGCAAGAATGTAAGTTTAAATGCCGGCCCATTTTTGGTGAACAACCTGGGTTGTCCTTGCCCTTGCTGATTGGTGGATAAATTCATCCACCAATAAAAAAGTGCTGTCCAGAGTACTGAAACCAAAAAAAAGCTTAGATGCCTTCTTTTTCAAATAATGATAGCAAGAGAACGAAGAAAAATTGATAATAGGAGTAAATTAGAAAGTTGCTTAACATTTCATGCTCAATCTGAATCACGAAAGAAATATTTTGGGTATAGTGTCCCTTTAACCTTGTACTTTAAGGGCAAGTCTCTTTTTGGTCCGGGTCTGGATTCCATTATTGCTACTGTCACAGGTGGCAAGGGAGCTTTCCTACCACAAGAAGTCTAACCTAGGAATCGTTCGGAGGAGCGCTCTCGTTCCTTTCGTCCGAACAGGAATCAGAGTGACACGGAGACACCTAAAACGGAATCCTCTATGGCGACTTGGAAGCCCGTTCAGGGGTGAAATAAGAATAGACAGCCGAAGTCTTCTCAGGACAATAAGTCTGCATGACTGGCTCGCCCCTGATCTCGGAGCAGGTCGTGTAGGGGCAGACTTTCTTTCTGAAGGAATGGTCTCACTCTGTCCAGGACCCTTGGGTTCTGGACATTGTTCATCTGGGTTACAGTATAGGGTTTCAATCTCATCCCCCGAGGGACAGTTTTTGCTGTCAAGAGACTCTGGGAATCCCTTAAAGGGAGCGGCTCTGCTCATTTCTCTTGGTGTATCCAGTCCACGGATTCATCCTTACTTGTGGGATATTCTCATTCTCTACAGGAAGTGGCAAAGAGAGCACACAGCAGAGCTGTCCATATAGCTCAGGCTCCGCCCCCCCAGTCATTCTCTTTGCCTCTCTAACAAGTAGCATCTCCACGGGAGGGTAAAGTGAATGTGGTGTTAGATTTGTAGTTTTTATTTCTTCAATCAAGAGTTTATTTTAAAATAGTGCCGGTTTGTTCTATTTACTCTGTGGCAGAAAGTGATGAAGATTTCTGCTGAGAGGAAAAAGATTTTAGCATGTTGTAACTAAAATCCATTGCTGTTCCCACACAGGACTGTTGAGTACCGGAAAACTTCAGTTGGGGGGAACAGTTTGCAGGCTTAACTGCTATAAGGTATGCTCAGTCACTTTTTTTCTAGTCAAGACCTGGTAATGCTAGAAGACTGACAAGAATCCCCATGTGGGGAAGGTAAGCCATATTCTGAGACTTAGTATAGAAGGATGGCTTAGTTAAAAGGGCTTAAAACGCTGGTGGACACTGTTAAGGGGAAATCAATTATTTTATTACAATAATCTGATATTTGTACAAGTGTTTATTACATTTGGAACACTTTTTTGGGGTTTTATTCTGCCTGGCATATCTTTAGACACCTATTTTGGCTTGGGAAGGCCCCACAACTCCGGAGTGAAGAGGGAGGGGGCCTAAATTTCGCGCCTCAGTTGCGCAGTTCATTTGCAAGACAGCTTCATGCAGCTTCACGTGTAGAGTCCAGAGATTGCTGGAGGACTCCAGAGAGTCTTATTTTCGTTCAAAACTAATCCCCAAGGAAGGTAGGGCCACAGCAGAGGCTGTGGCATGGTGTTGTAGTTTGTTAAACCGGTGGCCTGCTTTAATTTGCTCCGGTTTGGGCAATAAGGTGTTAATTGTCTTGAAATTTACTGTGCAATCATTTCAAAGCATTAGGATCATATGGTGAAAATTTCATAAAGATTGGATGTTTTTTTGAGGTTTAGTAAAAAAGTGTGCACTTTTTATTATTTAAAGGCACAGTACCGTTTTTTCAAAAATTGTATTTTACTGTATTTGAGTGCTGTCTAAGTCTGTTTAACATGTCTGAGCCTACAGATAGACCCTGTTCTATGTGTTTAATAGCCATGGCGGTACCCCCTTTACATTTGTGTTTATAGTGTGCTAAGGTATCTAAACATTTTAAAGACCATGCAGTGACACTTAAAAATGTAGCCCAAGATGATTCTTTGACGGAAGGTAACGAGGATAGTCCTCCTTCCTCTCCCCATGTGTCGACACCAGTTACGCCCACGCAAGCGATGCCTAGTACCTCTAGCGCATTGGGCCCTATTACATTACAAAAATTAGCAGCAGTCATGGATAATTCCCTTGCGGCATTTCTATCCAAACTGCCAGTTTTTCCTAAGAAGCGTGATAGCTCAGTTTTAAGAACAGAGGATGAGCAATCAGAAGCTTTAGATGATTTATCCATTGTACCCTCACAACACTCTGAAGTTGCAGTGAGGGATGTGCTGTCCGAGGGAGAAATTTCTGACACAGGAAAAGTTTCTCAGCGGGCAGAATCGGATTCCTTAGCGTTTAAATTTAAGCTGGAACACCTCCGCGTACTGCTTAAGGAGGTTTTAGCTACGCTGGATGATTGTGACCCCATGGTGGTCCCAGAAAAATTGTGTAAAATGGACAAGTTTCTAGAAGTCCCTGTATACACTGATGCGTTTCCGATCCCGAAGAGGGTGGCGGATATTGTGACTAGGGAGTGTGAAAGACCAGGTGTAACTTTTGTTCCCCCCCCCCCCCGCCTATCTTTAAGAAAATGTTCCCCATAAATGACCCCAAGCGGGACGCGTGGCAGACGGTCCCTAAGGTAGAGGGAGCAGTTTCAACACTAGCCAAGCGCACAACCATTCCAATAGAAGACAGTTGTGCTTTCAAAGATCCTATGGATAAAAAATTGGAAGGTTTACTGAAGAAAATGTTTGTTCAGCAAGGTTTCCTTCTTCAACCAATTGCCTGCATTATTCCTGTAACTACTGCAGCGGCTTTTTGGTTTGAGGCGCTGGAGGAGTCGCTCCAGAGGGAGACTTCATATGACGAAGTCATGGATAGAATTAATGCTCTGAAACTGGCTAATTCTTTTATCACAGATGCCGCTTTCCAATTAGTTAAGTTAGCGGCGAAAAATTTTGGTTTTTGCCATTATGGCACGAAGAGCGCTTTGGCTCAAATCATGGTCGGCTGACGTGTCGTCCAAAACAGTTACTAAACATTCCTTTCAAGGGAAAGACCCTTTTCGGTCCCGAGTTGAAAGAAATTATCGCGGATATCACTGGGGGAAAGGGCCATGTTTAAGGCCAAAAACAAGGCTAATTTTTGCTCCTTTCGCAACTTCAGGAGGGGACCTGATTTAACCTCTGCTGCCGCAAAGCAAGAGGGTAACTCTTCACAGCCCAAAGCAACCTGGAAACCCTTGCACGGCTGGAACAAGGGTAAACAGGCCAAGAAGCCTGCGGCTGCTACCAAGACAGCAGGAAGGGGTAGCCCCCGATCTGGGACCGGATCTAGTAGGGGGCAGACTTTCTCTCTTTGCTTAGGCTTGGGCAAGAGATGTTCCAGATCCTTGGGCATTAGAAATTGTTGCTCAGGGGTATCTTCTAGAATTCAAGGACTCTCCTCCAAGGGGAAGGTTCCACATTTCTCGTTTGTCTTCAGACCAGACAAAGAAACAGGCGTTCTTACGCTGTGTAGAAGATCTACTAAAGATGGGAGTGATACACCCAGTTCCAACTACAGAACAAGGACTGGGTTTTTACTCAAACCTGTTTGTAGTTCCCAAAAAAGAAGCAACTTTCAGGCCAATCCTGGATCTAAAAATTCTAAACAAATTCCTCAGAGTTCCATCATTCAAAATGGAAACCATTCGGACAATTTTGCCGATGATCCAGGAAGGTCAATATATGACTACCGTGGATCTAAAGGATGCGTACCTACATATTCCCATCCACAAAGATCACCATCAGTTCCTAAGGTTCGCTTTTCTGGACAAGCATTACCAGTTTGTGGCCCTTCCTTTCGGGTTGGCCACTGCTCCCAGCATTTTTACAAAGGTGCTAGGGTCCATCCTAGCGGTACTAAGACCGCGGGGCATTGCAGTAGCACCTTACCTAGACGACATCTTAATACAGGCGTCGTCTTTTCACAGAGCCAAGGCTCATACGAACATTGTGCTGGCCTTTCTAAGGTCTCACGGGTGGAAGGTGAACGTCAAAAAAAGTTCTCTGTCCCCACTCACAAGGGTTCCCTTCCTGGGAACACTAATAGACTCAGTAGAAATGAAGATATTTCTGACGGAGCTCAGGAAGTTGAAGCTTTTAACTACTTACCGAGTTCTTCATTCCATTCCTCGGCCTTCTGTAGCTCAGTGCATGGAGGTAATCGGATTAATGGTCGCGGCAATGGACGTGGTCCCTTTTGCCCGAATTCATCTCAGACCACTGCAACTGTGCATGCTCAAACAGTGGAATGGGGATTATGCAGATTTGTCTCCTCAAATACAACTGGACCAGAAAACCAGGGATTCTCTTCTCTGGTGGTTGTCTCAGGATCACCTGTCTCAGGGAATGTGCTTCCGCAGACCGGAGTGGATCATTGTCACGACCGATGCCAGTCTGTTAGGCTGGGGTGCGGTCTGGGACTCCCTGAAAGCTCAGGGCCTATGGTCTCGGGAAGAATCTCTTCTCCCGATAAACATTTTGGAACTGAGAGCGATATTCAACACGCTCCAGGCATGGCCTCAACTAGCGGAGGCCAAATTCATCAGATTTCAGTCGGACAACATCACGACTGTAACGTACATCAATCATCAGGGAGGAACAAAGAGTTCCCTAGCGATGAAGGAAGTAGCCAAGATCATCAAATGGGCGGAGGATCACTCCTGCCATCTCTCAGCAATTCACATCCCAGGAGTAGACAACTGGGAGGCGGATTTTCTAAGTCGTCAGACTTTTCACCCGAGGGAGTGGGAACTCCACCCGGAGGTTTTTGCTCAGTTGACCCAACTATGGGGCATTCCGGAATTGGATCTGGTGGCGTCCCGTCAGAACACCAAACTTCCTCTTTACGGATCGAGGTCCAGGGACCCCAAGGCGACATTGATAGATGCTCTAGTAGCGCCTTGGTCCTTCAGTCTAGCTTATGTCTTTCCACCATTTCCTCTTCTCCCTCGGCTGGTAGCCAGAATCAAACAGGAGAAGGCTTCGGTAATTTTGATAGTGCCTGCGTGGCCACGCAGGACTTGGTATGCAGACCTAGTGGACATGTCATCTGTTCCACCATGGAAGCTGCCATTGAGGCAGGATCTTCTAATACAGGGTCCATTCAAGCATCCAAATCTAGTTTCTCTGCAACTGACTGCTTGGAGATTGAACGCTTAATTCTAGCTAAGCATGGTTTCTCTGAATCAGTTATTGATACTCTGATCCAGGCCAGAAAGCCTGTCACCAGGAAAATTTACCATAAGATATGGCGGAAATATCTTTGTTGGTGTGAATCCAAGGGTTACTCGTGGAGTAAAGTTAGGATTCCCAGGATTTTGTCTTTTCTCCAAGAAGGATTGGAGAAAGAATTGTCAGCTAGTTCCTTAAAGGGACAGATATCTGCTCTGTCTATCCTGTTACACAAGCGGCTGGCAGCACTACCAGACGTTCAGGCGTTTGCATAGGCTTTAGTTAGAATCAAGCCTGTCTATAAACCTGTGGCTCCTCCATGGAGTCTTAATTTAGTTCTTTCAGTTCTTCAAGGGGTTCCGTTTGAACCTTTACATTCCATAGATATTAAGTTATTATCTTGGAAGGTTTTGTTTTTGGTAGCTATCTCTTCTACTTGGAGAGTTTCAGAATTGTCTGCTTTGCAATGTAATTCACCCTATCTGGTGTTTCATGCAGATAAGGTTGTTTTGCGTACTAAGCCTGGTTTTCTTCCGAAAGTTGTTTCTAATAAGAATATTAACCAGGAAATCATTGTTCCTTCTCTGTGTCCTAATCCAGTTTCTAAGAAGGAACGACTGCTACCTCTCTTTCCTTTTGGCTGAAAAGCATCATCCGATTGGCTTATGAGACTGCTGGACAGCAGCCTCCTGACGAATTACAGCTCATTCCACCAGAGCTGTTGCTTCCACATGGGCCTTCAAGAATGAGGCTTCTGTTGAACAGATTTGTAAGGCAGCGACTTGGTCTTCACTGCATACTTTTGCCAAATTTTACCAATTCAATACTTTTGCTTCTTCGGAGGCTATTTTTGGGAGAAAGGTTTTGCAAGCAGTGGTACCTTCCATTTAGGTTACCTGACTTGTTCCCTCCCTTCATCTGTGTCCTAAAGCTTTGGTATTGGTATCCCACAAGTAAGGATGAATCCGTGGACTGGATACACCAAGTAAGAGAAAACAGTATTTATGCTTACCTGATAAATTACTTTCTCTTACGGTGTATCCAGTCCACGGCCCGCCCTGGCAATTAAGTCAGGTTCAAATTTATCTTTGTAAAACTACAGTCACCACTGCACCCTATGGTTTCTCCTTTTTCTCCTAACCGTCGGTCGAATGACGGGGGGGCGGAGCCTGAGGGGGAGCTATATGGACAGCTCTGCTGTGTGCTCTCTTTGCCACTTCCTGTAGGGAATGAGAATATCCCACAAGTAAGGATGAATCCGTGGACTGGATACACCGTAAGAGAAAGTAATTTATCAGGTAAGCATAAATTCTGTTTTGCGTGGATAACCTCACCATGGGAGTAGTGGTCCCAGTTCCCTCAGCAGGAAGAGGATTCTACTCCAACCTCTTTGTGGTTCCCAAAAAGGAGGGCATGCTCTGCCCTATTCTGGATCTGAGGGGACTCAACAAATTTGTAAGGGTTCCCACCTTCAATATAAAAATAAGGTCCATCCTTCCCTTAGTTCAAGAAGGTTAGTTCATGTCCACTATAGACTTAAAGGACTTGTACCTTCACATCCCGATCCACAAGGATCATTTTAGTTTTTTTATTTGCCTTCCTAGACAAACACTACCAGTTTGTTGCTCTTCCTTTCGGATTGGCTACAGCTCCACAAGGATTTAACAAGGTGCTGGAAACTTTGCTGGCTGCGGTTCTTCTGCAGCGGATTACGTTGTCTCTGTACCTTGAAGACATTCTGGTTCAGTGTCCATCCTTTCCAGTTGCTCAGGATCACACGTAGAGGTTACTCTTATGTCTTCAAGCACATGGTTGGAAGGTCAACTTAGAAAAGAGCTCTCTCGTCCTGGCAATGAGAGTAAACTTTCTTGGAATGATCATAGACTACATCAGTATGCACACCTATCTTACAGACCAGTGCAGGGAGAAGCTTCTGTATGTCATCTGCTTCAGTCCAATGTTCATTCTTCAGTAGTACAATGCATGGAGGTTGTAGGTCTTATGGTTGCTGCATCAGATGCTTTACTATCCTCACTTTCATCTGAGACCACTACAGTTGTTTATGCTTGTCAGCTAGTTCTTTTGCTTATTTTGTTTCACAAGAAGTTGGCTAGTTTGTCAGATGTTTAAGAGTTCGTTCAGGCGTTGGCCCTAATTCGACCTGTTTTCAAACCTGTTGCTCCTCCATGGAGCTTCAATTTAGTTCTTAAAGGGCTATTGTACACCAAGTTTCTTTGCATAAATGTTTTGTATATGATCAATATATATAGCCCATCTGGGAGTGGTTTTTGTAACAATGTTTAGTTTTTGCTTATTTTTTAACATCATTGTGCAGATTTTCAGACTCCTAACCAAGCCCCAAAGTATTAGAAGCCAGCAGTAGACTGTAAACGAGCATATACATCTGTTTGTCTAATCTGTCTCTTCATATGCAGGGAGGGGCAGTTCTGCTCCCAGCCTCTTTCACAAGGTTTCCCATTTTAACCTAATCAACAATGCTAAACTTGGAGCTTTTAAATAATTTTAAAAGTTTTTTTTTTTACTGGATTTTTAGATCAGCATTTGTGCATACTCTTCTTTATAGTAGTATCTATTACATGCAGTTAAATGAAAATTGGTGTATACTGTCCCTTTAAAGTTCTTCAGAGGGCTTTGTTTGAGCCTCTGGATTCTGTTAATATTAAATGGCTCACTTGGAAATTGTGTTCTTATTGGCTGCTTCCTCTGCTCGAAGAGTGTCAGGACTTTCAGCTTTGATGTGTGATCCATCAGGATAAGGCTGTTGAGGACTCAACCATGCTTTTTACCTAAGGTGTCCCAACCAAGGAGAGACTGTTACACAATCTGGATGTGGTCAGTGCATTGACATTCTACCTTCACGCTACTAAGGAGTTTTGTCAATCCCCTTCCTTGTTCATTTTGTATGCCGGTAAGAGTAAGGAGCAAAAGGCCTCAGCTGTTAATTTTTTCTTTTGGCTGAGAAGTCCAATCAGTATGGCCTACAGGAAGCAGGCCAGGAGCCTCTGAGAATCACAGCCCGTTTTGCTTCTTCTGCGTCTACTACTTGGGCTTTCAAAAATGAGGCTTAAGTTAAACAGATCTGTAGGGCTGCAACGTGGTCGTCTTCGCACACTTTCACAAAATTCTACAAGTTTGATGTTTTTGCTTCGGCGGAAGCTTCCTTTGGGAGAAGGGTTCTACAAGCTGTGGTTCCTGGTTCTTAGTACTGCCTCCCAGCTAGGGTATTGGTTTCCTATAGGTTATGAATGTGCTTGTGGACTCACTGCCAATAAAAGGAAAACTGAAATTATTCTTACCTGATGATTTCATTTCTTTGGCAGTGAGTGTCCACGACCCTGCACAATTGTTATTTTCTAATGGCGGCAGTCATTTTTCTTTGCACTTCTGTACCCCTTGTATCTCTCTTCACTTTTCCTTATCCTCGGCTGAACTACTGGAGGGTAGGGGAAGTGGGAGGGATATTTATAGCCTTGTTTGAGATGTGTTTGCCTCCTCCTGGAGGCCAGGAATAGTATTTGCCATAGGTTATGAATGTTCTCGTGGACTCTCACTGCCAAGAAGGAAATTATCAGGTAAGAATTTTAGTTTTTTTCAAATGATTTGTGGGCTCAGACCTGATCCAGTACCCCTAGGCAACTTCACCCCAAGAAGATTAAGAAGACTGAGTGAAACAGGGGTAAGGATTACCTCTGTTATGTGCTTTTCATTACCCTAGTGGGTAATATAACGGCTATAACTACCCTCAGGCGTTGCAGGGACCCGGTCCCTTAGCCTCCACTTGAGGGGTTACAGGTATAGCCAAAGTATCGTCGGCAGTATATTTACTTGCACTGGATGGGCTCTCTATTGGATCAGCAACCTGTGAGGGAGAAAGGTCTCAGCATACTGGTAAGATACAGTGGAGGGGTGCTTCAGTCCAGGTAAGTGACTCAGGCACTACACAGTCAAATAGTGTAGGGAACAGTACCAAACCTTCAACTCAGGCACAGAGTTCAGGGTCAGCCATCCCCTGTGAGTAGGTACTACATTGCTTGGGGGTCACAGCCTTAACCTGTGGAGCTTTATCTGTGTTTATCATAGGAATTGGGGGTGGGGGCACAGGATAGTTCTTATCTAGCATCCTTAGCAGCTCAATTTACCCTTTTTACCTCAAATCTTTTTTGCGTTTTTCTAAAAAATGGGTACTGTCTCTTTTAAGAGAGCCAGTAATTGCATTGTGCAGTTATCAGTTAGATCTCAAAAATCACAGTGCAGTTGGGCCGGAGGATACAAAGGCCCTAGGAGAGGTGTGGGTTTTTTTTGTGTGTTTTTTTTTGTTGTGTTGTTTTTTTACAATTTTGAGTTATTTCAAATTGCACAGGACTTTGGGCCTACATATTGTTATGGTAATAAGTTCCACCCCCTCTACTTGATAACTTTTTCCTCTCTCTGTTTCAGCTGTTGTGAATTTAATCTGGTGGTTTTTAAGGCATTTTGGTGTTTTATTCTGGCAAGTTTAACCCCTGCTATGCCCTGGAGGTGGGTAAATAATTTACAAAAGTTGCTAAGGGAGTTAGGGTGTTTAGATAGTGTTTGGTTTTGTTTTTTCTTCAAAATTGACATTTATGCTTTTTCTGATGCAACTTGTGGCAGGAAAGTCCTTCAGGCCTACTTTTTGTCCCACCTGTCCGTTACATTTACTCTCAACTTGGGTATTGTATGCCACATGTTATGAACCTATGGACTTTCATGAGATTACAAGGAAAACAGAATTTATAGTTACCAATACATTTACTTTGTTTGGGCTGTAGAAGTATTTGAAATACTTAACAAATATTTATTAATATTGACCAAAGACATTCACTGGATAACAGGAGTGGCTGTAATTGTTCATTATTAAGTCTGATTCATAAAATCCTTTTACATCATGTATTTGGCACAAATAAGACATAATGGTTGAAATTTTAGAATTTAATACATATGCTAAGGTCAGCAAATTGGTAACAATAGACAAGAAAAAAATGTACGATATAAAATCATACAATAGGGTGCGCTATATTAATATACTATTATGTGCAAAAAAATATATGTGAAGTGGATAGTGCAAAATGGTATAAAAAATCGTTCAAAAAAGTATATAGGATATCCTTTTACAAGAGTGTACCTAAGGAACTGTATAGTTCAGGAAAAATAGATAAGTGACTTTACATAAACAATGACGTGTATTTCACAAAAACTTCAACTCCTAAAAAATGTACGATATAAATCAAGTGATACAATGTTATTTCTATTGAAAATAGATGAAATAAAATAGGTGGAATAAAATGGGTGGAATAAAATCAGAAAATATATAAAAAACAATACAAACGATTTCACATATAGTGCAGAGTCATTGATAGATAGATGCAATTGTTGAAATCAATAATTCTGGAAGGCTGCTTCACTCCAAACCGGTGGTAAGTCGGTAAAACTGAAAAAATAGAGAGCAAAGAGAGAGAGCGCCTGATAGTGTAATATCGTCAAGGTCAAGCAAGGTACAGGTATAAAAAAATCTCTGCCAAATGGATACTCACAAAGAGCTTGGCACTCGCAAGTAGTGCATGTAGGCGGGCTGACCTTTATACAGTAGTCAGTACACTGAATCTATGGTGGTCGTATCAGAAATCTGTAGTGATAGAAGCAGAAAACACAGAAGACCAATAGTGCAATATCGTCTGGAACCAAAATGGACACAGCATAGGATACAGGGTCAGCAGGGTGTATACTCACAATGGAGTTGGCACTCCCAAGTAGTGCATTAAGGCAGGCTGACCTTCATACAGCAGTCAGCGCGCTGATGGTTAATAGCTGTAATTGGTGGCTGTAGCTGTTATCGGTCTAGGCTTGTCCTCTGCTCACCGGCGTGTGTGTTTGAATATTCAGCTATAGCTGGGCTGTTTAGCTGTAGAAAGTGGATCTTGAAGGTATGCTGTGAACACACCCAAATATACACCTGCGGCACGTCACAGGCCTCAGGAGACACGGTGCATATAAAATAGTAAGCCACTAGAAATGAGTGACTGGAAAGTATTTATAAAAGAAAATAAAAGAAAATAAAATAAATTTAAAATAAGGAAGTCAGCGGACAAACTGTTAAGTAAAAATAATAAAAAGGGCTTTTATTTAAGAGCTATAACAACGCGTTTCTCGGCCGATAAAAGCTCACTGGCCGTTTCATCAGGTAAGTGTATAGGTATAGCGGGAAAACCACATTTAAAAATACATAGGAAGGTCACGATTGGTTAAAACATCCACCAATAGCTGACCCAACATATCGTTACATTTAAAATACAATATTTCGCTGACTTCCTAACAAAATAATTTCGTTACATATAATAAGAAAAAGCAAAATAGTGTATACATGGAAACAATGTTAAAAAATGTGATTTAAAAACCACGAACAAAAAACATTTTGTTCTTTAGCTGAATGATGAGCAACTCGTTATTATCCTGTCTTAGAGATGGTCAAAAAATTGTAGGGACAAATGAGGCCACATAAACCATAGAAAATATCCAATTTGTAATTCTACTGCTTTGATAGTATATTAGAATAATACCAGTTTTGATAGAGTCTTAAAAGTCATGTACTGATGTAAGTCGTTGTATTAAGAATGACCATAATAGTGTGTTATGTGAGATAGAATTCTTGTACCTTTCATACATGGTACAATATAACTGATTCTATGTGTTATTGAAAATAAAAATGGTATATATTTATTGTGTTTAATTTGAAAACATCACATTGCAGAGAAAAATATAATATATTATGCCTGTGTAGAATATGCAGATGATAGTGTAGGTAATTTAATAAAATATGTTTATTAGTTAAATGCTGCCAAATCCAAGTTAGAATTAAGCCCTGAAGGCCACAGAGTATTCAACTTGTGAATCCAAAAGGTTTCACGTTGTCTTAATTTAATAATTCTGTTGTAATCTGTTGAAGGGGGTATATAGTCTATGGGATAAAATTTGAAAATTTCAGGATTGCCCTGATGTTTGTTAAGGCAATGTTCTGGTATACTATGTTTGATTTTTTTCTTTTTGCAATTGCGTAGATGTTCCCCCCACCTAGTTCTTGCTTTTCTTGAGGTGCGACCCACGTATTGGGCCCCACATATACATTCAAGGACATAAATTACAAAGATGGAATTGCAATTTAAGAATTTTTTGATAGGAAAAATTTCCCCAGTTATTTTTGAGGTAAAATTTTTCATACCAGATGGTATATATTTGCAAGTATTACAGCCTCTTTTTCCACATTTGTAGACTCCTATATGACTAAGAAAATTTGTGTTATTATTGGAATTTTTGTTGCAAAAAATGTTTCACTTTTTTACTGGGAGCTAGCTTACTCCTCAGAGTAGGAGCCCTAGTGTATACGATTTTTGGATAACTATCTACTAAATTTTTTAAAATGGGGTCTCTGAGTATTATTGGCCAATGTTTGTTAAGAATATGTCTTATCTGTTTATAATTATTATTGTATTGGGTGATAAACAATGGTTTTGCTGAAAAATTATCATTCTCTCTTTTTTTGTTATGAGTCTTGTTTTTGTTAAGTAAAGAATCCCTATCTAGAGATCTAGCCTTGTCTCTACAGGTTGTCAAAAGGTCATTAGGATAACCTTTATCAAAGAACCTTTGATAGATGATTTCACTCTGCAGATCAAAGGATTCTAGCGATGAACAATTACGTCGAATTCTTTCGAATTGACTGTAGGGGATGTTTGATAACCAGTTTATATGATGATTACTTTTGAAATTTAAATAACTATTGCTGTCTACTTTCTTGAAAAATGTTTTTGAACAAAGATTTCCTAACTGGTCCCAACTTAGTGTCAAATCTAAAAAGTCTATTGTCTGCTTATTTATATCAGCAGTGAATGACAAACCAAAATCATTTTGGTTAAGGGAAGCAGCAAACAGTGTTGCTGAGGGAAGGTCACCTCGCCATAGGAAAATCAGGTCGTCTATGTAGCGTCCATAGAACACCAGACTCGCCCCAGCTGAGGAATTATAGATGTAAATATCCTCAAAAATGCCCATAAAAATGTTGGCAAAGCTAGGGGCGAATCTGGTGCCCATGGCCGTACCCTTGGTTTGTAGGTAAAATAAATCCTGAAACATAAAATAATTATGTTGTAAAATGAATCTAATACATTCAATAATATATTCTTTTTGAAAGTAGGGCATATAGTGATCTTCATTTAGTTTTAGCATGATTGTCTGTAAGCCTAATTCGTGAGATATGTTGGAATAGAGAGAGCTAACGTCACAGGTTATCCATATTAAGTCGCCATTATTTTTGAGGTCCTTAATTTTATTGAGTAGATAGGTGCTGTCTTTAATGTAAGATCTAAGGCCAACAACATGTTTCTGTAAAAAAAGATCAATGTAATACGATAAATTATATGTTAAGTTGTCTATCCCTGCAATTATTGGTCGGCCCGGGGGGTGTTTTTGATCCTTATGGATTTTTGGCAAATGGTAATAATGTGCTACACTTGGGTTGCTAACTTTAAGAAAGTTTCTTTCGTCTTTATTTAGAATATTCAGATTGGAACCTCTTTCAATCAAAGCATGATATTCTTTTAAAAAAATAGATGTGGGGTCTGTTTTTAGGACTCTATAGTAATTGTTATCATTCAGAATCCGTTTGGCTTCTGATAAGTAATCACAAAAATCTTGTATCACTATTCCTCCTCCCTTGTCAGCATCCCGTATGATGATATTGGGGTTGTCTGCAAGGGAGGAGACTGCCTTTCTTTCACCTTGTAATTTGTAAAAATTCTTTTTTGATGACTTTAGAGAAATTTTTTCAAGATCGTCGATTCTGACTACTGTATAAAGGTCAGCCCGCCTACATGCACTACTTGCGAGTGCCAAGCTCTTTGTGAGTATCCATTTGGCAGAGATTTTTTTATACCTGTACCTTGCTTGACCTTGACGATATTACACTATCAGGCGCTCTCTCTCTTTGCTCTCTATTTTTTCAGTTTTACCGACTTACCACCGGTTTGGAGTGAAGCAGCCTTCCAGAATTATTGATCTCAACAATTGCATCTATCTATCAATGACTCTGCACTATATGTGAAATCGTTTGTATTGTTTTTTATATATTTTCTGATTTTATTCCACCCATTTTATTCCACCTATTTTATTTCATCTATTTTCAATAGAAATAACATTGTATCACTTGATTTATATCGTACATTTCTTCTGTTATGTGTGATCAGTCCACGGGTCATCATTACTTCTGGGATATAACTCCTCCCCAACAGGAAATGCAAGAGGATTCACCCAGCAGAGCTGCATATAGCTCCTCCCCTCTACGTCAGTCCCAGTCATTCTCTTGCACCCAACGACTAGATAGGATGTGTGAGAGGACTATGGTGATTATACTTAGTTTTTATGACTTCAATCAAAAGTTTGTTATTTTACAATAGCACCGGAGCGTGTTATTACTTCTCTGGCAGAGTTTGAGGAAGAATCTGCCAGAGTTTTTTACTATGATTTTAACCGGAGTTGTTAAGATCATATTGCTGTTCTCGGCCATCTGAGGGAGGTAAAGGCTTCAGATCAGGGGACAGCGGGCAGATGAATCTGCATTGAGGTATGTAGCAGTTTTTATTTTCTGAATGGAATTGATGAGAAAATCCTGCCATACCGTTAAAATGACATGTATGTATACACTTCAGTATTCTGGGGATGGTATTTCACCGGAACTACTCTGTTAAAGGTCACTAATCCTTTTAATAACTATTTATCATGTTAAACGTTTTTGCTGGAATGTAGAATCGTTTACATTGCTGAGGTACTGTGTGAATAAATATTTGGGCATTATTTTCCACTTGGCAGCCTTTTTTGCTTTTATTTGTGACAGTTTCGTTTCTCTTCACTGCTGTGTGGGAGAGGGAGGGGCCGTTTTTGGCGCTCTTTGCTACGCATCAAAAAATTCCAGTCAGTTACTTTTATATTTCCTGCATGATCCGGTTCATCTCTGACAGATCTCAGGGGTCTTCAAACTTCTTTGAAGGGAGGTAAATTCTCTCAGCAGAGCTGTGAGAATTCTTATAGTGACTGTGAATAAAAACGTTGCTTTGTATTTTTTATGTCAAATTTAATTATTGTTATTTTACTAATGGGAACAAACCTTTGCTAAAAGTTGTGTTGTTTTAAAGTTTGATGCTATAACTGTTTTTCAGTTCATTATTTCAACTGTCATTTAATCGTTTAGTACCTCTTTGAGGCACAGTACGTTTTTGCTAAAAAAGATTATAACCAAGTTGTAAGTTTTTTTGCTAGTGTGTTAAACATGTCTGACTCAGAGGAAGATATCTGTGTCATTTGTTCCAATGCCAAGGTGGAGCCCAATAGAAATTTATGTACTAACTGTATTGATGCTACTTTAAATAAAAGTCAATCTGTACAATGTGAACAAATTTCACCAAACAGCGAGGGGAGAGTTATGCCGACTAACTCGCCTCACGCGGCAGTACCTGCATCTCCCGCCCGGGAGGTGCGTGATATTATGGCGCCTAGTACATCTGGGCGGCCATTACAGATAACATTACAAGATATGGCTACTGTTATGACTGAAGTTTTGTCTAAATTACCAGAACTAAGAGGCAAGCGTGATCACTCTGGGGTGAGAACAGAGTGCGCTGACAATACTAGGGCCATGTCTGATACTGCGTCACAGCTCGCAGAGCATGAGGACGGAGAGCTTCATTCTGTGGGTGACGGTTCTGATCCAAACAGATTGGATTCAGATATTTCAAATTTTAAATTTAAATTGGAAAACCTCCGTGTATTACTAGGGGAGGTCTTAGCAGCTCTTAATGATTGTAACACCGTTGCAATACCAGAGAAACTGTGTAGGTTGGATAAATACTTTGCGGTACCGGCGAGTACTGACGTTTTTCCTATACCTAAGAGACTAACTGAAATTGTTACTAAGGAGTGGGATAGACCCGGTGTGCCGTTCTCACCCCCTCCAATATTTAGAAAGATGTTTCCAATAGACGCCACCACTCGGGACTTATGGCAAACGGTCCCTAAGGTGGAGGGAGCAGTTTCTACTTTAGCTAAGCGTACCACTATCCCGGTGGAGGATAGCTGTGCTTTTTCAGATCCAATGGATAAAAAATTAGAGGGTTACCTTAAGAAAATGTTTGTTCAACAAGGTTTTATATTGCAACCCCTTGCATGTATCGCGCCGATTACGGCTGCGGCAGCATTTTGGATTGAGTCTCTGGAAGAGAACCTTAGTTCATCTACGCTAGACGACATTACGGACAGGCTTAGAGTCCTTAAACTAGCTAATTCTTTCATTTCGGAGGCCGTAGTACATTTAACCAAACTTACGGCTAAGAACTCAGGATTCGCCATACAGGCACGTAGGGCGCTGTGGCTAAAATCCTGGTCAGCCGATGTTACTTCTAAGTCCAAATTACTTAATATACCTTTCAAGGGGCAGTCTTTATTTGGGCCCGGTTTGAAAGAAATTATCGCTGACATTACAGGAGGTAAGGGCCACGCCCTACCTCAAGACAAAGCCAAAGCTAAGGCTAGACAGTCTAATTTTCGTCCCTTTCGGAATTTCAAAACAGGAGCAGCATCAACCTCCACTGCACCAAAACAGGAGGGAGCCGTTGCTCGTTACAGGCAAGGCTGGAAGCCTAACCAGTCCTGGAACAAGAGCAAGCAGGCCAGGAAACCTGCTGCTGCCCCAAAGACAGCATGAATCGAGAGCCCCCGATCCGGGACCGGATCTAGTGGGGGGCAGACTTTCTCTCTTCGCCCAGGCCTGGGCAAGAGATGTTCAGGATCCCTGGGCACTAGAGATCATATCTCAGGGATACCTTCTAGACTTCAAATTATCTCCCCCAAGAGGGAGATTTCATCTGTCAAGGTTGTCAACAAACCAGATAAAGAAAGAGGCGTTTCTACGCTGTGTACAAGATCTGTTATTAATGGGAGTGATCCATCCGGTTCCGCGGTCGGAACAAGGACAAGGGTTCTACTCAAACCTGTTTGTGGTTCCCAAAAAAGAGGGAACTTTCAGGCCAATCTTAGATTTAAAGATTCTAAACAAATTCCTAAGAGTTCCATCCTTCAAAATGGAAACTATTCGGACAATCTTACCCATGATCCAAAAGGGTCAGTACATGACCACAGTGGATTTAAAAGATGCTTACCTTCACATACCGATCCACAAAGATCATCACCGGTATCTAAGGTTTGCCTTCTTAGACAGGCACTACCAGTTTGTAGCTCTTCCATTCGGATTGGCTACGGCTCCAAGAATCTTCACAAAGGTTCTGGGTGCCCTTCTGGCGGTACTAAGACCGCGAGGGATTTCGGTAGCTCCGTACCTAGACGACATTCTAATACAAGCTTCAAGCTTTCAGACTGCCAAGTCTCATACAGAGTTAGTTCTGGCATTTCTAAGGTCGCATGGATGGAAAGTGAACGAAAAGAAGAGTTCTCTTTTTCCTCTCACAAGAGTTCCATTCTTGGGGACTCTTATAGATTCTGTAGAAATGAAGATTTACCTGACAGAAGACAGGTTAACAAAGCTTCAAAATGCATGCCGTGTCCTTCATTCCATTCAACACCCGTCAGTAGCTCAATGCATGGAGGTGATCGGCTTAATGGTAGCGGCAATGGACATAGTACCTTTTGCACGCCTACACCTCAGACCGCTGCAATTGTGCATGCTAAGTCAGTGGAATGGGGATTACTCAGATTTGTCCCCTACTCTGAATCTGAATCAAGAGACCAGAAATTCTCTTCTATGGTGGCTTTATCGGCCACACCTGTCCAGGGGGATGCCATTCAGCAGGCCAGACTGGACAATTGTAACAACAGACGCCAGCCTACTAGGTTGGGGCGCTGTCTGGAATTCTCTGAAGGCTCAGGGACTATGGAATCAGGAGGAGAGTCTCCTTCCAATAAACATTCTGGAATTGAGAGCAGTTCTCAATGCCCTTCTGGCTTGGCCCCAATTAACAACTCGGGGGTTCATCAGGTTTCAGTCGGACAACATCACGACTGTAGCTTACATCAACCATCAGGGAGGGACAAGAAGCTCCCTAGCAATGATGGAAGTATCAAAGATAATTCGCTGGGCAGAGTCTCACTCTTGCCACCTGTCAGCAATCCACATCCCGGGAGTGGAGAACTGGGAGGCGGATTTCTTGAGTCGCCAGACTTTTCATCCGGGGGAGTGGGAACTTCATCCGGAGGTCTTTGCCCAAATACTTCGACGTTGGGGCAAACCAGAGATAGATCTCATGGCGTCTCGCCAGAACGCCAAACTTCCTCACTACGGGTCCAGATCCAGGGATCCGGGAGCGGTTCTGATAGATGCTTTGACAGCACCTTGGAACTTCGGGATGGCTTATGTGTTTCCACCCTTCCCGCTGCTTCCTCGATTGATTGCCAAAATCAAACAGGAGAGAGCATCAGTGATTCTAATAGCGCCTGCATGGCCACGCAGGACTTGGTATGCAGATCTAGTGGACATGTCATCCTGTCCGCCTTGGTCTCTACCTCTAAGACAGGACCTTCTGATACAGGGTCCATTCAAACATCAAAATCTAACTTCTCTGAAGCTGACTGCTTGGAAATTGAACGCTTGATTTTATCAAAACGTGGTTTTTCGGAGTCGGTTATTGATACCCTGATACAGGCTAGGAAGCCTGTTACCAGAAGGATTTACCATAAAATATGGCGTAAATACCTATACTGGTGCGAATCCAAAGGTTACTCCTGGAGTAAGGTTAGGATCGCTAGGATATTGTCTTTTCTACAAGAAGGTTTAGAAAAGGGTTTATCAGCTAGTTCATTAAAGGGACAGATTTCAGCTCTGTCCATCTTGTTACACAGGCGTCTGTCAGAAAATCCAGACGTCCAGGCTTTTTGTCAGGCTTTAGCTAGGATCAAGCCTGTGTTTAAAGTTGTTGCTCCGCCATGGAGTTTAAACTTAGTTCTTAACGTTTTACAAGGTGTTCCGTTTGAACCCCTTCATTCCATTGATATAAAATTGTTATCTTGGAAAGTTCTGTTTTTAATGGCTATTTCCTCGGCTCGAAGAGTCTCTGAGTTATCAGCCTTACATTGTGATTCTCCTTATCTGATTTTTCACTCAGACAAGGTAGTTCTGCGTACTAAACCTGGGTTCTTACCTAAGGTAGTCACTAACAGGAATATCAATCAAGAGATTGTTGTTCCATCCTTGTGTCCAAATCCTTCTTCAAAGAAGGAACGTCTTCTACACAATCTGGATGTAGTTCGTGCCCTCAAGTTCTACTTGCAGGCAACTAAAGATTTTCGCCAAACTTCTTCCCTGTTTGTCGTTTATTCTGGACAGAGGAGAGGTCAAAAAGCTTCTGCTACCTCTCTCTCTTTTTGGCTTCGTAGCATAATACGTTTAGCCTATGAGACTGCTGGACAGCAGCCTCCTGAAAGAATTACAGCCCACTCCACTAGAGCTGTGGCTTCCACTTGGGCCTTTAAGAATGAGGCCTCTGTTGAACAGATTTGCAAGGCTGCAACTTGGTCTTCGCTTCATACTTTTTCCAAATTTTACAAATTTGACACTTTTGCTTCTTCGGAGGCTATTTTTGGGAGAAAGGTTCTTCAGGCAGTGGTTCCTTCTGTATAATGAGCCTGCCTATCCCTCCCGTCATCCGTGTACTTTTGCTTTGGTATTGGTATCCCAGAAGTAATGATGACCCGTGGACTGATCACACATAACAGAAGAAAACATAATTTATGCTTACCTGATAAATTCCTTTCTTCTGTTGTGTGATCAGTCCACGGCCCGCCCTGTTTTAAGGCAGGTAAATATTTTTTAAATTATACTCCAGTCACCACTTCACCCTTGGTTACTCCTTTCTCGTTGATTCTTGGTCGAATGACTGGGACTGACGTAGAGGGGAGGAGCTATATGCAGCTCTGCTGGGTGAATCCTCTTGCATTTCCTGTTGGGGAGGAGTTATATCCCAGAAGTAATGATGACCCGTGGACTGATCACACAACAGAAGAAAGGAATTTATCAGGTAAGCATAAATTATGTTTTTTTAGGAGTTGAAGTTTTTGTGAAATACACGTCATTGTTTATGTAAAGTCACTTATCTATTTTTCCTGAACTATACAGTTCCTTAGGTACACTCTTGTAAAAGGATATCCTATATACTTTTTTGAACGATTTTTTATACCATTTTGCACTATCCACTTCACATATATTTTTTTGCACATAATAGTATATTAATATAGCGCACCCTATTGTATGATTTTATATCGTACATTTTTTTCTTGTCTATTGTTGGGTAATTTATAGGAGTGCAGCACACATATTCACACCTTTTTTTACACTTATCATTCGGTTTGGTATTTATATTTGATTTTTTTCTCTTTTTTCACTTTTTTGGTCACAATATGCAGTCCAAAGAGGATAGAAACAAGATTAGAGCAGCATACAATTTACTAGGGAAACCAGCTACTATTGTTGCACAATCAGATTCTGATACCACCAAATCTATGAAAAGTTTATTCCATACTTTAGAAGAAGAAATTTTAAAAGAACATAGACATTGGTGGGATCTTACCACTTTAGAAAAATATATTGATTTGAAACAGATTCCCAGAGGATTACGTATCTTAAAACATTGTTCTTTTAAAGACAATCCTGTACTTTTGGAAAAATGGTACAAAATACTTAGTGATTGTTCTTTTGAATTAATGAAGGCCCTGATAGAACACAGACGCTTTTTAGCTGATCAGTGTAGTGAAAACATAGAAAGAATACAAACAGATTTAGAAAAACACGTAGAGAGTTCTGATTATGATCGTTTTTTGAAAAGCATGTATGAAAGGACAGACAAATTCCAAGAGGAACTTGTCCAATCCAAAAACAAAAAATTGGTAAGGGACAATGAGGATTACATCAATGATAGAATATATAGTTATAATCGTACACAACCTTCTAACTCAGAAACACAGAACTCTGAGAATCAAAGAAACACAGATCATAGATCATATGATAGAGATCAACCTACAGAGACAAATGCCCCACACAGAATAAACAGATCTGAACCAGGTGGATCTTGGACCACGGTTCACCATAGAAATAATAATAGGATCTATAAGGAGAATTACAAATCAAATAACCATTATCATACTAAACCAACCAATTATTACAGAAAATCCAATACATACACACACAGGGATAGGGAACAACACAATGCACAATACCATAACAGATACAATGATAATCAATATGACACTTGGCACAGACAACAATCTCCCCACCAATCTTACTATCCACCCAGGAATCATTATGACAACCATAGGACTTATAATGATAATTCCTATTATGGTAATAAAAGACAATTTAGAGAGAACAGCAGATTTGACAATTACCAGAATTATGATTCCCCCATTCAAACTAATCCTCACACTTACAAAGATAATCATTCCAAGACTAATTATAACCCAAACCAGAATCAATATGTTCACTCGAATCGCTTTCACCCTTTGTCCTCTGTTTCAGAGGACAATGTGTTCACAGAACATATATCTAGAAACAATACTACCTCCGCATCCTCGCCTTTTTTAGAACATGCCCCACATCAACGAAGAGTTATAATAGAAGAACCAAATCCCAGAAAAAGACCCTTTTATTTAGACCAAGAGGCACAAGAGGGAGAGGTATTGCCACCAAGAAAGAAAAACACAACAAATTAGATACGGGTATTTTCAATTTATCATCACACACCTTATCCATAGAGGAAAAAAGAATTCTTCATAAGGGTTTATCATTTTGTCCACCTAATCCCCACAATATTTTTAACCTTTTTGTAGACCTAAATAGATTTACCAGGAAATTATCCCTGCAAAAATATTTTGCCCAAAAAAATCTAAAAAAATATAATCTTCCAGAAAACGACACTATCTGCATTCTGACTGATAATATGAACATGGGAGAAAGAGTTATCTCGACCCAAGGCTCTATAAATTCTCTCACTGATCAACTTTTTGAAAGTGTCATTCATACCGACGTAAAAATGAAATCATCATTCTCTCCTCCATTGGGATGTAGCCAGTATGTTGAAATTTACCATAATTTAGTAATCGACGATCTTGAAAAAATTTCTCTAAAGTCATCAAAAAAGAATTTTTACAAATTACAAGGTGAAAGAAAGGCAGTCTCCTCCCTTGCAGACAACCCCAATATCATCATACGGGATGCTGACAAGGGAGGAGGAATAGTGATACAAGATTTTTGTGATTACTTATCAGAAGCCAAACGGATTCTGAATGATAACAATTACTATAGAGTCCTAAAAACAGACCCCACATCTATTTTTTTAAAAGAATATCATGCTTTGATTGAAAGAGGTTCCAATCTGAATATTCTAAATAAAGACGAAAGAAACTTTCTTAAAGTTAGCAACCCAAGTGTAGCACATTATTACCATTTGCCAAAAATCCATAAGGATCAAAAACACCCCCCGGGCCGACCAATAATTGCAGGGATAGACAACTTAACATATAATTTATCGTATTACATTGATTTTTTTTACAGAAACATGTTGTTGGCCTTAGATCTTACATTAAAGACAGCACCTATCTACTCAATAAAATTAAGGACCTCAAAAATAATGGCGACTTAATATGGATAACCTGTGACGTTAGCTCTCTCTATTCCAACATATCTCACGAATTAGGCTTACAGACAATCATGCTAAAACTAAATGAAGATCACTATATGCCCTACTTTCAAAAAGAATATATTATTGAATGTATTAGATTCATTTTACAACATAATTATTTTATGTTTCAGGATTTATTTTACCTACAAACCAAGGGTACGGCCATGGGCACCAGATTCGCCCCTAGCTTTGCCAACATTTTTATGGGCATTTTTGAGGATATTTACATCTATAATTCCTCAGCTGGGGCGAGTCTGGTGTTCTATGGACGCTACATAGACGACCTGATTTTCCTATGGCGAGGTGACCTTCCCTCAGCAACACTGTTTGCTGCTTCCCTTAACCAAAATGATTTTGGTTTGTCATTCACTGCTGATATAAATAAGCAGACAATAGACTTTTTAGATTTGACACTAAGTTGGGACCAGTTAGGAAATCTTTGTTCAAAAACATTTTTCAAGAAAGTAGACAGCAATAGTTATTTAAATTTCAAAAGTAATCATCATATAAACTGGTTATCAAACATCCCCTACAGTCAATTCGAAAGAATTCGACGTAATTGTTCATCGCTAGAATCCTTTGATCTGCAGAGTGAAATCATCTATCAAAGGTTCTTTGATAAAGGTTATCCTAATGACCTTTTGACAACCTGTAGAGACAAGGCTAGATCTCTAGATAGGGATTCTTTACTTAACAAAAACAAGACTCATAACAAAAAAAGAGAGAATGATAATTTTTCAGCAAAACCATTGTTTATCACCCAATACAATAATAATTATAAACAGATAAGACATATTCTTAACAAACATTGGCCAATAATACTCAGAGACCCCATTTTAAAAAATTTAGTAGATAGTTATCCAAAAATCGTATACACTAGGGCTCCTACTCTGAGGAGTAAGCTAGCTCCCAGTAAAAAAGTGAAACACATTTTTTGCAACAAAAATTCCAATAATAACACAAATTTTCTTAGTCATATAGGAGTCTACAAATGTGGAAAAAGAGGCTGTAATACTTGCAAATATATACCATCTGGTATGAAAAATTTTACCTCAAAAATAACTGGGGAAATTTTTCCTATCAAAAAATTCTTAAATTGCAATTCCATCTTTGTAATTTATGTCCTTGAATGTATATGTGGGGCCCAATACGTGGGTCGCACCTCAAGAAAAGCAAGAACTAGGTGGGGGGAACATCTACGCAATTGCAAAAATTGCAAAAAGAAAAAATCAAACATAGTATACCAGAACATTGCCTTAACAAACATCAGGGCAATCCTGAAATTTTCAAATTTTATCCCATAGACTATATACCCCCTTCAACAGATTACAACAGAATTATTAAATTAAGACAACGTGAAACCTTTTGGATTCACAAGTTGAATACTCTGTGGCCTTCAGGGCTTAATTCTAACTTGGATTTGGCAGCATTTAACTAATAAACATATTTTATTAAATTACCTACACTATCATCTGCATATTCTACACAGGCATAATATATTATATTTTCTCCAACATAGGTGTGTCCGGTCCACGGCGTCATCCTTACTTGTGGGATATTCTCTTCCCCAACAGGAAATGGCAAAGAGCCCAGCAAAGCTGGTCACATGATCCCTCCTAGGCTCCGCCTACCCCAGTCATTCTCTTTGCCGTTGTACAGGCAACATCTCCACGGAGATGGCTTAGAGTTTTTTAGTGTTTAACTGTAGTTTTTATTATTCAATCAAGAGTTTGTTATTTTAAAATAGTGCTGGTTTGTACTATTTACTCTGAAACAGAAAAGAGATGAAGATTTCTGTTTGTATGAGGAAAATGATTTTAGCAACCGTTACTAAAATCCATGGCTGTTCCACACAGGACTGTTGAGAGGAATTAACTTCAGTTGGGGGAACAGTGTGCAGTCTTTTGCTGCTTGAGGTATGACACATTCTAACAAGACGATGTAATGCTGGAAGCTGTCATTTTCCCTATGGGATCCGGTAAGCCATTTTTATTCACACAGTAAATAAGGGCTTCACAAGGGCTTATTAAGACTGTAGACATTTTCTGGGCTAAATCGATCATATTTACACATATTTAGCCTTGAGGAATCATTTAATCTGGGTATTTTTTGTAAAATAATATCGGCAGGCACTGTTTTAGACACTTTATTCTATTGGGGTTTTCCCTAATCATAGTCAGAGCCTCATTTTCGCGCCGGTATGGCGCACTTGTTTTTGAGAACAGCATGACATGCAGCTGCATGTGTGTGGAGCTCTGATACATAGAAAAGTCTTTCTGAAGGCATTATTTGGTATCGTATTCCCCTTTGGGCTTGGTTGGGTCTCAGCAAACCAGATTCCAGGGACTGTAAAGGGGTTAAATATAAAAACGGCTCCGGTTCCGTTATTTTAAGGGTTAAAGCTTCCATATTTGGTGTGCAATACTTTTAAGGCTTTAAGACACTGTGGTGAAATTTTGGTGAATTTTGAACAATTCCTTCATACTTTTTCGCAATTGCAGTAATAAAGTGTGTTCAGTTTAAAATTTAAAGTGACAGTAACGGTTTTATTTTAAAACGTTTTTTGTGCTTTGTTATCAAGTTTATGCCTGTTTAACATGTCTGAACTACCAGATAGATTGTGTTCTGACTGTGGGGAAGCCAAGGTTCCTTTTCATTTAAATAGATGTGATTTATGTCATAATAAATTTAGTAAAAATGATGCCCAAGATGATTCCTCAAGTGAGGGGAGTAAGCATGGTACTGCATCATCCCCTCCTTCGTCTACACCAGTTTTGCCCATACAGGAGGCCCCTAGTACATCTAGCGTGCCAATACTCCTTACTATGCAACAATTAACGGCTGTAATGGATAATTCTATCAAAAACATTTTAGCCAATATGCCCACTTATCAGCGAAAGCGCGACTGCTCTGTTTTAGAAAATACTGAAGAGCATGAGGCCGCTGATGATATTGTTTCTGAAGGGCCCCTACACCAGTCTGAGGGGGCCAGGGAGGTTTTGTCTGAGGGAGAAATTTCAGATTCAGGAAAAATTTCTCAACAAGCTGAACCTGATGTGATTACTTTTAAATTTAAGTTGGAACATCTCCGCGCTCTGCTTAAGGAGGTGTTATCCAATTTGGATGATTGTGATTATCTGGTCATTCCAGAAACACTATGTAAAATGGACAAGTTCCTAGAGGCCCCGGGGCCCCCCGAAGCTTTTCCTATACTCAAGCGGGTGGCGTACATTGTTAATAAAGAATGGGACAGGCCCGGTGTACCTTTCGTACCTCCCCCCATATTTAAAAAATTGTTTCCTATAGTCGACCCTAGAAAGGACTTATGGCAGACAGTCCCCAAGGTCGAGGGGGCGGTTTCTACTCTAAACAAGCGCACCACTATACCCATAGAAGATAGTTGTGCTTTCCAAGATCCTATGGATAAAAAATTAGGTTTGCTAAAAAAGATGTTTGTTCAGCAAGGTTACCTTCTACAACCAATTGCATGCATTGTCCCTGTCACTACAGCCGCGTGTTTCTGGTGCGATGAGCTAGAAAAGGCGATTATTAGTAATTCTTCTTCTTATGAGGAGATTATGGACAGAATTCGTGCTCTTAAATTGGCTAATTCTTTCACCCTAGACGCCACCTTGCAATTGGCTAGATTAGCGGCGAAAAATTCTGGGTTTGCTATTGTGGCGCGCAGAGCGCTTTGGTTAAAATCTTGATGCGTCTTCCAAGAACAAATTGTTTGACATTCCTTTCAAGGGGAAAACACTGTTTGGCCCTGACTTGAAAGAGTTTATCTCTGATATCACTGGGGGCAAGGGCCACGCCCTTCCTCAGAATAGGTCTTTCAAGGCCAAAAATAAACCTAATTTTCGTCCCTTTCGCAGAAACGGACCAGCCCCAAGTGCTACGTCCTCTAAGCAGGAGGGTAATACTTCTCAAGCCAATCCAGCCTGGAGACCAAGGCAAGGCTGGAACGAAGGAAAGCAGGCCAAGAAACCTGCCACTGCTCCCAAGACAGCATGAGATGCGGGCCCCCGATCCGGGACCGGATTTGGTGGGGGGCAGACTCTCTCTCTTCACTCAGGCTTGGGCAAGAGATGTTCTGGATCCTTGGGCGCTAGAAATAGTCTTCCAAGGTTATCTTCTGGAAGTGATTCATCCTGTTCCATTAAAAGAACGAGGGATGGGGTTCTACTCCAATCTGTTCGTAGTTCCCAAAAAAGAGGGAACGTTCAGACCAATCTTAGGTCTCAAGATCCTAAACAAGTTTCTCAAGGTTCCATCGTCCAAAATGGAAACCATTCGAACAATCCTTCCATCCAGGTAGGTCAATTCTTGACCACGGTGGATTTAAAGGATGCGTATCTACATATTCCTGTCCACAAGGAACATCATCGGTTCCTAAGGTTCGCATTCCTGGACAAGCATTACCAGTTCGTGGCGCTTCCTTTCGGATTAGCCACTGTTCAAAGGATTTTCACAAAGGTACTAGGGTCCCTTCTGGCGGTGCTAAGACCAAGGGGCATTGCTGTAGTACCTTACTTGGACGACATTCTGATTCAAGCGTCGTCCCTTCCTCAAGCAAAGGCTCACACGGACATAGTCCTGGCCTTTCTCAGATCTCACGGATGGTAAGTGAACGTGGAAAAGAGTTCTCTATCTCCGTCGACAAGAGTTCCCTTCTTGGGAACAATAATAGACTCCTTAGAAATGAGGATTTTTCTGACAGAGACCAGAAAAACAAAACTTCTAAACTCTTGTCGGATACTTCCTTCCGTTCCTCTTCCTTCCATAGCACAGTGCATGGAAGTGATAGGTTTGATGGTAGCGGCAATGGACATAGTTCCTTTTGCGCGCATTCATCTAAGACCATTTCAATTGTGTATGCTCAGTCAGTGGAATGGGGACTATACAGACTTGTCTCCGAAGATACAAGTAAATCAGAGGACCAGAGACTCACTCCGTTGGTGGCTGTCCCTGGACAACCTGTCGCAAGGGGTGACCTCCCGCAGACCAGAGTGGGTCATTGTCACGACCGACGCCAGTCTGATGGGCTGGGGCGCGGTCTGGGGATCCCTGAAAGCTCAGGGTCTTTGGTCTCGGGAAGAATCTCTTCTACCGATAAATATTCTGGAACTGAGAGCGATATTCAATGCTCTCAAGGCTTGGCCTCAGCTAGCGAGGGCCAAGTTCATACGGTTTCAATCAGACAACATGACGACTGTTGCGTACATCAACCATCAGGGGGGAACAAGGAGTTCCCTGGCGATGGAAGAAGTGACCAAAATCATTCAATGGGCGGAGACTCGCTCCTGCCACCTGTCTGCAATCCACATCCCAGGAGTGGAAACTTGGGAAGCGGATTTTCTGATTCGTCAGACATTGCATCCGGGGGTGTGGGAACTCCATCCGGAAATCTTTGCCCAAATCACTCAACTGTGGGGCATTCCAGACATGGATCTGATGGCCTCTCTTTAGAACTTCAAGGTTCCTTGCTACGGGTCCAGATCCAGGGATCCCAAGGCGACTCTAGTAGATGCACTAGTAGCACCTTGGACCTTCACCTAGCTTATGTATTCCCGCCGTTTCCTCTCATCCCCAGGCTGGTAGCCAGGATCAATCAGGAGAGGGCGTAGGTGATCTTGATAGCTCCTGCGTAACCACGCAGGACTTGGTAGGCAGATCTGGTGAATATGTCATCGGCTTCACCATGGAAGCTACCTTTGAGACGAGACCTTCTTGTTCAAGGTCCGTTCGAACATCCGAATCTGATCCTACTCCAGCTGACTGCTTGGAGATTGAACGCTTGATCTTATCAAAGCGAGGGTTCTCAGATTCTGTTATTGATACTCTTGTTCAGGCCAGAAAGCCTGTAACTAGAAAAATTTACCCCAAAATATGGAAAAAATATATCTGTTGGTGTGAATCTAAAGGATTCCCTTGGGACAAGGTAAAGATTCCTAGGATTCTATCCTTTCTTCAAGAAGGATTGGAGAAAGGATTATCTGCAAGTTCCTTGAAGGGACAGATTTCTGCCTTGTCTGTGTTACTTCACAAAGAGCTGGCAGCTGTGCCAGATGTTCAAGCCTTTGTTCAGGCTCTGGTTAGAATCAAGCCTGTTTACAAACCTTTGACTCCTCCTTGGAGTCTCAACTTAGTTCTTTCAGTTCTTCAGGGGGTTCCGTTTGAACCCTTACATTCCGTTGATATTAAGTTATTATCTTGGAAAGTTTTGTTTTTGGCTGCAATTTCTTCCGCTAGAAGAGTTTCAGAATTATCTGCTCTGCAGTGTTCTCCTCCTTATCTGGTGTTCCATGCAGATAAGGTGGTTTTACGTACTAAACCTGGTTTTCTTCCAAAAGTTGTTTCTAACAAAAACATTAACCAGGAGATAGTCGTGCCTTCTTTGTGTCCGAAACCAGTTTCGAAGAAGGAACGTTTGTTGCACAATTTGGATGTTGTTCGCGCTCTAAAATTCTATTTAGATGCTACAAAGGATTTTAGACAAACATCTTCCTTGTTTGTTGTTTATTTTGGTAACAGGAGAGGTCAAAAAGCAACTTCTACCTCTCTCTCTTTTTGGATTAAAAGCATCATCAGATTGGCTTACGAGACTGCCGGACGGCAGCCTCCTGAAAGAATCACAGCTCATTCCACTAGGGCTGTGGCTCCCACATGGGCCTTCAAGAACGAGGCTTCTGTTGATCAGATATGTAGGGCAGCGACTTGGTCTTCACTGCACACTTTTACCAAATTTTACAAGTTTGATACTTTTGCTTCTTCTGAGGCTATTTTTTGGGAGAAAGGTTTTGCAAGCCGTGGTGCCTTCCATTTAGGTGACCTGATTTGCTCCCTCCCTTCATCCGTGTCCTAAAGCTTTGGTATTGGTTCCCACAAGTAAGGATGACGCCGTGGACCGGACACACCTATGTTGGAGAAAACAGAATTTATGTTTACCTGATAAATTACTTTCTCCAACGGTGTGTCCGGTCCACGGCCCGCCCTGGTTTTTTAATCAGGTCTGATGATTTATTTTCTTTAACTACAGTCACCACGGTATCATATGGTTTCTCCTATGCAAATATTCCTCCTTAACGTCGGTCGAATGACTGGGGTAGGCGGAGCCTAGGAGGGATCATGTGACCAGCTTTGCTGGGCTCTTTGCCATTTCCTGTTGGGGAAGAGAATATCCCACAAGTAAGGATGACGCCGTGGACCGGACACACCGTTGGAGAAAGTAATTTATCAGGTAAACATAAATTCTGTTTTTCTCTGCAATGTGATGTTTTCAAATTAAACACAATAAATATATACCATTTTTATTTTCAATAACACATAGAATCAGTTATATTGTACCATGTATGAAAGGTACAAGAATTCTATCTCACATAACACACTATTATGGTCATTCTTAATACAACGACTTACATCAGTACATGACTTTTAAGACTCTATCAAAACTGGTATTATTCTAATATACTATCAAAGCAGTAGAATTACAAATTGGATATTTTCTATGGTTTATGTGGCCTCATTTGTCCCTACAATTTTTTGACCATCTCTAAGACAGGATAATAACGAGTTGCTCATCATTCAGCTAAAGAACAAAATGTTTTTTGTTCGTGGTTTTTAAATCACATTTTTTAACATTGTTTCCATGTATACACTATTTTGCTTTTTCTTATTATATGTAACGAAATTATTTTGTTAGGAAGTCAGCGAAATATTGTATTTTAAATGTAACGATATGTTGGGTCAGCTATTGGTGGATGTTTTAACCAATCGTGACCTTCCTATGTATTTTTAAATGTGGTTTTCCCGCTATACCTATACACTTACCTGATGAAACGGCCAGTGAGCTTTTATCGGCCGAGAAACGCGTTGTTATAGCTCTTAAATAAAAGCCCTTTTTATTATTTTTACTTAACAGTTTGTCCGCTGACTTCCTTATTTTAAATTTATTTTATTTTATTTTATTTTCTTTTATAAATACTTTCCAGTCACTCATTTCTAGTGGCTTACTATTTTATATGCACCGTGTCTCCTGAGGCCTGTGACGTGCCGCAGGTGCATATTTGGGTGTGTTCACAGCATACCTTCAAGATCCACTTTCTACAGCTAAACAGCCCAGCTATAGCTGAATATTCAAACACACACGCCGGTGAGCAGAGGACAAGCCTAGACCGATAACAGCTACAGCCACCAATTACAGCTATTAACCATCAGCGCGCTGACTGCTGTATGAAGGTCAGCCTGCCTTAATGCACTACTTGGGAGTGCCAACTCCATTGTGAGTATACACCCTGCTGACCCTGTATCCTATGCTGTGTCCATTTTGGTTCCAGACGATATTGCACTATTGGTCTTCTGTGTTTTCTGCTTCTATCACTACAGATTTCTGATACGACCACCATAGATTCAGTGTACTGACTACTGTATAAAGGTCAGCCCGCCTACATGCACTACTTGCGAGTGCCAAGCTCTTTGTGAGTATCCATTTGGCAGAGATTTTTTTATACCTGTACCTTGCTTGACCTTGACGATATTACACTATCAGGCGCTCTCTCTCTTTGCTCTCTAAATTGGTAACAAAACAATTACAAATTAGCACAAGTAGGATCAGTAACAGATTAGATGCAACCATAGACTACCCAATTTATGTAATAAGAAGCAATAATAATTCAATTCTGCAAATATTAAGCGATACTATATAACCAGCATTACTATACATGGTTAATAGTTCCATGATTGAATTTGCAGATGAATTGATATTATCACAGTTCTCATTAAAAGTTTCAATTAAAATTACATTTTTCTAATGGTAATGAGTCCATGATCCTTACACTTGGGAATTACATTACCTGGCCACCAGGAAGAAGCAAAGACACCCTACCAGAGCTTTCATATATCCCTCCTACTCCCCTTCCCTCCCAGTAGTTATTTGTCTCTTAATGAAGAAGGCAAGGAGAGAGATGTTAGAAAAAATTCTATCATACCCTCAGTGGACTTATAATTCTTCTTGGTGAAGTCATTTTCACAGCAGGACAGAATGTCGCTGGGAAGTTCTATTCCTCATCCAATTCTGAAAGCACATGATTTCCTCTACATGGATCCTAACGCTGTCAGTGACAGCACACAGATTATTTGGTCTGTCATTGACAACCACAGATCGCCTGCATTCTAGGATTCAGCAGTGGATGGGGATCTACTGCATATTCCTCCATGGTGAGGAAGCAGGGTTCACTTTCATGCCCTACTGAGCTCCAGCCCGGTAAGATGCTCTATCGAGCTTGGGTATGCAGACACTGGTATTACCGGAGCATGTGAACACATTTTTGGAAACATTTTGATAGGCTTGCACTTAACACTGCAATTCTTTTTCACACATTTAAAGTTATAATACTTTTGTGGATTTGTTAGAAAGTTTATACACTGATTTTTCAGTTATTTGTCAAATATTTATACCACTGTTTTACATTAGCATTCTGTATAGATTTCCTATCTATCCCACTAATATGGAGCGACCTGGGAGTGCTGAGGCTATTCCTGCAGTGTCTCCTTTGCCCAGTTCGCCTCCAACTGTTAGTAAACCAGCAGTGCAAAATAATCAAGACACATCTGATTTTTCTGAGGGTTTTAAGTCTCCGTTACAAGTGGCAGTGTCTGAAGTCTTTGCCTCCAAGTAAGCACAAGAGAAGGGTCTGGGACCCAAAGTACTCAGTCAGCCAGATTCAAGGCTTTGATGTAGAGGGGCTATCTTCTGTATCAGAGGGAGAAGTATCTGCTGATGATTCTTCCTCAGAATTAGACAAAGGAAGTTTTTAAAGGAAGTTTTGAAGTCTTAAACCACTTAATGACCAAGCACATCAGACAAAAACTTCCCCAAAAGACGAGAGCTTTTTTAGCATTTTTGCCATCACTACATTTAAACAGAAATAGAGCCTTTTTTTTATCTATTAAAATATATATATATATATATATATATATATATATCAATACCCACACCCCCTTCCCAGATCTCTTTTCCTCAAATGATTCCACATATAGTCCCCCTCAATGACGCAGCTTTAAGTTTGTTTTCCCCCTGTAGTGTGGCATAGCGGTCCCACCCGCCTCCCTCCTTACCCACCCACCAACGATCGGCCCCACCGCTGTCCGATGCAGAGAGGGTCACAGAGTGGCCCTTTCTGCTTCGGTAACCAACTCTATTTCTGAAGTGCCCCAAATTTAGAAATAGCATGATCTTGCAATTTTGAGCGAGATTGCAGCAGACAGAAGTCCAGGACTGCAGCGACGTACAGGGTACGTTGCTGGTCCTTAAGGGCATAACGACCAGTGTCGGCGCTGGTCGTTAAGGGTTCAGGACTCAAAACCTGTACAAAAGTTAGATCTTATTTTCAGCCCCAGGTCTCACTTTCTTGAGACCTTTCCGGCATCTTCCTTAATTAATGAGATTATTACCAAGGAATGGGATGAACCAAGGGTACAATTTACTCCGCCTGCGACTTTCAAAACTTTTCCCTATTGCTGAGACCAGTGTGGAGTTATGGGTCACTATGCCGAAGGTGGATGGTGCAATTTCTACCTTGGCTAAGAGAAAAACTATTCCTTTAGAAGACAGTACACCCTCAAAGGAGCCTATGGACAGGAAACTTGAGGGTTACTTAAGGAAGACTTTTCTACAGGGAGGCCTATTATTTCAGACAGCAGTAAGTATTGCAGCAGTTACTGGGGCAGCAGCTTTTTGTTGCAATACACTGTCAGATTTAGTTTCTAAAGAATCCTCTTTAGGGGAGATTCCAATCCAGACTGTTGACCATGGCCTTTAAAGGTAAAACTTTATTTGGTCCAGGTTTGGATTCCATTAATTTTTTTTCGTCCCTTTCATCAGAACAAAAAAACAGATCTGCATTATCCCAAAAAACAGATATGCAAAAGACTACTTGGAAACCGAACCCTGTCTGGAATAAATTCAAACAGCACAAGAAGTCTTCTTCTGATTCCAAAACCGCATGAAGGTGTGGCCCCCTGATCCAGACTCATCTCTGGTATGGGGCAGACTGAGCCTGTTCCAAGAGGTTTGGAAACAGTTGGTTCAGGATCCCTGGGTCATAGACATTGTGTCTCAGGGGTACAGAATCAGCTTCTGGTCTAGACCTCCAAAGGGAAGGTTTATTCTGTCACATATTTAAAAAAAAAAAAGACAGAGGAGAGCATGGCTTTTCTACAGTGCATAATAAATATTAGGAGTCATCACGCTAGTCCTATTAAAAGATCAAGAAAAGGGGTTTTATTCAAACCTTTTCATTGGATTTAAAAACATTGAACACATTTCTGAGAGTACCATCCTTCAAGATGGAGACTATCAGGCCAATTCTACCCCGGTACTTCAGGGACAATTCATGTCAACTATAGATCTGAAGAGTGTGTACATTCACATTCATACTCATCAGTTTCTCCAGTTTGCCATTCTAAACAAATTGTACCTATTTGTGGGTCTTTTCTTCGGGTTAACTACTCTCAATTTGGCTCTCAGAATTTTCACTGAGGCGTTGGGAACTCTTTCTTCTGTAATTAGTCTTCAGGGTATAGCTGTAGCGCCATGCCTGGACGATATCTTGGTTTACGTTCCATCTTTAGCAATTTCTGACACAGAAGTTACTTGGGTTTCTTTGCAGACATGGTTGGATAATCAAAATTCACTCCTCAGACAAGGGTTTGTTTCTTGGGAGTGATTATAGATTTATTGACAATTAACATTTTCTTGACAGATCAGCATAAGGTCAAACTTCAGTCAGCTTGCTGAGTTTTTCAGGGGACTCCTTCCTCATCTGTAGCTCAGTGTATGGAGGTAATAGGACTCATGGTAGCGGCATCCAACTCTATTCCTTTTGCAAGTCTACATCTCAGACTCCTGCAGATGTGCATGCTACGTCAATGAAATGAGGATCGTTTGGATCTTTCTCAACGGATAATATTGGATCACTTTACCAGACAGTCTCTGACCTGGTGGATAAATCCTCATCCAGTTACTGTAGGCATGGATGATAATCACTATGGATGCCAGCCTCACAGGTTGGGGCACAGTTTGGAATCATCAATGGACTCAGGGTATCTGGTCCCCTCAAGAAGGATCATTACCCAATATTGTGGCCGCTTCTTCATTCAGTTCCATTTATTAGTATCCAATCAGACAATGATGACATCGGTGGCGTACATCAACCACCAAGGGTGCACAAGGAGTGCTTTCTCCATGGAGGCAGTATCTTGCATTCTGTCATGGGCAGAGACATATCAGTGTATAATTTCAGTCCTTCAAATCCTAGTAGTGGATAACTGGGAAGCAGATTACTTGAATTGTCAGACTCTTCATTCAGGGGAGTGGTCTCTCAGTCAGGAGATTTTAGAGCAGAGCTTTCCAAACTTCATGTTGGTGACACACTTTTTAGACCTACATCATTTTGCGGCACAGTAATTCAGTTACACTAGCAAACAAGAGGTTAAGCTAACTTGTTTTAAGAGATACTTACACATACATAAATGAAATAATAACGAAATGTATTTACAGGTAACAGTATGCATGTGCAAGAATTAAAAAAAAAAGTTTAATACCACCAATAGCTACTTATTATTTTAATGGGATGTATGAGGTTGATGGGATGAACACAGTTTCAGAATATTTGGTGGAATATTAGATAAAGACACTCGCATTTCATCATCAAGCATTTTTAAGCTTCCACTTTCTATCCATATATCAAGAGCAGGAGCAGCAATGCACTACTGGGAGCTAGCTGCACCAAAAAACCCACTTTGACTTCTGACTACAGCTCAGCATTTAAGCTGCCGCCCTAGCCCGCGCTGTAAACACACTGCTATCCCACTCACTGACTACACATGCAGTCAAAAACCGATTGAGGAGACTACATGTGCAGTAAGGAGCCAATGTGCCGCCAAAGGGAATAGTTTCAGTTCCCGGTGAGCTGCGCCAATAGGTTAAGATGATCTGTGACCTACTAGGTATCAATCACGTGTCAACTATGTGATATGCGTAGCAGGCAGGCAGAAAGTTTTTTTTTGTTTTTTTTTCAAATTCAAACAAATTTGTGCTGAAGCAGGGACACACTTACACACTGCCACCAACACACTAGTGTGTCACGGCACACAGTTTGGAAAGCACTGTTTTAGAGTGTATAGTACACAGATGGGGGATGCCAGAGAGAGACCTCATGGCGTCTCGCCTAAATCACAAATTACCTTGGTACTGGTCGAGGGACTCTCAAGCAGAGTTGAGACGCATTGATCACTCTTTGGTGGTACAATCTAATATACTTGTTTCTTCCGATTGTGCTTCTTCCACGGTTAGTGGCACGCCTCAAGCAGGAACGTGTTCCAGCTATTCTCATAGCTCCAGCATTGTGTCACAGGACTTGGTACGTAGATCTAGTGAGGAAGTCCAGCGATTGTCCTGGCAACTTCCTCTGAGAACAGATCTTCTATCTCAGGATCCATTCTTTTAACAAAATCTTCAGTCTCTCAATTTAACTGCTTGGAAATTAAACAGTTGATACTTTCTCAAAGAGGTTTCACTGATTCAGTAGTGGTTAACTTCATTTAGGCACGTACGCCTGAATTAAAGGGACACTGAACCCAATTTTTTTGTTGTTTCATTATTCAGATAGATCATGCAATTGTTAGCAACTTTCTAATTTATTCCTATTATCAATTTTTCTTCATTCTCTTGCTAGCTTGATTTGAAAAGCAAGAATGTAAATTTAGAAGCTGGCCCATTTTTGGTTCACAACCTGGGTTGTGCTAGCGAATTGGTGGCTAAATACACCCACCAATAAACAAGTGCTATCCAGGGTGCTAAACCAAAAATTTACTGGCTTCTTAGCTTAGATGCCTTTTTTAAATAAAGATAGCAAGAGAATGAAGAAAAATTGATAATAGGAGTAAATTAGAAAGTTGCTTAAAATTGCATGCTCTATCTGAATCTTAAAAGAAAAAAATTGGGTTTAGTATCCCTTTAAGCAGTAATAAACCTAAAATTCCTCAATGCTTTTGTCCAATACCATCACTTTAAACTTCTGAGAGACTGTCTAACAGACTGACAGGTGTCTTTCATGCAAGTGGCAAGAGTCCATGAGCTAGTGACATATGGGATATACATTCCTACCAGGAGGGGGCAAAGTTTCCCAACCCTCAAAATGCCTATAAATACAGCTCCCACCTCACTCATACCTCAGTTTTACAAACTTTGTTGGAGGATGGTGAAGCGAGTCGTGCTAGATTTTTTTTCATGCCTATAAATACACCCCTCACCACACCCACAATTCAGTTTTTACAAACTTTGCCTCCTATGGAGGTGGTGAAGTAAGTTTGTGCTAAGATTTCTACGTTTATATGCGCTCCTCAGCATTTTGAAGCCCGATTCCTCTCAGAGTACAGTGAATGTCAAAGGGATGTGGAGGGAGTATCACCTATTGAATGCAATGGTTTTCCTCATTGGAGATCTATTTCAAAGGTTCTCTGTTATCGGTCGTAGAGATTCATCTACCTCCCTTTTCAGATCGACGATATACTCTCATATTCAATTACCTCTACTGATAACCGTTTCAGTACTGGTTTGGCTATCTGCTATATGTGGATGGGTGTCTTTTGGTAAGTATGTTTTCATTTTTTAAGACACTCTCAGCTATGGTTTGGCACTTTATGTATTTATATAAAGTTCTAAATATATGTATTGTACTTATATTTGCCATGATTCAGGTTTTCCGTATATTTCCTTTTGCAGACTGTCGGTTTCATATCTGGGAAATGCATTTTTTAGGAAAATATTTCTTACCTGGGGTATAGTCTTTTTTTTCAATTGACTGTCATTTTCAAATTCACAGGCAGAATTAGGCTCGCGAGGGCGCAAAATGCTAAAGTTTATTGCGTAATTTTGGCCCGAAGTTACGTTCGATGCAAATTTGTCACTTCCGGCGTCTTGGTTGACGCCGAGTCCTTTCACAAGGTTGCGTCTTCAATGACACGAGTGTCATTTCTGGATGTTAGCGCCAAAATATTTTCTGTTTGTGTTGTGCGTCTTACTTGGCGCCAAATATTTTCATTATTTAAAACCCCATTCCCATATGCCTCTTGCCTTTTTTCCATCAGAGGGCTATTCTGTTTGCATTTTTTTTTTCCCATTCCTGAAACTGCCATATAAGGAAATTGATAATTTTGCTTTATATGTTGTTTTTTTCTCTTACATTTGCAAGATGTCTCAATCTGATCCTGTCTCAGAAATCACTGTTGGAACCCTGCTGCCAGTTCTACCAAAGCTAAGTGCATTTGTTGTAAACTTGTGGAGGTTATATCTCCAGCTGTAGTTTGTAATAGTTGTCATGATAAACTTTTACATGCAGGTAATATGTCCATCAGTAATAGTACATTGCCTGTTGCTGGTCCTTCAACTTCTAATGTACAAGATATACCTGTGAATTTAAAATATTTTATTGCTGATTCTATTCAGAAGGCGTTGTCTGCTTCCTGCCTTCTAATAAACATAAAAGGTCTTTTAAAACTTCTCATAAAGTTGATGAAATTTCAAATGACCGACAACATACTGAATTATCCTTCTCTGATGAGGATCTATCTGGTTCAGAAGATCCTGCCTCAGATATTGACACTGACAAATCTTCCTATTTATTTAAAATAGAGTATATGCGTTCTTTGTTAAAAGAAGTGTTGATTACCTTGGATATGGAGGAAACTAGTCCTCTTGATATTAAAACTAGCAAACGTTTAAATTCTGTTTATAAACCTCCTGTAGTTATTCTAGAGGTTTTTCCAGTTCCTGATGCTATTTCTGATATGATTTCTAGGGAATGGAATAGGCCTGGTACTAATTTATTCTTTCTTCAAGGTTTAAAAAATGGTATCCTTTGCCAGCAGTTTTGGGAAAAGATTCCCAAAGGTGATGGGGCTATCTCTTCTCTTGCTAAACGTACTATTATTCCTATGGAAGATAGTACTTCTTTTAAAGATCCTTTAGATAGGAAACTTGAATCTTATTTAAGGAAAGCCTATTTATATTCAGGTCATCTTCTCAGGCCTACAATCTCATTGGCTGATGTTGCAGCTGCAATAAAGAAGTAATAAGTTCCAGCGCCCAGTATAATACCCCTAAGCTCCCTTACAGGTTACCTTCCCTAAAGTTAACCAAATATACACAGAACAAAGAAAACTTAGATAGTTTAGGAGCGCTAAAAAAGCCAAAGGGGTGTCTGGAGATCAATATATAAATATAGATTTGCACAATATAAACGGTAATACACTTATAGTTAAATTAAAATAATTTAATAAGAATAAGCAGATTATAAACATTAATATAATTTAGTAGACAATTCGGTTAAAACAAATTGCGGGGGACGTCTCCCTTTAAAACAATAATAGCTCTATAGAGATTTCATATAAAAATACCAGATGACTAAGTTCTCATTATAATAGAACGAAAGATTTATAAAACAAGTTAAATTGACTACGTACAGCTAAGCGCTAATTCCACCTTATATATTCAGATTATAAAAGAACACAGTCTGTTTAAATTTCTCTCAGATATGTGTCAAATCGACAAAATGTTCCTTAGTACTGAGGCTAGTTTAACACAATAGGTAAAATGTATCTTATCACAGAGGCTAATTTTTGACACAATAGACAGATGCAATCTTATGTTATAAAGTGTCTTTTGTCTGCAGATTGTAAGATGCCCTTAGTTATTTCGATTTGCAAATGTTGTATAGGACATAGGCTTACCGGATCTTCTGACACATTTAGTGTCCAATGTAAAGTTTTTCTCTTTTTATGCCTTACTGGAGTTGGACAGGTATAGTAATAGGCTTCTTTAGTACCCTGCTTCACTGTTCAAACTTGTACAATACAAGGATTCACCGGGTGTTAGAGATGAAGGGCACACTCATGCGTGCATGTGATTATGATATCAACACTTGTTTTCGGTAGCAGGTGTCTGGGCTCTTGTTTGTAGAAAGTATGCTCCAGTATATGGTTTCTAGACTTATACGTTATAAGTAGATTACCGGAGTTTCAGAGTCTTGTGCACGCTTCAGCGTGTCTGCAGGTTCCTGGGATTAGGTAAAACAAACGGCCGTTCGTTAACGATCTGCTCCCTTGGACTCGTATGCATCTGCGATTAAGCAGGGGGTAGCAGAACGGGTAATCCAGTCCCTTAGAATATGTGGTTCCTTGTTAAAACGTCAACGCGTTTCGCCAGCAGGCTTTTTCAAGACGTATATCTAGGTTTGTTATTCCGGTGTTTAAAAAGCCCTCCTGTCCTTCCTATTGGTCTGTGACTTCTTCCCTTTAATTGGCTGGAAATTAAGGTAGATTACATGACATTCTTACACAGTCTACTAAGGTGGAATCGCTGTACATGCAGATAGACACTTAAGGATTATATACAAGATTTCTTTACGGATTACGTTAAAATGTATATAGTATATGTCTAGTAATACAGAATGGTTTAAAGTGGACTTCACTATTGCAAGAATTTTTTTAAAATTTGATGTAACTCGTAATATATGAAAATTATCATATGTCTATATAGAATCACTAGCCTTATATAGCGGTATCTGGAGGAAGAAGAAAAAGAGGATCAGGTTTGATATTACGGACATGTGATATTAGTTCTTTGTTGAAAGATAATTTTTATGCTCGTAGGTTAGAATACTTATTTTCCCTATTCCTTACTATGTGATTTTGTTTGTGGATATAAATTCATTAGCCCATACCGCCATTACTAGGCGAGCAAGTTTAGCATTGTGGACATATGATATTAAATCCTTTGTTAAAGAATAATCTTATGTTCGTTAAACTACTGATATTCCCATTCCTTGCTATATTTAATCGACGTTAATAGGTCTAGAGGCTATCTATTCTGACATCAAGAACTGGTTTTAAAGTGTATTATAATCTGAGTAGTAATCGATTTACTCCATTTTCAAGATGTATCTTAATTGTGGGCACAATTATATATTTTAAATCTCATGTTTATAATTACATGGAAGTCACATTAGTAAGATTTAGATACTTTAAATTCTCAATTAATTTCATCCAATGGAAAATGTAGAAAATGTGGAATAGTTCATCTGACTTTCAATATATGTTTCATAACTCACTATCAATTGTCTATCATACTTTATTTAGAGGTGAAATTAATAGAGCTAAATGCGACTTCTATGGACTATTCTTTCTCTCTCATTTATCAAGGTCATGGATGTAAAAGACTGTATTATAGTAGTAATGATTATTCTAATGATAGTGGACATTATTTTAAAATTTTTCATTTTTATTTTTATATTTATGAAGTAAGGAAAGGGGAAAGATCTAATTCAGAATTTAATCCTGAAGGGTATAGGGTCTGCATGTTGTAAATTAGCTCAGCTTCTTTTCTTAGAAGTTTTTCTTCAAAATTTCCCCCTCTCCATTCAGGTTTTAGTTTCTTTATACCCCAGAAGGTGAAATCTTTTAAATTGTTTTTATGTACTTCCCTAAAGTGAGTATATAGGTGTGTTTCTAGGTTCCCCCTGTCTATACATGAGAGATGCTCACGTATGCGCTCCCTCAGGGTCCTGGTGGTCTCTCCTATGTATTGCAGCTGACATGTGCATTGTATAATATAGATTACACCTTTATCTTGCAATGTGATTTTCTTTTATGTGATGTACTAGACCATTTTTGCTGGATATAATTTTCTTGCATTTACTACTATATCTGCAAGATCTACAACCAAAGCAGGGAAAGAAACCTGTTAGTTTATTTCCAGATAGGTCTTTCTCTAATGTAGCTTTCATCTGTATTTGTTTGAATTCACTAGGAGCTAATATTTTTTTGAAATTATTCGCTTTTTTATAGATGATTGTTGGATGTTCTGTCATTTTTTTCCCCTATTATCGGGTCTGTTTGAACCAAATGCCAGTGTTTCTTAATTATTTTATGTAGGAGATTGTGGTCACAATTATAATCGGTTATCAGTGCAACTTTAATTTTGTCTTGGTTCTCTGTTATCGTTGGTTTTGTGGTCTTTGTTTTTATATGATAGCAGACTACTTCTCTCTTTTTGATCTACCTGTGTTCTTGCTTTCTTAATTATCTGGGGATCGTATCCTCTCTCAGCAAACTTCTTCTCAAGCACCTCTTTTGCTCCATGAAGTCTGAATTCCTAGAGCAATTGCGTCTTATCCTAAGACACTGGCCTTTAGAAATGTTTTCCTTCCATTTATTCAAGTGACAGCTATTGAAATGTTAAGTTATTAGCATCCACCTTTTTGAAATGTGTTTTAGTAATTACCTCTTTCTTTTGCATGATGTACCGAGTCCACGGATTCATCCTTACTTGTGGATGATTAAGGAAGTTCTAATTCCGAAACGTCGCTATCTGTTTCTGTGTGAAACCTAAATAAAAGTTTTATTCTGCTGTCACTCTCCTGTGGATTTTTGAATACTTGGCTGGAGCTTTGAGTGAGGCTCCTGAGTGACTTTGCAGTTTGCTGACTGCTGTAGTGCTGGCTTGAACTTTGTTTGTTCCTGATATTATCCTTCCTAACAGGAAGTGGCAAAGAGAGCACCACAGCAGAGCGGTCTATATAGCTCCCCCCTTAACTCCACCCCCCAGTCATTCTCTTTGCCGGCTCTAAGCAGGAAGGGTAAAGTGAAAGAGGTGTTAAGCTGTTAGTTTTATTTTATCTACAATCAAGAGTTTGTTATTTTTAAATGGTACCGGTGTTGTACTATTTACTATCAGGCAGGACTTAGATGAAGATTTCTGCCTGGAGGATTATGATCTTAGCATTTGTAACTAAGGTCCACTGCTGTTCCCACAGAAGCTGAGGAGTACAGGAAAACTTCAGTTTGTGGAACGGTTTCTTGCTATACAGCAATGAGGTATGTTCAGTCATATTTTCTGCAGAGACTGTGTTAACTCAGAAAGGCTGACAGTATCCCCATTAGGGGAGAAGGGTAAGCAGTAATCCTAGTGTTATCAGAGGTTTTACTAGCTTACATAAAGGGTTAATTTTTTTTGGGCACTCAATTTGTTATGAGAAATTGGGACAAACGTTTTTGTGTTCTGGGAGTAACGTTTTTCAGAAAATTTGAAGCAATTTTAACCTGTTTTGCAGTTTGTGTATGCCTTTTTTTCTCTTAAAGGCACAGTACCGTTTTTTTCATTAAATAAAGTGTTTTCCAAGCTTGCTTGTCTCATTACTAGCCTGTTAAACGTGTCTGACACTGAGGAAACTCATTGCTCAATTTGCCATTGTGGAACCCCCTCTTAGAATGTGTCCCAATTGTACTGATATGTCTATAAATTGCAAACAGCATATTTTGACTTATAAAAATTTGGCATTAAATGATTCTCAAACAGAAGGAAATCAGGTTTCGCCATCTAATTCTCCACAAGTGTCACAACCAGTAACGCCTGCACAAGCAACGCCAAGTACTTCTAGTGCGTCTAATTCTTTCACCTTGCAAGATATGGCTTCAGTTATGAATACTACCCTCACAGAGGTTTTATCTAAACTGCCAGGGTTGCAAGGGAAGCGCAGTAGCTCTGGGTTAAGAACAAATGCTGAGCCTTCTGACGCTTTAGTAGCCGTATCCGATATTCCCTCACAATGTTCTGAGGTAGGGATGAGGGATTTGCTGTCTGAGGGAGAGATTTCTGATTCAGGAAAGATGTTCCCTCAGACAGATTCAGATATGAAGGCATTTAAATTTAAGCTAGAGCACCTCCGCTTATTGATCAGGGAGGTTTTAGCTACTCTGGATGATTGTGACCCTATTGTAATTCCAGAGAAATTGTCTAAAATGGACAAATATTTAGAGGTTCCTGTTTACACTGATGGTTTTCTTTCATGTAATTAACAAGAGTCCATGAGCTAGTGACGTATGGGATATACATTCCTACCAGGAGGGGCAAAGTTTCCCAAACCTTAAAATGCCTATAAATACACCCCTCATCACACCCACAAATCAGTTTTACAAACTTTGCCTCCAAGGGAGGTGGTGAAGTAAGTTTGTGCTAGATTCTACGTTGATATGCGCTCCGCAGCAAGTTGGAGCCCGGTTTTCCTCTCAGCGTGCAGTGAATGTCAGAGGGATGTGAAGAGAGTATTGCCTATTGAATGCAGTGATCTCCTTCTACGGGGTCTATTTCATAAGGTTCTCTGTTATCGGTCGTAGAGATTCATCTCTTACCTCCCTTTTCAGATCGACGATATACTCTTATATTTACCATTTCCTCTACTGATTCTCGTTTCAGTACTGGTTTGGCTTTCTACAAACATGTAGATGAGTGTCCTGGGGTAAGTAAGTCTTATTTTCTGTGACACTCTAAGCTATGGTTGGGCACTTTATTTATAAAGTTCTAAATATATGTATTCAAACATTTATTTGCCTTGACTCAGAATGTTCAACTTTCCTTATTTCCAGACAGTCAGTTTCATATTTGGGATTATGCATTGAATTATCATATTTTTCTTACCTCAAAAATTTGACTTTTTTCCCTGTGGGCTGTTAGGCTCGCGGGGGCTGAAAATGCTTCATTTTATTGCGTCATTCTTGGCGCGGACTTTTTTGGCGCAAAAATTATTTTCCGTTTCCGGCGTCATACGTGTCGCCGGAAGTTGCGTCATTTTTTTGACGTTATTTTGCGCCAAAAATGTCGGCGTTCCGGATGTGGCGTCATTTTTGGCGCCAAAAGCATTTAGGCGCCAAATAATGTGGGCGTCTTATTTGGCGCTAAAAAATATGGGCGTCGCTTTTGTCTCCACATTATTTCAGTCTCATTTTTCATTTGCTTCTGGTTGCTAGAAGCTTGATATTTGGCATTTTTTCCCATTCCTGAAACTGTCTTATAAGGAATTTGATCTATTTTGCTTTATATGTTGTTTTTTCTCTTACATATTGCAAGATGTCTCACGTTGCATCTGAGCCAGAAGATACTACAGGAAAACCACTGCCTGCTGGATCTACCAAAGCTAAGTGTATCTGCTGTAAACTTTTGGTAGCTATTCCTCCAGCTGTTGTTTGTAATAATTGTCATGACAAACTTGTTAAAGCAGATAATATTTCCTTTAGTGATGTACCATTGCCTGTTGCAGTTCCCTCAACATCTAAGGTGCAGAATGTTCCTGATAACATAAGAGATTTTGTTTCTGAATCCATAAAGAAGGCTTTATCTGTTATTTCTCCTTCTAGTAAACGTAAAAAGTCTTTTAAATCTTCTCTCTCTACAGATGAATTTTTAAATGAACACCATCATTCTGATTCTTTGGACTCTTCTGGTTCAGAGGATTCTATCTCAGAGATTGATGCTGATAAATCTTCATATTTATTTAAGATGGAATTTATTCGCTCTTTACTTAAAGAAGTACTAATTGCTTTAGAAATAGAGGGTTCTAGTCCTCTTGATACTAATTCTATATGTTTGGATAAGGTTTTTAAAGCTCCTGCGGTTATTCCAGAAGTCTTTCCTGTTCCTAATGCTATTTCTGCAGTAATTTCCAAGGAATGGGATAAATTGGGTAATTCATTTACTCCTTCTAAACGTTTTAAGCAATTATATCCTGTTCCGCCTGACAGGTTAGAATTTTGGGACAAAATCCCTAAAGTTGATGGGGCTATTTCTACCCTTGCTAAACGTACTACCATTCCTACGTCAGATGGTACCTCGTTTAAGGATCCTTTAGATAGAAAAATTGAATCTTTTCTAAGAAAAGCTTATCTATGTTCAGGTAATCTTCTTAGACCTGCTATATCATTGGCTGATGTTGCTGCAGCTTCAACTTTTTGGTTGGAAACTCTAGCGCAACAAGTAACAAATCGTGATTCTCATGATATTATTATTCTTCTCCAGCATGCTAATAATTTCATCTGTGATGCCATTTTTGATATTATTAGAGTTGATGTTAGGTTTATGTCTCTGGCTATCTTAGCCAGAAGAGCTTTATGGCTTAAGACCTGGAATGCTGATATGGCTTCTAAATCAACTCTACTTTCCATTTCTTTCCAGGGAAACAAATTATTTGGTTCTCAGTTGGATTCTATTATTTCAACTGTTACTGGTGGGAAAGGAACTTTTTTACCACAGGATAAAAAGTCTAAAGGTAAAAACAGGGCTAACAATCGTTTTCGTTCCTTTCGTTTCAACAAAGAACAAAAGCCTGATCCTTCGTCCTCAGGAGCAGTTTCAGTTTGGAAACCATCTCCAGTCTGGAATAAATCCAAGCCTGCTAGAAAGGCAAAGCCTGCTTCTAAGTTCACATGAAGGTACGGCCCTCATTCCAGTTCAGCTGGTAGGGGGCAGGTTACGTTTTTTCAAAGAAATTTGGATCAATTCTGTTCACAATCTTTGGATTCAGAACATTGTTTCAGAAGGGTACAGAATTGGTTTCAAGATGAGACCTCCTGCAAAGAGATTTTTTCTTTCCCGTGTCCCAGTAAATCCAGTGAAAGCTCAAGCATTTCTGAATTGTGTTTCAGATCTAGAGTTGGCTGGAGTAATTATGCCAGTTCCAGTTCCGGAACAGGGGATGGGGTTTTATTCAAATCTCTTCATTGTACCAAAGAAGGAGAATTCCTTCAGACCAGTTCTGGATCTAAAATTATTGAATCGTTATGTAAGGATACCAACGTTAAAGATGGTAACTGTAAGGACTATATTGCCTTTTGTTCAGCAAGGGAATTATATGTCCACAATAGATTTACAGGATGCATATCTGCATATTCCGATTCATCCAGATCATTATCAGTTCCTGAGATTCTCTTTTCTAGACAAGCATTACCAATTTGTGGCTCTACCGTTTGGCCTTGCTACAGCTCCAAGAATTTTCACAAAGATTCTCGGTGCCCTTCTGTCTGTAATCAGAGAACAGGGTATTGTGGTATTTCCTTATTTGGACGATATCTTGGTACTTGCTCAGTCTTTACATTTAGCAGAGTCTCATACGAATCGACTTGTGTTGTTTCTTCAAGATCATGGTTGGAGGATCAATTTACCAAAAAGTTCTTTGATTCCTCAAACAAGGGTAACATTTCTGGGTTTCCAGATAGATTCAGTGTCCATGACTCTGTCTTTAACAGACAAGAGACGTCTAAAATTGATTACAGCTTGTCGAAACCTTCAGTCTCAATCATTCCCTTCGGTAGCCTTATGCATGGAAATTCTAGGTCTTATGACTGCTGCATCGGACACGATCCCCTTTGCTCGTTTTCACATGCGACCTCTTCAGCTCTGTATGCTGAACCAATGGTGCAGGGATTACACGAAGATATATCAATTAATATCTTTAAAACCGATTGTTCGACACTCTCTAACGTGGTGGACAGATCACCTTCGTTTAATTCAGGGGGCTTCTTTTGTTCTTCCGACCTGGACTGTAATTTCAACAGATGCAAGTCTCACAGGTTGGGGAGCTGTGTGGGGATCTCTGACGGCACAAGGAGTTTGGGAATCTCAGGAGGTGAGATTACCGATCAATATCTTGGAACTCCGTGCAGTTTTCAGAGCTCTTCAGTTTTGGCCTCTTCTGAAGAGAGAATCGTTCATTTGTTTTCAGACAGACAATGTCACAACTGTGGCATACATCAATCATCAAGGAGGGACTCACAGTCCTCTGGCTATGAAAGAAGTATCTCGAATTTTGGTTTGGGCGGAATCCAGCTCCTGTCTAATCTCTGCGGTTCATATCCCAGGTGTAGACAATTGGGAAGCGGATTATCTCAGTCGCCAAACGTTGCATCCGGGCGAATGGTCTCTTCACCCAGAGGTATTTCTTCAGATTGTTCAAATGTGGGGGCTCCCAGAGATAGATCTGATGGCCTCTCATCTAAACAAGAAACTTCCCAGGTATCTGTCCAGATCCCGGGATCCTCAGGCGGAGGCAGTGGATGCATTATCACTTCCTTGGAAGTATCATCCTGCCTATATCTTTCCGCCTCTAGTTCTTCTTCCAAGAGTAATCTCCAAGATTCTGAGGGAATGCTCGTTTGTTCTGCTAATAGCTCCGGCATGGCCTCACAGGTTTTGGTATGCGGATCTTGTCCAGATGGCATCTTGCCAACCATGGACTCTTCCGTTAAGACCAGACCTTCTGTCGCAAGGTCCTTTTTTCCATCCGGATCTGAAATCCTTAAATTTAAAGGTATGGAGATTGAACGCTTGATTCTTGGTCAAAGAGGTTTCTCTGACTCCGTGATTAATACTATGTTACAGGCTCGTAAATCTGTATCTCGAGAGATATATTATAGAGTCTGGAAGACTTATATTTCTTGGTGTCTTTCTCATAATTTTTCTTGGCATTCTTTTAGAATACCGAGAATTTTACAGTTTCTTCAGGATGGTTTAGATAAGGGTTTGTCCGCAAGTTCTTTGAAAGGACAAATCTCCGCTCTTTCTGTTCTTTTTCACAGAAAGATTGCTATTCTTCCTGATATTCATTGTTTTGTACAAGCTTTGGTTCGTATAAAACCTGTCATTAAGTCAATTTCTCCTCCTTGGAGTTTGAATTTGGTTCTGGGAGCTCTTCAAGCTCCTCCGTTTGAACCTATGCATTCATTGGACATTAAATTACTTTCTTGGAAAGTTTTGTTCCTTTTGGCCATCTCTTCTGCTAGAAGAGTTTCTGAATTATCTGCTCTTTCTTGTGAGTCTCCTTTTCTGATTTTTCATCAGGATAAGGCGGTGTTGCGAACTTCTTTTGAATTTTTACCTAAAGTTGTGAATTCCAACAACATTAGTAGAGAAATTGTGGTTCCTTCATTATGTCCTAATCCTAAGAATTCTAAGGAGAAATCGTTGCATTCTTTGGATGTTGTTAGAGCTTTGAAATATTATGTTGAAGCTACGAAATCTTTCCGTAAGACTTCTAGTCTATTTGTTATCTTTTCCGGTTCTAGGAAAGGCCAGAAAGCTTCTGCCATTTCTTTGGCATCTTGGTTGAAATCTTTAATTCATCTTGCCTATGTTGAGTCGGGTAAAATTCCGCCTCAGAGAATTACAGCTCATTCTACTAGGTCAGTATCTACTTCCTGGGCGTTTAGGAATGAAGCTTCGGTTGACCAGATCTGCAAAGCAGCAACTTGGTCCTCTTTGCATACTTTTACTAAATTCTACCATTTTGATGTATTTTCTTCTTCTGAAGCAGTTTTTGGTAGAAAAGTTCTTCAGGCAGCGGTTTCAGTTTGAATCTTCTGCTTATGTTTTTTGTTAAACTTTATTTTGGGTGTGGATTATTTTCAGCAGGAATTGGCTGTCTTTATTTTATCCCTCCCTCTCTAGTGACTCTTGTGTGGAAAGATCCACATCTTGGGTAGTCATTATCCCATACGTCACTAGCTCATGGACTCTTGTTAATTACATGAAAGAAAACATAATTTATGTAAGAACTTACCTGATAAATTCATTTCTTTCATATTAACAAGAGTCCATGAGGCCCACCCTTTTTTGTGGTGGTTATGATTTTTTTGTATAAAGCACAATTATTCCAATTCCTTATTTTATATGCTTCGCACTTTTTTCTTATCACCCCACTTCTTGGCTATTCGTTAAACTGATTTGTGGGTGTGGTGAGGGGTGTATTTATAGGCATTTTAAGGTTTGGGAAACTTTGCCCCTCCTGGTAGGAATGTATATCCCATACGTCACTAGCTCATGGACTCTTGTTAATATGAAAGAAATGAATTTATCAGGTAAGTTCTTACATAAATTATGTTTTTCTGGTCCCTAAGAGGATTTCGTACATTGTTACTAAGGAGTGGGATAGACCAGGTATTCCGTTCGCTCCCCCTCCTGTTTTTAAGAAAATGTTCCCCATTTCTGACACCATAAAGGACTCATGGCAGACGGTCCCTATGGTGAAGGGAGCTATTTCTACTCTGGCTAAGCATACAACTATACCTATTGAAGACAGTTGTGCTTTCATTGATCCTATGGATAAAAAGTTAGAGGGTCTCCTAAAGAAAATTTTTGTTCATCAAGGTTTTCTTCTTCAACCTATAGCGTGCATTGTTCTGGTAACCACTGCAGCTGCCTTTTGGTTTGAGGCTCTAGAAGAGGCTCTTCAGATGGAGACCCCACTAGATGATATTTTGGACAGAATTAAGGCTCTTAAGTTGGCTAATTCTTTTATTACAGACGCCGCTTTTCATCTTGCGAAGTTAGCGGCAAAGAATTCAGGTTTTGCCATTTTAGCGCGTAGAGCATTATGGCTTAAGTCCTGGTCAGCTGATGTGTCATCTTAATCTATGCTTTTGTCCATCCCTTTCAAAGGTAAGACCCTATTCGGGCCTGCACTGAAAGAGATCATTTCAGACATTACTGGAGCGAAGGGTCATACCCTCCCTCAGGATAAGTCAAATAAGACAAGGACCAAACAAAATAATTTTCGTTCCTTTCGAAACTTCAAGGGTGGTCCCAATTCCTCTTCCTCTGCTGCAAAGCAAGAGGGGAACTTTGCTCAATCCAAGCCAACCTGGAGACCTAATCAGGCTTGGAACAAGCGTAAACAGGCCAAAATGCCTGCTGCTGCCACTAAGTCAGCATGAAGGGGTAGCCCCCGATCCGCGACCGGATCTAGAAGGGGGCAGACTCTCTCTCTTTGCTCAGGCCTGGGCAAGAGACGTTTAGGATTCCTGGGCAGTAGAAATTGTAACCCAGGGATACCTTCTAGATTTCAAGGATTCCCCTCCAAGGGGGAGGTTCCATCTTTCTCAATTGTCTGTAAACAAGACAAAAAGAGAGGCATTCTTACGCTGTGTAGAAGACCTTTTTTCCATGGGAGTGATCTGCCCAGTTCCAAAAGCAGAGCAGGGGCAGGGGTTCTACTCCAATCTGTTTATAGTTCCCAAAAAAGAGGGAACCTTCAGACCAATTCTCGATCTCAAGATCCTAAACCAATTCCTAAGAGTCCCATCTTTCAAAATGGATATCATTCGGACTATCTTACCATTGATCCAGGAGGGTCAATATATGACCACCGTGGACTTAAAGGATGCGTATCTACACATTCCTATCCACAAAGATCATCACCAGTTGCTCAGGTTTGCCTTTCTGGACAGGCATTACCCATTTGTGCCTCTTCCCTTCGGGTTGGCCACGGCACCAAGAACCTTCACAAAGGTGCTAGTAGGTTCCCTTCTGGCGGTCCTAAGGCCGCGGGGCATAGTAGTGACGCCTTATCTAGACGACATTCTAAGTCAAGCGCCAACTTTCCAACTAGCCAAATCACACACGGACTTAGTGTTGGCCTTTCTAAGATCTCACGGCTGGAAGGTGAACGTAAAAAAGAGTTCTCTTTCCCCCCTCACAAGAGTTTCATTTCTAGGGACTCTAATAGACTCGGTGGACATGAAAAATATTTCTGACGGAGATCAGGAAATCAAAGATTTTGTCTACCTACCGAGCTCTTCACTCCATTCCTCGGCCGTCAGTGGCTCAGTGTATGGAGGTAATCGGTCTAATGGTAGCGGCAATGGACATAGTTACGTTTCCTCGCTTACATCTCAGACCACTGCAACTTCGCATAATCCCCATTCCACTGATTGATCATGCAGATTTATCTCCTCAGATAAATCTGGATCAAGAGACCAGAGGCTCTCTTCTTTGGTGGTTGTCACAGGATCATCTGTCTCAGGGAATGTGTTTGCGCAGGCCAGAATGGGTTATAGTGACGACAGACGCCAGCCTTCTGGGCTGGGGTGCAGTCTGGAATTCCCTGAAAGCACAGGGTTTGTGGACTCGGGAGGAGGCTCTCCTACCGATAAATATTCTGGAATTAAGAGCGATATTCAATGCTCTCCAGGCATGGCCTCAGCTGGCTTCGGCCAGATTCATCAGGTTTGTCGGACAACATCACGACTGTGGCTTATATCAATCATCAGGGCGGAACAAAGAGTTCCTTAGCGATGATAGAAGTCTCAAGGATAATCCGTTGGGCAGAGGCTCACTCTTGCTATCTGTCAGCGATCTATATCCCAGGTGTAGAGAACTGGGAGGCAGATTTTCTAAGTCGTAAGACTTTTCATCCGGGGGAGTGGGAACTCCATCCGGAGGTGTTTGCTCAACTGGTTCAGCTATGGGGCACACCAGAATTGGATCTGATGGCGTCTCGTCAGAACGCCAAACTTCCTCGTTACGGATCCAGGTCAAGGGATCCTCAGGCAGTATTGATAGATGCTCTAGCACTACCCTGGTCGTTCAACCTGGCTTATGTGTTTCCCCCATTTACTCTCCTTCCTCGTTTGATTGCCAGAATCAAACAGGAGAGAGCTTCGGTGATCTTGATAGCTCCTGCGTGGCCACGCAGGACTTGGTATGCAGGCCTGGTGAACATGTCATCTCTTCCACCATGGACTCTGCCACTGAGACGGGACCTTCTCATTCAAGGTCCATTCAAGCATCCAAATCTAATTTCTCTGCAACTGACTGCTTGGAGATTGAACGCTTGATTCTATCAAAGCGGGGTTTCTCTGAGTCGGTCATAGATACCTTGATTCAGGCTCGAAAGCCTGTTACCAGGAAAATCTATTATAAGATAGGGCGTAAATATCTTTTTTGGTGCAAATCCAAAGGCTACTCCTGGAGTAAAATCAGGATTCCTAGGATTTTGTCTTTTCTCCAAGAGGGATTGGAGAAAGGATTGTCAGCTAGTTCCCTAAAAGGACAGATATCTGCTCTGTCTATTCTGTTGCATAAGCGTCTGGCAGATGTTCCAGACATTCAGGCTTTTTGTCAGGCTTTAGCTAGAATTAAGCCTGTGTTTAAACCTGTTGCTCCGCCATGGAGTCTAAATTTAGTTCTGAAAGTTCTTCATGAGGTTCCGTTTGAACCCATGCATTCCATAGATATTAAGCTTTTATCTTGGAAAGTTTTGTTCCTAGTTGCTATCTCTTCAGCTCAAAGAGTTTCTGAACTATCTGCATTACAATGTGACTCACCTTATCTTGTGTTCCATGCTGATAAGGTGGTTTTGCGTACCAAGCCTGGGTTCCTACCTAAGGTTGTTACTAACAGGAATATCAATCAGGAAATTGTTGTTCCTTCTCTGTGTCCTAATCCTTCTTGTAAGAAGGAACGTCTGTTGCACAACTTGGACGTGGTTCGTGCTTTGAAATTCTATTTACAGGCAACCAAAGATTTTCGTCAAACATCTTCTTTGTTTATTGTCTATTCTGGAAAGCGTAGGGGTCAAAAGGCTACAGCGACTTCTCTTTCCTTTTGGCTGAAAAGCATCATCCGTTTGGCTTATGAGACTGCTGGACAGCAGCCTCCTGAAAGGATTACAGCTCATTCTACTAGAGCGGTAGCTTCCACATGGGCTTTTAAAAATGCTTCTGTTGAACAGATTTGTAAGGCTGCGACTTGGTCTTCGCTCCATACCTTTTCAATAGACATGTGCACGGCTAAAAAATTCGTTTCGGATCGATTCGGACTTTTCGAATTTCGTTTCGGATCGAATCGGATTCGGCAAAATTTGAATAAATTCGTTTCGGATTTATTCGGATCCGAATAAATTCGTTTCGGATTTATTCGGATTCGGCTGAATTCGGTTCTATTCGGTTCCGAAATTCGGTATGTTTTAGTACACTAAGTCACTAACACCCATAAACTACCTATGAACCACTAAACCGAGGCCCCCCCCACATCGCAAACCCTATAATAACATTATTTAACCCCTAATCTGCCGATCGGATATCGCCGCAACCTACATTATAGCTATTAACCCCTAATCTGCTGTCCCTAACACCGCCGACCCCTACATTATAGTTATTAACCCCTAATCTGCCCCCCAACGTCGCCGCAATCTAACTACAAGTATTAACCCCTAATCTGCCGACCCGATATCGCTGCCTACATTATAGCTATTAACCCCTAATCTGGTGTCCCTTACACCGCCGACCCCTACATTATAGTTATTAACCCCTAATCTGCCCCCCCCCCACAACGTCGCTGCAATCTAACTACAAGTATTAACCCCTAATCTGCCGACCGCAAATCGCCGCCACTATAATAAATGTATTAACCCCTAAACCGCCGCACTCCCGCCTCGCAAACACTATAATACATTTTATTAACCCCTACTCTGCCCTCCCTAACATCGCCGCCACCTACCTACAATTATTAACCCCTAATCTCCCGCCCCCAACGTCGCCGCTACTATAATAAGGTTATTAACCACTAAACCTAAGTCTAACCCTAACACTAACACCCCCTAACTTAAATATAATTTAAATAAAACGAAATAAGTTTACTATAGTTAAATAAATGAATCCTATTTCAAACTAAAGACTTACCTGTAAAATAAACCCTAAGATAGCTGCAATATAACTAATAGTTACATTGTAGCTATTTTAGGATTTATTTTTATTTTACAGGCAACTTTGTATTTATTTTAACTAGGTACAATAGTTATTAAATAGTTAATAACTATTTAATAGCTACCTAGCTAAAATAAATACAAATTTAAACTGTAAAATAAATCCTAACCTAAGTTACAATTACACCTAACACTACACTATCATTAAATTAATTAAATAAATGAATCATATTTAAAACTAAATACTTACCTGTAAAATAAACCCTAATATAGCTGCAATATAACTAATAGTTACATTGTAGCTATTTTAGCATTTATATTTATTTTACAGGCAACTTTGTATTTATTTTAACTAGGTACAATAGCTATTAAATAGTTATTGACTAATTAATAGCTACCTAGTTAAAATAATTACAAAATTACCTGTAAAATAAATCCTAACCTAAGTTACAATTAAACCTAACACTACACTATCATTAAATAAATTAACTACAAGTACCTACAATTATCTACAATTAAATAAACTAAAGTACAAAAAACCCCCACTAAATTACAAAAAATAAAAAAATATTACAAGAATTTTAAACTAATTACACCTAATCTAAGCCCCCTAATAAAATAACAAAGCCCCCCAAAATAAAAAAATGCCCTACCCTATACTAAATTACAAAAGTTAATAGCTCTATTACCTTACCAGCCCTTAAAAGGGCCTTTTGCGGGGGCATGCCCCAAAGAAAACAGCTCTTTTGCCTGTAAAAAAAATACACAATACCCCCCCCACATTACAACCCAACACCCACATACCCCTACTCTAACCTAAACCCCCCTTAAATAAACCTAACACTACCCCCCTGAAGATCTCCCTACCTTGAGTCGTGTTCACCAAGCCGGGCCGAAGTCTTCATCCGATGGGGCAGAAGAGGACATCCAGACCGGCAGAAGTCTTCATCCAAGCGGGGCAAGAAGAGGTCTTCCATCCATCAGAAAAGTACAAAAAAACAAACAAACACTAAATTACCAAAAATAATAAAATATTACAATAATTTTAAACTAATTACACCTAATCTAAGCCCCCTACTAGCTATTAATATAGCTACAATATAACTAATAGTTACATTGTAGCTATTTTAGGATTTATATTTATTTTACAGGCAACTTTGTATTTATTTTAACTAGGTACAATAGCTATTAAATAGTTAAGAACTGAGTATATTGGAAAGTTGTTTAAAATTACATGCTGTAAGAGGAGGGGAAGAGGAGGAACCTGTGCAGGTACTGCTCCCCTGCAACTACACCTTGGCGGGTTATCGCGCCTGGAACCTCTATCGCAGAGGGAAACATTGCGGCTGGCTAAAACCATCAGTCCAGTTATCCTCCACAGCGTAAAAATCGATCATACGCTGACACAGAGTTTTTTTTGAAGAAATTGAAATTTGTTCCCCAAGCAGCATTTCTCTCAATCTCTTGGAAATCAGGCTGACGCCTAAAAACATCAAAGCAGTTAAAACCCTTCCTCCCTCCTCCACCTGGCTGGAGCGGGGAGGCATACAAGACAGCAAGAGCTATTGAAATTCAGCTGAACAGCTCGAGTCCCCCACTGTGTTGAAGATTGACGTCCACCCCCAGTAAACTCACCAGTCTGAAGGCTGACATAGTTGTGGCCGCCCCCACCCACCGATGCTGCGTGTGGAGAGACGGCAGAGCCGTGTTTGCAGCTAGCAGCCTGTCGGACAACGGAACCGGCTCCCCACTTTCAGCCGGATCTATGCGGATGAATCCGTTGACTGGGAGATTGCCAGAGACAGGTGAGCCAGTCGGAAGGTCCATCGCAGAGGGACCGTGAACGGCACCTGGAGGCAAGAGAATCTGAGGTCAGGAAGCGGAGCCGTGAATCTCCTTGTGTGATCCTCATCAGCGAATTACAGTGCAGACACAGATGGGGGTAAGAAGAAATATACTGTTCTTGTACTATTAGCTCTTGCTTCTTTAAAACCTGACGCTGTTTTCACCAGGGTTATACTACAAACGAGACACTGCTAACTTAGTCTCTTTCTTCATACCTGCACTTTCTCTCTGACTATAAGCGCTCAGTCATTTGATCTATTCTTAAAAGAGAGGGAAAAGAGAAAAAAATCCATTTTTATCTTATGACTGTAGCTGGATCTGCTCTTTGGCTTATTAGCTGAACGATATATTCCTGACTGAAATAGAATTATCTTAAAGCTACAAAGAGACGGTGACACTATTTGAAAGTTTTGCAAATAAGCTCCTGCGGCTTGGGACTTTTGTTTTGCTCAAATTCTGCTTTAACTATGAACTGGCAAACTCCTGCATCTTATGTCTTAATATGTCTCTTACTGCCTAACATCTAAGTGGTTATTATAGCATACTACCTTTTTTAGCAAATAAGTAACTGATTTTTCTTTTTTTTTCTTTTTTATCTTCTTCAAGGTCTGTTAATCTAAAATATCTGTATATCAATAGATTTACAGTTTTGTTTTTTGCTTTTTTTTCTTCTCCTCACAATACCATCAATACAGGAGTTACCTATAACATATCTTTGGTATACTTGGTATTCCCAATACATAATCTTGTGTGCTCCTAACATCTATATTAGTATTGACGGCAGTCACAGTACCCTTAACAGTCATATATTGGTATTTTTATATATATATACCATATATTCACCATGTTCTAGTTCTATAGCGCACCTGTTGGAATATGATATATTATGTGTAAATATATATATATATATATATATATATATATATATATATATATATATGTATGTGTAATATATATATAGTATCAAGTATCAGTATAGAAACTTATAGGGAGGGAATACCAGAGGGATGAACAGGCAGCTATAGGCCCAGAAATAGCCCATACATAAATTAATCAAAGGGCTCATTCTACCCCCACATCATCGAGGTTAGTTATATAATGGATTAAAGCTCTTCTTTTTCCCTAAACGGGTAATTCAAATAAGGTTTAAATTACTAATTATCTGGCATAAGGCTAGATACTGAAACCCAGTTATTTTTTTTTTTATTTTTTTTCCCTGTTCCTCAGTTCAATTGACATGGGTCTAAAGTACATAGGGGGGAAAAAGACAAGGAATTCCGATCAGGGATAAAAGGACAAGATAAACTTAGTAGAAGAACTAGCTCTAGTGCACAGTAAGGCACGCATAATTGTTTGGAGCTAGGCATAGGTTGAGAATTGAAAACTGGAACAATTTCTTCTGCTCAGATACAATTAATAGAATATTAAACTTTGGACTAAAGGTTGTACAGGAAGAATAAATTAAGGACTATCAGAATAATTTTCTTACAAATAGTCTCTTAACCACACTAGCCTTAGGACCTAGGATCCTTGGTGGTCTTACACACTCACTTAATAAATTTCACTTGTCACACATTCACTTGATCTCACTTGATTTTTCACGTCTTTCTTTCACACTGACTTCTATTTTTTTCCCTCTCTAATTTACAAGTAATTTTTAAACTAACCTACCCAAAGATCTAAGATCTTGGGTAGTCTTACACATTCACTTTAACAAACTACACTTTTGTACACATTCACTTGTTTTCACTTGATTTGCTGTGGGTTTTTTTCCTTTTTTTTTTTTTTTTTTTTTTACTTCCCCCCCTCTCCTCCTCTTTCTCTTTCCCCTCTCTCTCTTTTCTTCTTTTTTTTCTTCCCCAACACTAAACACTCTTTTATCACGTTCACTTTAAAGGGAACAGGACAAGAAGGTGCACTCTTTTTTTTTCTTTTTTTTCAGTTAAAACACTTATGGACAAATATCTAAATTCACCATCTCAAAATAAAAACACTTCACCAACCATGGCTTCTAGACCCAGAGATAGGAGGAATAAGACAGCTACTGAAACCTTGGTCGAGTTACACTCTGAACCAGTTTCCTCCATAAAACATACTGAGGCTACTAACTCACAGTTATTAGTAAATAGCATTATGGAAGCCCTGAATCCAAAATTTTAATTTCTTAGATTAGAAATAAAGCAAGATATACATGTATTATCAGCAGAAATTAAACAATTTTCGGCACGGATTCAGGAAGTCGAACAGAGAGTGTCCGATCTAGAAGATCTGACAGTAACACATGACACGAATTTGAAGGCTAATTCACTTTCATTAACAGAATTACAAAATAAAATTGAAGATTTAGAGAACCGCTCCAGGAGAAACAATGTTAGAATAATTGGGGTTCCTGAGACGGTTCAACATACAGAATTGATAAAACTTATGGCTGAGATTCTTCCCAAACTTCTTGGTATTCCGCAGGAATTGTTACCCCTAGCTGTAGAAAGGGCTCACAGATTGGGGAGACCCCCCCTGTCAAGTAAAGATGGAATAAGATCGAGGCCCATAATAGCGAGGTACTTAAATTATCAGGATAAGTCTAAGCTTTTACAGCTATCCCGCAAAAATGCACCTATCCTCTTGGAAGGAAATAGAATTCTACTTTTTCAGGATTTTGCTTATGAAACCTCCCTGAGGAGAAGGGAGCTCTCCCCAATCTGTGGTAGACTGATTAAGGAGGGATTCTCAGCTACAGTTGTTTACCCAGCTAAACTTAAGGTGGAATTCCAGGGTCATATATATTTTTTTGATAACGCATCCGATGCAGAAAAATTCTATACGGAAAGATGTGTTAAATAAGGTTGATTTAAATAGTTAAGAACTATTTAATAACTACCTAGCTAAAATAAATACAAATTTACCTGTAAAATAAATCCTAACCTAAGTTACAATTACACCTAACACTACACTGTCATTAAATTAACTAAATAAATGAATCCTATATAAAACTAAAGATTTACCTGTAAAATAAACCCTAATATAGCTACAATATAACTAATAGTTACATTGTAGCTATTTTAGCATTTATATTTATTTTACAGGCAACTTTGTATTTATTTTAACTAGGTACAATAGCTATTAAATAGTTATTTACTATTTAATAGCTACCTAGTTAAAATAATTACAAAATTACCTGTAAAATAAATCCTAACCTTAGTTACAATTAAACCTAACACTACACTATCATTAAATAAATTAACTACAAGTACCTACAATTAAATACAATGAAATAAACTAAACTAAAGTACAAAAAACAAACACTAAATTACAAAAAATAAAAAAAATTACAAGAATTTTAAACTAATTACACCTAATCTAAGCCCCCTAATAAAATAACAAAGCCCCCCAAAATAAAAAAATGCCCTACCCTATACTAAATTACAAAAGTAATCAGCTCTATTACCTTACCAGCCCTTAAAAGGGCCTTTTGCGGGGGCATGCCCCATAGAAAACAGCTCTTTTGCCTGTAAAAAAAACACAATACCCCCCCCCCACATTACAACCCACCACCCACATACCCCTACTCTAACCCAAACCCCCCTTAAATAAACCTAACACTACCCCCCTGAAGATCTCCCTACCGTGTCTTCACCCAGCGGGCCGAAGTCTTCATCCGATCGGGCAGAAGAGGACATCCAGACCGGCAGAAGTCTTCATCCAAGTGGGGCAAGAAGAGGTCTTCCATCCATCAGAAGTCTTGATCCAGGCGGCATCTTCTCTGTTCATCCATCCGGAGCGGAGCGGCAGCATCCTGAAGACATCCCACACAGAGCATCCTCTTCTTTCTTGATCCGACGACTAAGTGACTGTACCTTTAAGTGACGTCATCCAAGATGGCGTCTTTTGAATTCCGATTGGCTGATAGGATTCTATCAGCCAATCGGAATTAAGGTAGGAAAAATCTGATTGGCTGATTCAATCAGCCAATCAGATTGACCTCGCATTCTATTGGCTGATCGGAACAGCCAATAGAATGTGAGGTCAATCTGATTGGCTGATTGGATCAGCCAATCGGATTGAACTTGAATCTGATTGGCTGATTGAATCAAACAATCAGATTGGGACGCCATCTTGGATGACGTCACTTAAAGGTACAGTCACTTAGTCGTCGGATCAAGAAAGAAGAGGATGCTCTGCGTGGGATGTCTTCAGGATGCTGCCACTCCGCTCCGGATGGATGAACAGAGAAGATGCCGCCTGGATCAAGACTTCTGATGGATGGAAGACCTCTTCTTGCCCCGCTTGGATGAAGACTTCTGCCGGTCTGGATGTCCTTTTCTGCCCGATCGGATGAAGCTAGGTAGTTATTAAATAGTTATTAACTATTTAATAACTATTGTACCTAGTTAAAATAAATACAAAGTTGCCTGTAAAATAAATATAAATCCTAAAATAGCTACAATGTAACTATTAGTTATATTGTAGCTATATTAATAGCTAGTAGGGGGCTTAGATTAGGTGTAATTAGTTTAAAATTATTGTAATATTTTATTATTTTTGGTAATTTAGTGTTTGTTTGTATTTTGGTACTTGTATGATGGATGGAAGACCTCTTCTTGCCCCGCTTGGATGAAGACTTCTGCCGGTCTGGATGTCCTCTTCTGCCCCATCGGATGAAGAAATCGGCCCGGCTGGGTGAACACGACTCAAGGTAGGGAGATCTTCAGGGGGGTAGTGTTAGGTTTATTTAAGGGGGGTTTGGGTTAGAGTAGGGGTATGTGGGTGGTGGGTTGCAATGTGGGGGGGGGATTGTGTTTTTTTTTTACAGGCAAAAGAGCTGTTTTCTTTGGGGCATGCCCCGCAAAGGGCCCTGTTCAGGGCTGGTAAGGTAATAGAGCTGTTAACTTTTGTAATTTAGTATAGGGTAGGGCATTTTTTTTTATTTTGGGGGGCTTTGTTATTTTATTAGGGGGCTTAGATTAGGTTAGGATTTATTTTACAGGTAAATTTGTACTTATTTTAGCTAGGTAGTTATTAAATAGTTAATAACTATTTAATAACTATTGTACCTAGTTAAAATAAATACAAAGTTTCCTGTAAAATAAAAATAAATCCTAAAATAGCTACAATGTAACTATTAGTTATATTGCAGCTATCTTAGGGTTTATTTTACAGGTAAGTCTTTAGTTTTAAATAGGATTCATTTATTTAACTATAGTAAACTTATTTCGTTTTATTTAAATTATATTTAAGTTAGGGGGTGTTAGTGTTAGGGTTAGACTTAGGTTTAGGGGTTAATAACCTTATTATAGTAGCGGCGACGTTGGGGGCGGGAGATTAGGGGTTAATAATTGTAGGTAGGTGGCGGCGATGTTAGGGAGGGCAGATTAGGGGTTAATAAAATGTATTATAGTGTTTGCGAGGCGGGAGTGCGGCGGTTTAGGGGTTAATACATTTATTATAGTGGCGGCGATTTGCGGTCGGCAGATTAGGGGTTAATACTTGTAGTTAGATTGCGGCGACGTGGGGGGGGCAGATTAGGGGTTAATAACTATATAATGTAGGGGTCGGCGATATCGGGTCGGCAGATTAGGGGTTAATACTTGTAGTTAGATTGCGGCGACGTGGGGGGGGCAGATTAGGGGTTAATAACTATAATGTAGGGGTCGGCGATGTTAGGTACAGCAGATTAGGGGTTAATAGCTATAATGTAGGCGGCGATATCGGGTCGGCAGATTAGGGGTTAATACTTGTAGTTAGATTGTGGCGACGTTGGGGGGGGCAGATTAGGGGTTAATAACTATAATGTAGGGGTCGGCGGTGTTAGGGACAGCAGATTAGGGGTTAATAGCTATAATGTAGGTGGCGGCGATATTCGGTCGGCAGATTAGGGGTTAATAAAATAATGCAGGTGTCAGCGATAGCGGGGGCGGCAGATTAGGGGTTAATAAGTGTTAGATTAGGGGTGTTTAGAGACTCGGGGTACATGTTATAGGGTGTTAGGTGCAGACTTAGTGTTTCCCCATAGGAAACAATGGGGCTGCGGTGTTAGTTTTTTTTCAGCCGAAACTCCCATTGTTTCCTATGGGGAAATGCCGAATTTTACCGAGCTAATTCGGATTTATTCGGAGATACGGCAGCTATTTCGGATTCATTCGGTAGATTCGGAAGTATTTTAATTCAGAAATCCGAATCTCCGAATTTACCGAATTTTCCGAATTTCCGAATAAATCCGAAACGAACCGCACATGTCTACTTTTCAAAACTTTACAAATTTGATACTTTTGCTTCTTCGGAGGCTATTTTTGGGAGAAAGGTTTTCAAGCAGTGGTGCCTTCCGTTTAGGTTCCTGTCTTGTCCCTCCCTTCATCCGTGTCCTAAAGCTTTGGTATTGGTATCCCACAAGTAAGGATGAATCCGTGGACTCGGTACATCATGCAAAAGAAAACAAAATTTATGCTTACCTGATAAATTTCTTTCTTTTGCGATGTACCGAGTCCACGGCCCGCCCTGTCTATTCAACTCTGCACCTTATAGTTTCTCCTTTTTCTTCCTTGGCCCTTGGTCGAATGACTGGGGGGTGGAGTTAAGGGGGGAGCTATATAGACCGCTCTGCTGTGGTGCTCTCTTTGCCACTTCCTGTTAGGAAGGATAATATCCCACAAGTAAGGATGAATCCATGGACTCGGTACATCACAAAAGAAAGACATTTATCAGGTAAGCATAAATTTTTGTTTTTTCAATAATTTCTATGTCCAGATCTAAGAATGTAATTCTGTCTTTACTTATGGTATGAGTGAAGCTAATTCCTATGTCATTATGGTTCATATCTGTTATGAACTTGTCTAGTTCATTAGATGTCCCCTTCCATATAAATATGACGTCGTCAATATATCTTCTATAGAGCACGAGATTTGCGCCGATCTCATGCTTGGGAATAAATTCTTCCTCCCATTTCCCTAGAAAAAGGTTCGCATAGCTCGGTGCAAATCTCGTGCCCATAGCAGTTCCCCTTGTTTGAAGAAAAAACGTACTATTGAAAGAGAAGTAATTTTGATTTAAAATAAACTCAATGCCCTGGATTATAAATTCTTTCTGGTTTAGTGTGTTATCTCTAGTCATATACATTTCTGCTGCTTTGATACCTAGATGATGTTGTATACTCGTATAAAGCGAGGATACGTCGCATGTGCCAATAAGATAATTTTCTTCCCACTTAAGACCATTTAGATTTTGTAGTATATCTGTTGTATCTTTTAGGTAAGAAGGTAGGGTTTTAACTTATTTTTGCAGAAAGTTATTGATGTATTGTGACAAATTTGAAGTGATGGACCCTATTCCTGATATAGGCCTGCCAGGTGGATTGATAAAGTTTTTATGAATTTTTTGCAGGTAATAGAACACCGGTATTGTGGGGAATTTAGGGCAAAGAAAGTCATACTCTTTTTTTATGGATTATTTCCTGAGTTAGGGCATCATCAAGTAAATTGGTTAGTCTATTTAGAAATTTTTTGGTTGGATCTAATTTCATTTCTTTATAGGTTTCTGTGTCTCCTAGAAGTCTATTGGCCTCTTTGATATAACTTGTTGTGTCTAAGAGGACTATTCCTCCTCCCTTGTCCGCCGCTTTAACTGTTAGTTCTTTATTATTCTGTATAGCTTTTATCACTTCGTTCTCCTTCTTAGTTAAATTTCTCCAACATAGGTGTGTCCGGTCCACGGCGTCATCCTTACTTGTGGGATATTCTCTTCCCCAACAGGAAATGGCAAAGAGCCCAGCAAAGCTGGTCACATGATCCCTCCTAGGCTCCGCCTACCCCAGTCATTCTCTTTGCCGTTGTACAGGCAACATCTCCACGGAGATGGCTTAGAGTTTTTTAGTGTTTAACTGTAGTTTTTATTATTCAATCAAGAGTTTGTTATTTTGAAATAGTGCTGGTATGTACTATTTACTCAGAAACAGAAAAGAGATGAAGATTTCTGTTTGTATGAGGAAAATGATTTTAGCAACCGTAACTAAAATCCATGGCTGTTCCACACAGGACTGTTGAGAGCAATTAACTTCAGTTGGGGGAACAGTGTGCAGTCTCTTGCTGCTGGAGGTATGACACATTCTAACAAGACGATGTAATGCTGGAAGCTGTCATTTTCCCTATGGGATCCGGTAAGCCATGTTTATTACGATCGTAAATAAGGGCTTCACAAGGGCTTATTAAGACTGTAGACTGTTTCTGGGCTAAATCGATTCATTATTAACACATATTTAGCCTTGAGGAATCATTTTATCTGGGTATTTTTGATATAATAATATCGGCAGGCACTGTATTAGACACCTTATTCCTTAGGGGCTTTCCCAAAGCTTAAGCAGAGCCTCATTTTCGCGCCGGTGTGGCGCGTTTTTGAGAGGCATGGCATGCAGTCGCATGTGAGAGGAGCTCTGATACTTAGAAAAGACTTTCTGAAGGCGTCATTTGGTATCGTATTCCCCTTTGGGCTTGGTTGGGTCTCAGCAAAGCAGATACCAGGGACTGTAAAGGGGTTAAAGTTTAAAACGGCTCCGGTTCCGTTATTTTAAGGGTTAAAGCTTCCAAATTTGGTGTGCAATACTTTTAAGGCTTTAAGACACTGTGGTGAAAATTTGGTGAATTTTGAACAATTCCTTCATGTTTTTTCGCAATTGCAGTAATAAAGTGTGTTCAGTTTAAAATTTAAAGTGACAGTAACGGTTTTATTTTAAAACGTTTTTGTACTTTGTTATCAAGTTTATGCCTGTTTAACATGTCTGAACTACCAGATAGACTGTGTTCTGAATGTGGGGAAGCCAGAATTCCTATTCATTTAAATAAATGTGATTTATGTGATAATGACAATGATGCCCAAGATGATTCCTCAAGTGAGGGGAGTAAGCATGGTACTGCATCATTCCCTCCTTCGTCTACACGAGTCTTGCCCACTCAGGAGGCCCCTAGTACATCTAGCGCGCCAATACTCCTTACTATGCAACAATTAACGGCTGTAATGGATAATTCTGTCAAAAACATTTTAGCCAAAATGAACCCTTGTCAGCGTAAGCGTGGCTGCTCTGTTTTAGATACTGAAGAGCATGACGACGCTGATATTAATATCTCTGAAGGGCCCCTAACCCAGTCTGATGGGGCCAGGGAGGTTTTGTCTGAGGGAGAAATTACTGATTCAGGGAACATTTCTCAACAGGCTGAACCTGATGTGATTGCATTTAAATTTAAGTTGGAACATCTCCGCATTCTGCTTAAGGAGGTATTATCCACTCTGGATGATTGTGAAAAGTTGGTCATCCCAGAGAAACTATGTAAAATGGACAAGTTCCTAGAGGTGCCGGGGCTCCCAGAAGCTTTTCCTATACCCAAGCGGGTGGCGGACATTGTTAATAAAGAATGGGAAAGGCCCGGTATTCCTTTCGTCCCTCCCCCCATATTTAAAAAATTGTTTCCTATGGTCGACCCCAGAAAGGACTTATGGCAGACAGTCCCCAAGGTCGAGGGAGCGGTTTCCACTTTAAACAAACGCACCACTATACCCATAGAGGATAGTTGTGCTTTCAAAGATCCTATGGATAAAAAATTAGAAGGTTTGCTTAAAAAGATGTTTGTTCAGCAGGGTTACCTTCTACAACCAATTTCATGCATTGTCCCTGTCGCTACAGCCGCATGTTTCTGGTTCGATGAGCTGATAAAGACGCTCGATAGTGATTCTCCTCCTTATGAGGAGATTATGGACAGAATTAATGCTCTCAAATTGGCTAATTCTTTCACCCTAGACGCCACTTTGCAATTGGCTAGGTTAGCGGCTAAGAATTCTGGGTTTGCTATTGTGGCGCGCAGAGCGCTTTGGTTGAAATCTTGGTCGGCTGATGCGTCTTCCAAGAACAAGCTACTTAACATTCCTTTCAAGGGGAAAACGCTGTTTGGCCCTGACTTGAAAGAGATTATCTCTGATATCACTGGGGGTAAGGGCCACGCCCTTCCTCAGGATCGGCCTTTCAAGGCAAAAAATAGACCTAATTTTCGTCCCTTTCGTAAAAACGGACCAGCCCAAAGTGCTACGTCCTCTAAGCAAGAGGGTAATACTTCTCAAGCCAAGCCAGCTTGGAGACCAATGCAAGGCTGGAACAAGGGAAAGCAGGCCAAGAAACCTGCCACTGCTACCAAGACAGCATGAAATGTTGGCCCCCGATCCGGGACCGGATCTGGTGGGGGGCAGACTCTCTCTCTTCGCTCAGGCTTGGGCAAGAGATGTTCTGGATCCTTGGGCGCTAGAAATAGTCTCCCAAGGTTATCTTCTGGAATTCAAGGGACTTCCCCCAAGGGGGAGGTTCCACAGGTCTCAGTTGTCTTCAGACCACATAAAAAGACAGGCGTTCTTACATTGTGTAGAAGACCTGTTAAAAATGGGAGTGATTCATCCAGTTCCATTAAGAGAACAAGGGATGGGGTTCTACTCCAATCTGTTTATAGTTCCCAAAAAAGAGGGAACGTTCAGACCAATCTTAGATCTCAAGATCTTAAACAAGTTTCTCAAGGTTCCATCGTTCAAGATGGAAACCATTCGAACTATTCTTCCTTCCATCCAGGAAGGTCAATTCATGACCACGGTGGATTTAAAGGATGCGTATCTACATATTCCTATCCACAAGGAACATCATCGGTTCCTAAGGTTCGCATTCCTGGACAAACATTACCAGTTCGTGGCGCTTCCTTTCGGATTAGCCACTGCTCCAAGGATTTTCACAAAGGTACTAGGGTCCCTTCTAGCTGTGCTACGACCAAGGGGCGTTGCGGTAGTACCTTACTTGGACGACATTCTGATTCAAGCGTCGTCCTTTCCTCAAGCAAAGGCTCACACGGACATCGTCCTGGCCTTTCTCAGATCTCACGGATGGAAAGTGAACGAGGAAAAGAGTTCTCTATCCCCGTCAACAAGGGTTCCCTTCTTGGGAACAATTATAGACTCCTTAGAAATGAGGATTTTTCTGACAGAGGTCAGAAAAACAAAACTTCTAGACTCTTGTCGGATACTTCATTCCGTTCCTCTTCCTTCCATAGCTCAGTGCATGGAAGTGATCGGGTTGATGGTAGCGGCAATGGACATAGTTCCTTTTGCGCGCATTCATCTAAGACCATTACAACTGTGCATGCTCAGTCAGTGGAATGGGGACTATACAGACTTGTCTCCGAAGATACAAGTAAATCAGAGGACCAGAGACTCACTCCGTTGGTGGCTGTCCCTGGACAACCTGTCACAAGGGATGACATTCCGCAGACCAGAGTGGGTCATTGTCACGACCGACGCCAGTCTGATGGGCTGGGGCGCGGTCTGGGGATCCCTGAAAGCTCAGGGTCTTTGGTCTCGGGAAGAATCTCTTCTACCGATAAATATTCTGGAACTGAGAGCGATATTCAATGCTCTCAAGGCCTGGCCTCAGCTAGCGAGGACCAAGTTCATACGGTTTCAATCAGACAACATGACAACTGTTGCGTACATCAACCATCAGGGGGGAACAAGGAGTTCCCTAGCGATGGAAGAAGTGACCAAAATCATTCTATGGGCGGAGTCTCACTCCTGCCACCTGTCTGCTATCCACATCCCAGGAGTGGAAAATTGGGAAGCGGATTTTCTGAGTCGTCAGACATTGCATCCGGGGGAGTGGGAACTCCATCCGGAAATCTTTGCCCAAGTCACTCACCTGTGGGGCATTCCAGACATGGATCTGATGGCCTCTCGTCAGAACTTCAAAGTTCCTTGCTACGGGGCCAGATCCAGGGATCCCAAGGCGGCTCTAGTGGATGCACTAGTAGCACCTTGGACCTTCAAACTAGCTTATGTGTTCCCGCCATTTCCTCTCATCCCCAGGCTGGTAGCCAGGATCAATCAGGAGAGGGCGTCGGTGATCTTGATAGCTCCTGCGTGGCCACGCAGGACTTGGTATGCAGATCTGGTGAATATGTCATCGGCTCCACCTTGGAAGCTACCTTTGAGACGAGACCTTCTTGTTCAGGGTCCGTTCGAACATCCGAATCTGGTTTCACTCCAGCTGACTGCTTGGAGATTGAACGCTTGATTTTATCGAAGCGAGGATTCTCAGATTCTGTTATCGATACTCTTGTTCAGGCCAGAAAGCCTGTAACTAGAAAGATTTACCACAAAATTTGGAAAAAATATATCTGTTGGTGTGAATCTAAAGGATTCCCTTGGGACAAGGTTAAGATTCCTAGGATTCTATCCTTCCTTCAAGAAGGATTGGAAAAAGGATTATCTGCAAGTTCCCTGAAGGGACAGATTTCTGCCTTGTCGGTGTTACTTCACAAAAAGCTGGCAGCTGTGCCAGATGTTCAAGCCTTTGTTCAGGCTCTGGTTAGAATCAAGCCTGTTTACAAACCTTTGACTCCTCCTTGGAGTCTCAATTTAGTTCTTTCAGTTCTTCAGGGGGTTCCGTTTGAACCCTTACATTCCGTTGATATTAAGTTATTATCTTGGAAAGTTTTGTTTTTAGTTGCAATTTCTTCTGCTAGAAGAGTCTCAGAATTATCTGCTCTGCAGTGTTCTCCTCCTTATCTGGTGTTCCATGCAGATAAGGTGGTTTTACGTACTAAACCTGGTTTTCTTCCAAAAGTTGTTTCTAACAAAAACATTAACCAGGAGATTATCGTACCTTCTCTGTGTCCGAAACCAGTTTCAAAGAAGGAACGTTTGTTGCACAATTTGGATGTTGTTCGCGCTCTAAAATTCTATTTAGATGCTACAAAGGATTTTAGACAAACATCTTCCTTGTTTGTTGTTTATTCAGGTAAAAGGAGAGGTCAAAAAGCAACTTCTACCTCTCTCTCTTTTTGGATTAAAAGCATCATCAGATTGGCTTACGAGACTGCCGGACGGCAGCCTCCCGAAAGAATCACAGCTCATTCCACTAGGGCTGTGGCTTCCACATGGGCCTTCAAGAACGAGGCTTCTGTTGATCAGATATGTAGGGCAGCGACTTGGTCTTCACTGCACACTTTTACCAAATTTTACAAGTTTGATACTTTTGCTTCTTCTGAGGCTATTTTTGGGAGAAAGGTTTTGCAAGCCGTGGTGCCTTCCATTTAGGTGACCTGATTTGCTCCCTCCCTTCATCCGTGTCCTAAAGCTTTGGTATTGGTTCCCACAAGTAAGGATGACGCCGTGGACCGGACACACCTATGTTGGAGAAAACAGAATTTATGTTTACCTGATAAATTTCTTTCTCCAACGGTGTGTCCGGTCCACGGCCCGCCCTGGTTTTTTAATCAGGTCTGATAATTTATTTTCTTTATCTACAGTCACCACGGTACCATATGGTTTCTCCTATGCAAATATTCCTCCTTAACGTCGGTCGAATGACTGGGGTAGGCGGAGCCTAGGAGGGATCATGTGACCAGCTTTGCTGGGCTCTTTGCCATTTCCTGTTGGGGAAGAGAATATCCCACAAGTAAGGATGACGCCGTGGACCGGACACACCGTTGGAGAAAGAAATTTATCAGGTAAACATAAATTCTGTTTTCTTGGCTTGTATTTATTCTCCTTTATTTTAGAAATGTCTTTTTGTACTAGTTTTTCGAAAAGTTTTAGATATCTGCCTTTTTCGTTGGTAGGGTAGAATTTAGATTTTAATTTAAAGTTTGTGTGTTTAATCTCTGGAGTTTTTGTATCTAGATTACTAGTTACCCTTTTCTTTCATGTAATTAGCAAGAGTCCATGAGCTAGTGACGTATGGGATATACATTCCTACCAGGAGGGGCAAAGTTTCCCAAACCTCAAAATGCCTATAAATACACCCCTCACCACACCCACAATTCAGTTTTACAAACTTTGCCTCCTATGGAGGTGGTGAAGTAAGTTTGTGCTAGATTCTACGTTGATATGCGCTCCGCAGCAGGTTGGAGCCCGGTTTTCCTCTCAGCGTGCAGTGAATGTCAGAGGGATGTGAGGATAGTATTGCCTATTTGAATGCAGTGATCTCCTTCTACGGGGTCTATTTCATAGGTTCTCTGTTATCGGTCGTAGAGATTCATCTCTTACCTCCCTTTTCAGATCGACGATATACTCTTATTTATATACCATTACCTCTGCTGATTTTCGTTTCAGTACTGGTTTGGCTTTCTACAAACATGTAGATGAGTGTCCTGGGGTAAGTAAGTCTTATTTTCTGTGACACTCTAAGCTATGGTTGGGCACTTTGTTTATAAAGTTCTAAATATATGTATTCAAACATTTATTTGCCTTGACTCAGGATGTTCAACATTCCTTATTTTCAGACAGTCAGTTTCATATTTGGGATAATGCACTTGAATCAATTATTTTTTCTTACCTTAAAAATTTGACTTTTTTTCCCTGTGGGCTGTTAGGCTCGCGGGGGCTGAAAATGCTTCATTTTATTGCGTCATTCTTGGTGCAGACTTTTTTGGCGCAAAAAATCTTTTCTGTTTCCGGCGTCATACGTGTCGCCGGAAGTTGCGTCATTTTTGACGTTCTTTTGCGCCAAAGATGTCGGCGTTCCGGATGTGGCGTCATTTTTGGCGCCAAAAAGCATTTAGGCGCCAAATAATGTGGGCGTCTTATTTGGCGCTAAAAAATATGGGCGTCGCTTTTGTCTCCACATTATTTAAGTCTCATTTTTTCTTTGCTTCTGGTTGCTAGAAGCTTGTTCATTGGCATTTTTTCCCATTCCTGAAACTGTCATTTAAGGAATTTGATCAATTTTGCTTTATATGTTGTTTTTTCTCTTACATATTGCAAGATGTCTCACGTTGCATCTGAGTCAGAAGATACTTCAGGAAAATCGCTGTCTGGTGCTGGAACTACCAAAGCTAAGTGTATCTGCTGTAAACTTTTGGTAGCTTTTCTTCCAGCTGTTGTTTGTATTAATTGTCTTGACAAACTTGTTAATGCAGATAATATTTCCTTTAGTAATGTACCACTACCTGTTGCAGTTCCATCAACATCTAAGGTTCAGAATGTTCCTGATAACATAAGAGATTTTGTTTCTGAATCCATCAAGAAGGCTATGTCTGTTATTCCTCCTTCTAGTAAACATAAAAAATCTTTTAAAACTTCTCTTTATACAGATGAATTTTTAAATGAACATCATCATTCTGATTCTGATGACTCTTCTGGTTCAGAGGATTCTGTCTCAGAGATTGATGCTGATAAATCTTCATATTTATTTAAAATGGAATTTATTCGTTCTTTACTTAAAGAAGTACTAATTGCTTTAGAAATTGAGGGTTCTGGTCCTCTTGATACTAATTCTAAACGTTTAGATAAGGTGTTTAAATCTCCTGTGGTTATTCCAGAAGTTTTTCCTGTTCCTAGTGCTATTTCTGAAGTAATTTCCAGAGAATGGGATAAATTGGGTAATTCATTTACTCCTTCTAAACGTTTTAAGCAATTATATCCTGTGCCGTCTGACAGATTAGAATTTTGGGACAAAATCCCTAGAGTGGATGGGGCTATTTCTACCCTTGCTAAACGTACTACCATTCCTATGTCAGATGGTACTTCGTTTAAGGATCCTTTAGATAGGAAAATTGAATCCTTTCTAAGAAAAGCTTATCTGTGTTCAGGTAATCTTCTTAGACCTGCTATATCATTAGCTGATGTTGCTGCAGCTTCAACTTTTTGGTTGGAAACTTTAGCGCAACAAGTAACAGATCATGATTCTCATAATATTATTATTCTTCTTCAACATGCTAATAATTTTATCTGTGATGCCATTTTTGATATTATCAGAGTTGATGTCAGGTTTATGTCTCTAGCTATTTTAGCTAGAAGAGCTTTATGGCTTAAAACTTGGAATGCTGATATGGCTTCTAAATCAACTCTACTTTCCATTTCATTCCAGGGTAACAAATTATTTGGTTCTCAGTTGGATTCTATTATCTCAACTGTTACTGGTGGGAAAGGAACTTTTTTACCACAGGATAAAAAATCTAAGGGTAAAAACAGGGCTAATAATCGTTTTCGTTCCTTTCGTTTCAACAAAGAACAAAAGCCTAATCCTTCATCCTCAGGAGCAGTTTCAGTTTGGAAACCATCTCCAGTCTGGAATAAATCCAAGCCTTCTAGAAAAGCAAAGCCAGCTTCTAAGTCCACATGAAGGTGCGGCCCTCATTCCAGCTCAGCTGGTAGGGGGCAGGTTACGTTTTTTCAAAGAAATTTGGATCAATTCTGTTCACAATCTTTGGATTCAGAACATTGTTTCAGAAGGGTACAGAATTGGTTTCAAGATGAGACCTCCTGCAAAGAGATTTTTTCTTTCCCGTGTCCCAGTAAATCCAGTGAAAGCTCAAGCATTTCTGAATTGTGTTTCAGATCTAGAGTTGGCTGGAGTAATTATGCCAGTTCCAGTTCTGGAACAGGGGATGGGGTTTTATTCAAATCTCTTCATTGTACCAAAGAAGGAGAATTCCTTCAGACCAGTTCTGGATCTAAAAATATTGAATCGTTATGTAAGGATACCAACGTTCAAAATAGTAACTGTAAGGACTATCTTGCCTTTTGTTCAGCAAGGGCATTATATGTCCACAATAGATTTACAGGATGCATATCTGCATATTCCGATTCATCCAGATCATTATCAGTTCCTGAGATTCTCTTTTTCTGGACAAGCATTACCAGTTTGTGGCTCTGCCGTTTGGCCTAGCTACAGTTCCAAGAATTTTTACAAAGGTTCTCGGTGCCCTTCTGTCTGTAATCAGAGAACAGGGTATTGTGGTATTTCCTTATTTGGACGATATCTTGGTACTTGCTCAGTCTTTACATTTAGCAGAATCTCATACGAATCGACTTGTGTTGTTTCTTCAAGATCATGGTTGGAGGATCAATTCACCAAAAAGTTCATTGATTCCTCAGACAAGGGTAACCTTTCTGGGTTTCCAGATAGATTCAGTGTCCATGACTCTGTCTTTGACAGACAAGAGACGTCTAAAATTGATTTCAGCTTGTCGAAACCTTCAGTCACAATCATTCCCTTCGGTAGCCTTATGCATGGAAATTCTAGGTCTTATGACTGCTGCATTGGACGCGATCCCCTTTGCTCGTTTTCAAATGCGACCTCTTCAGCTCTGTATGCTGAATCAATGGTGCAGGGATTACACAAAGATGTCTCAATTAATATCTTTAAAACCGATTGTACAACACTCTCTAACGTGGTGGACAGATCACCATCGTTTAATTCAGGGGGCTTCTTTTGTGCTTCCGACCTGGACTGTAATTTCAACAGATGCAAGTCTCACAGGTTGGGGAGCTGTGTGGGGATCTCTGACGGCACAAGGAGTTTGGGAATCTCAGGAGGTGAGATTACCGATCAATATTTTGGAACTCCGTGCAATTTTCAGAGCTCTTCAGTCTTGGCCTCTTCTGAAGAGAGAATCGTTCATTTGTTTTCAGACAGACAATGTCACAACTGTGGCATACATCAATCATCAAGGAGGGACTCACAGTCCTCTGGCTATGAAAGAAGTATCTCGAATTTTGGTTTGGGCGGAATCCAGCTCCTGTCTAATCTCTGCGGTTCATATCCCAGGTATAGACAATTGGGAAGCGGATTATCTCAGTCGCCAAACGTTGCATCCGGGCGAATGGTCTCTTCACCCAGAGGTATTTCTTCAGATTGTTCAAATGTGGGAGCTTCCAGAAATAGATCTGATGGCGTCTCATCTAAACAAGAAACTTCCCAGGTATCTGTCCAGATCCCGGGATCCTCAGGCGGAAGCAGTGGATGCATTATCACTTCCTTGGAAGTATCATCCTGCCTATATCTTTCCGCCTCTAGTTCTTCTTCCAAGAGTAATCTCCAAGATTCTGAAGGAATGCTCGTTTGTTCTGCTGGTAGCTCCGGCATGGCCTCACAGGTTTTGGTATGCGGATCTTGTCCGGATGGCCTCTTGCCATCCGTGGACTCTTCCGCTAAGACCAGACCTTCTGTCGCACGGTCCTTTTTTCCATCAGGATCTGAAATCCTTAAATTTAAAGGTATGGAGATTGAACGCTTGATTCTTGGTCAAAGAGGTTTCTCTGACTCTGTGATTAATACTATGTTACAGGCTCGTAAATCTGTATCCAGAGAGATATATTATAGAGTCTGGAAGACTTATATTTCTTGGTGTCTTTCTCATCATTTTTCTTGGCATTCTTTTAGAATTCCGAGAATTTTACAGTTTCTTCAGGATGGTTTAGATAAAGGTTTATCTGCAAGTTCTTTGAAAGGACAAATCTCTGCTCTTTCTGTTCTTTTTCACAGAAAGATTGCTAATCTTCCTGATATTCATTGTTTTGTACAAGCTTTGGTTCGTATAAAACCTGTCATTAAGTCAATTTCTCCTCCTTGGAGTTTGAATTTGGTTCTGGGGGCTCTTCAAGCTCCTCCGTTTGAACCTATGCATTCATTGGACATTAAATTACTTTCTTGGAAAGTTTTGTTCCTTTTGGCGATCTCTTCTGCCAGAAGAGTCTCTGAATTATCTGCTCTTTCTTGTGAGTCTCCTTTTCTGATTTTTCATCAGGATAAGGCGGTGTTGCGAACTTCTTTTGAATTTTTACCTAAAGTTGTGAATTCCAACAACATTAGTAGAGAAATTGTGGTTCCTTCATTATGTCCTAATCCTAAGAATTCTAAGGAGAAATCGTTGCATTCTTTGGATGTTGTTAGAGCTTTGAAATATTATGTTGAAGCTACTAAGTCTTTCCGAAAGACTTCTAGTCTATTTGTTATCTTTTCCGGTTCTAGAAAAGGCCAGAAAGCTTCTGCCATTTCTTTGGCATCTTGGTTGAAATCTTTAATTCATCATGCCTATGTCGAGTCGGGTAAAACTCCGCCTCAAAGGATTACAGCTCATTCTACTAGGTCAGTTTCTACTTCCTGGGCGTTTAGGAATGAAGCTTCGATTGATCAGATTTGCAAAGCAGCAACTTGGTCCTCTTTGCATACTTTTACTAAATTCTACCATTTTGATGTATTTTCTTCTTCTGAAGCAGTTTTTATTAGAAAAGTACTTCAGGCAGCGGTTTCAGTTTGAATCTTCTGTTTATGTTTTTCATTAAACTTTATTTTGGGTGTGGATTATTTTCAGCAGGAATTGGCTGTCTTTATTTTATCCCTCCCTCTCTAGTGACTCTTGCGTGGAAAGATCCACATCTTGGGTAATCATTATCCCATACGTCACTAGCTCATGGACTCTTGCTAATTACATGAAAGAAAACATAATTTATGTAAGAACTTACCTGATAAATTCATTTCTTTCATATTAGCAAGAGTCCATGAGGCCCACCCTTTTTTGTGGTGGTTATGATTTCTCTTGTTAAGTGTATCCAGTCCACGGATCATCCATTACTTATGGGATATTAACTCCTCCCCAACAGGAAGTGCAAGAGGATTCACCCAGCAGAGCTGCTATATAGCTCCTCCCCTAACTGCCATTACCAGTCATTCTCTTGCACCCAACGAATAGATAGGATGTGTGAGAGGACTGTGGTGATTATACTTAGTTTCATACCTTCAATCAAAAGTTTGTTATTTTATAATAGCACCGGAGTGTGTTATTCCTTCTCTGGTAGAATTTGAAGAAGAATCTACCTGAGTTTTTCTATGATTTTAGCCGGAGTAGTTAAGATCATATTGCTGTTTCTCGGCCATCTGAGGAGAGGTAAACTTCAGATCAGGGGACAGCGGGCAGATTAAACTGCAAAGAGGTATGTAGCAGCTTATTATTTTCTGACAATGGAATTGATGAGAAAATTCTGCCATACCGATATAATGTAAACTCAGCCTTAAATGCAGTAGCAGCAACTGGTATCAGGCTGTCATGTATGTATATTTTACACTTCAGTATTCTGGGGAATGGCACTTCACTGGAATTATACTGTATGCATAAAACTTTAGCCTAATTTGCAGGGACTAGCAACAGGCTTTTTAGTAACACTCAATTTATTAATGTTAAACGTTTTTTGCTGGCATGTAAAATCGTTTAATTTTCTGAGGTACTGGGTGAAAAAATGTTTTGGGCACTATTTTTTTCCACTTGGCAGTCGTTTTATTTAATTTATGACAGTTTACTGATCTCTCTCACTGTTATGTGTGAGGGGGAGGGGCCTTTTTTGGTGCTTTTGCTACGCATCAAAAAATTCAGTCAGAAGTTTGTCTTCCCTGCATGATCCGGTTCATCTCTACAGAACTCAGGGGTCTTCAAAACTTGTTTTGAGGGAGGTAATCACTCACAGCAGAGCTGTGAGATTGTAGTTGACTGTGATAAAAAAAAAAAACGTTTATTTCTGTATTTTTTTTTTTTTTTTTTTTTTCTGCTATCAGGGTTAGTTATCCTTTGCTAATGGGAGCAATCCTTTGCTAAAATTGTGTTTTTTACAAAGATTTGATGCTATAACTTTTCAGTTTATTAATTTTCAACTGTCATAACTTTTTCTGTGCTTCTTATAGGCACAGTACGTTTTCATATTATAGTAAATTACTTGAAAAGTATTTCCAAGTTGCTAGTTTATTTGCTAGTGTGTTAAACATGTCTGATTCAGAGGAAGATATCTGTGCTATATGTGCTAAAGCCAAAGTGGAGCCCAATAGAAATTTATGTACTAACTGTATTGATGCTACTTTAAATAAAAGTCAATCTGTACAAATTGAGCATATTTCACCAAACAACGAGGGGAGAGTTATGCCGACTAACTCGCCTCACGTGTCAGTACCTGCATCTCCCACTCGGGAGGTGCGTGATATTGTAGCGCCGAGTACATCTGGGCGGCCATTACAAATCACATTACAGGATATGGCTACTGTTATGACTGAAGTTTTGGCTAAATTACCAGAACTAAGAGGTAAGCGTGATCACTCTGGGGTGAGAACAGAGTGCGCTGATAATATTAGGGCCATGTCAGACACTGCGTCACAATTTGCAGAACATGAGGACGGAGAGCTTCATTCTGCGGGTGACGGTTCTGATCCAAACAAACTGGATTCAGATATTTCAAATTTTAAATTTAAGCTGGAAAACCTCCGTGTATTACTAGGGGAGGTGTTAGCAGCTCTGAATGATTGTAACACAGTTGCAATACCAGAGAAAATGTGTAGGTTGGATAAATATTTTGCGGTACCGGCGAGTACTGACGTTTTTCCTATACCTAAGAGACTTACTGAAATTGTTACTAAGGAGTGGGATAGACCCGGTGTGCCGTTCTCACCCCCTCCGATATTTAGAAAGATGTTTCCAATAGACGCCACCACACGGGACTTATGGCAAACGGTCCCTAAGGTGGAGGGAGCAGTTTCTACTTTAGCTAAGCGTACCACTATCCCGGTGGAGGATAGCTGTGCCTTTTCAGATCCAATGGATAAAAAGTTAGAGGGTTACCTTAAGAAAATGTTTGTTCAACAAGGTTTTATATTGCAACCTCTTGCATGCATTGCGCCTGTCACGGCTGCAGCAGCATTTTGGTTTGAGTCTCTGGAAGAGACACTTGAATCAGCTCCATTAGATGAGATTACACACAAGCTTAAAGCCCTTAAGTTAGCTAACTCATTTATTTCAGATGCCGTAGTACATTTAACTAAACTTACGGCTAAGAATTCCGGATTCGCCATTCAGGCACGCAGAGCACTGTGGCTAAAATCCTGGTCAGCTGACGTTACTTCTAAATCTAAATTGCTTAATATACCTTTCAAAGGGCAGACCTTATTCGGGCCCGGGTTGAAAGAAATTATCGCTGACATTACAGGAGGTAAAGGCCATGCCCTGCCTCAAGACAGAGCCAAACCTAAGGCTAGACAGTCTAATTTTCGTTCCTTTCGTAATTTCAAAGCAGGAGCAGCATCAACTTCCTCTGCACCAAAACAGGAAGGAGCTGTTGCTCGCTACAGACAAGGCTGGAGACCTAACCAGTCCTGGAACAAGGGCAAGCAGGCCAGGAAACCTGCTGCTGCCCCTAAGACAGCATGAATCGAGGGCCCCCGATCCGGGAACGGATCTAGTGGGGGGCAGACTTTCTCTCTTCGCCCAGGCTTGGGCAAGAGATGTCCAGGATCCCTGGGCGTTAGAGATCATATCTCAGGGATACCTTCTAGACTTCAAATTCTCTCCCCCAAGAGGGAGATTTCATCTGTCAAGGTTGTCAACAAACCAAATAAAGAAAGAGGCGTTTCTACGCTGCGTACAAGATCTTTTATTAATGGGAGTGATCCATCCGGTTCCGCGTTCGGAACAAGGACAAGGGTTTTACTCAAATCTGTTTGTGGTTCCCAAAAAAGAGGGAACTTTCAGGCCAATCTTGGATTTAAAGATCCTAAACAAATTCCTAAGAGTTCCATCGTTCAAAATGGAAACTATTCGGACAATTTTACCCATGATCCAAAAGGGTCAGTACATGACCACAGTGGATTTAAAGGATGCTTACCTTCACATACCGATTCACAAAGATCATTACCGGTATCTAAGGTTTGCCTTTCTAGACAGGCATTACCAGTTTGTAGCTCTTCCATTCGGATTGGCTACGGCTCCGAGAATCTTCACAAAGGTTCTGGGTGCTCTTCTGGCGGTACTAAGACCGCGAGGAATTGCGGTAGCTCCGTACCTAGATGACATTCTGATACAAGCTTCAAGCTTTCAAACTGCCAAGTCTCATACAGAGTTAGTACTGGCATTTCTAAGGTCGCATGGATGGAAGGTGAACGAAAAGAAGAGTTCTCTCTTTCCACTCACAAGAGTTCCCTTCTTGGGGACTCTTATAGATTCTGTAGAAATGAAGACTTACCTGACAGAAGACAGGTTAACAAAGCTTCAAAATGCATGCCGTGTCCTTCATTCCATTCAACACCCGTCAGTAGCTCAATGCATGGAGGTGATCGGCTTAATGGTAGCAGCAATGGACATAGTACCCTTTGCACGCCTACATCTCAGACCGCTGCAATTGTGCATGCTAAGTCAGTGGAATGGGGATTACTCAGACTTGTCCCCTACTCTGAATCTGGATCAAGAGACCAGAAATTCTCTTCTATGGTGGCTTTCTCGGCCACATCTGTCCAGGGGGATGCCATTCAGCAGGCCGGACTGGACAATTGTAACAACAGACGCCAGCCTACTAGGTTGGGGCGCTGTCTGGAATTCTCTGAAGGCTCAGGGACAATGGAATCAGGAGGAGAGTCTCCTACCAATAAACATTCTGGAATTGAGAGCAGTTCTCAATGCCCTTCTGGCTTGGCCCCAGTTAACAACTCGGGGGTTCATCAGGTTTCAGTCGGACAACATCACGACTGTAGCTTACATCAACCATCAGGGAGGGACAATAAGCTCCCTAGCAATGATGGAAGTATCAAAGATAATTCGCTGGGCAGAGTCTCACTCTTGCCACCTGTCAGCAATCCACATCCCGGGAGTGGAGAACTGGGAGGCGGATTTCTTAAGTCGTCAGACTTTTCATCCGGGGGAGTGAGAACTTCATCCGGAGGTCTTTGCCCAAATACTTCGACGTTGGGGCAAACCAGAGATAGATCTCATGGCGTCTCGACAGAACGCCAAGCTTCCTCGTTACGGGTCCAGATCCAGGGATCCGGGAGCGGTTCTGATAGATGCTTTGACAGCACCTTGGACCTTCGGGATGGCTTATGTGTTTCCACCCTTCCCGATGCTTCCTCGATTGATTGCCAGAATCAAACAGGAGAGAGCATCAGTGATTCTAATAGCGCCTGCATGGCCACGCAGGACTTAGTATGCAGATCTAGTGGACATGTCATCCTGTCCACCTTGGTCGCTACCTCTGAAACAGGACCTTCTGATCCAGGGTCCCTTCAAACATCAAAATCTAATTTCTCTGAAGCTGACTGCTTGGAAATTGAACGCTTGATTTTATCAAAACGTGGTTTTTCTGAGTCAGTTATTGATACCTTAATACAGGCTAGGAAGCCTGTTACCAGAAAGATTTACCATAAGATATGGCGCAAATACTTATATTGGTGCGAATCCAAGAGTTACTCATGGAGTAAGGTTAGGATTCCGAGGATATTGTCTTTTCTACAAGAAGGTTTAGAAAAGGGTTTATCCGCTAGTTCCTTAAAGGGACAGATTTCAGCTCTGTCCATTCTTTTACACAAACGTCTGTCAGAAGTTCCGGACGTTCAAGCTTTTTGTCAGGCTTTAGCTAGGATCAAGCCTGTGTTTAAAACTGTTGCTCCACCATGGAGTTTGAACTTAGTTCTTAATGTTTTACAGGGGGTTCCGTTTGAACCCCTTCATTCCATTGATATCAAGTTGTTATCTTGGAAAGTTCTGTTTTTAATGGCGATTTCCTCGGCTCGAAGAGTCTCTGAGTTATCTGCCTTACATTGTGATTCTCCTTATCTGATTTTTCATTCAGACAAGGTAGTTCTGCGTACTAAACCTGGGTTCCTACCTAAGCTGGTCACTAACAGGAATATCAATCAAGAGATTGTGGTTCCATCTTTGTGTCCCAATCCTTCTTCGAAAAAGGAACGTCTGCTACACAATCTAGATGTAGTCCGTGCCCTGAAATTTTATCTACAGGCAACTAAGGATTTTCGACAAACGTCTCCCTGTTTGTCGTTTATTCTGGTCAGAGGAGAGGTCAAAAAGCTTCGGCTACCTCTCTCTCCTTTTGGCTTCGTAGCATAATACGGTTAGCCTATGAGACTGCTGGACAGCAGCCTCCTGAAAGAATTACAGCACATTCTACTAGAGCTGTGGCTTCCACTTGGGCCTTTAAGAATGAGGCTTCTGTTGAACAGATTTGCAAGGCTGCAACTTGGTCTTCTCTTCATACTTTTTCCAAATTTTACAAATTTGACACTTTTGCTTCTTCGGAGGCTGTTTTTGGGAGAAAGGTTCTTCAGGCAGTGGTTCCTTCCGTATAAAGAGCCTGCCTGTCCCTCCCGTCATCCGTGTACTTTAGCTTTGGTATTGGTATCCCATAAGTAATGGATGATCCGTGGACTGGATACACTTAACAAGAGAAAACATAATTTATGCTTACCTGATAAATTTATTTCTCTTGTAGTGTATCCAGTCCACGGCCCACCCTGTCACTTTAAGGCAGGTAATTTTTCCATTAAACTACAGTCACCACTGCACCCTATGGTTTTCCTTTCTCTGCATGTTTTCGGTCGAATGACTGATAATGGCAGTTAGGGGAGGAGCTATATAGCAGCTCTGCTGGGTGAATCCTCTTGCACTTCCTGTTGGGGAGGAGTTAATATCCCATAAGTAATGGATGATCCGTGGACTGGATACACTACAAGAGAAATAAATTTATCAGGTAAGCATAAATTATGTTTTTTTTGTATAAAGCACAATTATTCCAATTCCTTATTTTATATGCTTTCGCACTTTTTTCTTATCACCCCACTTCTTGGCTATTCGTTAAACTGAATTGTGGGTGTGGTGAGGGGTGTATTTATAGGCATTTTGAGGTTTGGGAAACTTTGCCCCTCCTGGTAGGAATGTATATCCCATACGTCACTAGCTCATGGACTCTTGCTAATATGAAAGAAATGAATTTATCAGGTAAGTTCTTACATAAATTATGTTTTTTGAACAACAGTTCTTTCTATGGGGTTTTTTGCAAAAAATCTTTTCAGAGTTAGTTTACGGACAAATTGGCTTATGTGTATATGAGTATTACATTTATTTAGTTCTGCCTTAGGGGCAAAGCTAAGACCTAATTTCAATACTTTTTCTCCTTCTTTAGTCAGTATTTTACTACTCAGATTGAAGATTCTGTTGATGACTCTACTTTATTTTCTTGACATTTTTTGACTGTTCTCCCTCCTCTTGTTCCTCTCTGTTTCTTTTTCTTAACGGCGGTGCTTTTAGTGCTACCTTGTTTTGTGGTGTTACTGGTCTTTGTGAGTTTACCCCTAAAAAATGCTCCTCATTCATTGGTGAACTTGGGTCTAATCTTAACTCTTCAAATTAATTTTTTGTCTCCAGTTCCCAATTCTGGTTAGTAGCTACTCTTGGTGTTCTTCCATGTGTTTGATTTCTATAATTTGTATTGTGATTATCTTTATGTGTATTTTCTCTAAAATAGTTGTCATTTCTGTGAAAGTGATTATAATCATTTCTATAATAGTTTTGCTGTTTTTCACCTCTTTGTGTATACCCCCATCTTTGTGTGCCCCTTCCATTATTTCTGAAATCATCTTCATAATACGTGAAATCTCTAGGTTGTACATTATGTCTCCTGTTATAGTTAGAATAATTTCTGTATTCTCTTGACTGATAATTGTTACGTGGTTTGTTCCAATCATTATAATTGGCTTTCCTTTCTAAATAAGGGCCATATCTGTTATTTGTCCTATTCTCATATCTTGAATCATTGCTATAGTTTCTATTCTCATATATTGGATCATTGCTATAGTTTCTATTTTCTCTATCTTCATAGTGTATTGGTTTATAATTATGGTTTTGTCTATAGTGTATTTGTTGTTTACTAGGAATGGTGGCAGTGTCTTGTGAATCTAGGTTTAAAGGGGCAGTGTTTTGTGTTGGTGTAGCTATGTCTGTTATTATTTCCACCTCTCTATCTGTCTCTTGGTAATCTTCTTCGTCTCTCCTATACTTCCTCCATTTCGTTTCTAGTAGATCTTTATTTAATTTATTGAGATTAGAAATGATTTCTTTTTGTCTATATTTAAATTCACTGTCTTCTTTCATATCTGCTAATTCATTTTTGATTAGTCTGATATTTTCACTTAGTTGTTCTAAAGATTCTTCTCCTAGAACATTTTAAAATATCCATTAAAGTCTGGGAGGTTTCTTTCAATGCTGTATCCCATTCTATTTGAAATTCATTTTTTAGTTCAAATGTACATTTTTTCTTAAGTCTGAGGCCTCTAGGAGCCCACTTCTTTGCTATATACTTATTGAGAAAATTTAGTTCTATTTTTTGTTTTAGTTCACTAGTCATATTTCTTTCATGTAATTAGCAAGAGTCCATGAGCTAGTGACGTATGGGATATACATTCCTACCAGGAGGGGCAAAGTTTCCCAAACCTCAAAATGCCTATAAATACACCCCTCACCACACCCACAAATCAGTTTTTACAAACTTTGCCTCCTGTGGAGGTGGTGAAGTAAGTTTGTGCTAGATTCTACGTTGATATGCGCTCCGCAACAGGTTGGAGCCCGGTTTTCCTCTCAGCGTGCAGTGAATGTCAGAGGGATGTGAGGAGAGTATTGCCTATTTGAATGCAATGATCTCCTTCTATGGGGTCTATTTCATAGGTTCTCTGTTATCGGTCATAGAGATTCATCTCTTACCTCCCTTTTCAGATTGACGATATACTCTTATATATATACCATTACCTCTGCTGATTTTCGTTTCAGTACTGGTTTGGCTTTCTACAACATGTAGACGAGTGTCCTGGGGTAAGTCTTATTTTCTGTGACACTCTAAGCTATGGTTGGGCGCTTTTTTTATAAAGTTCTAAATATATGTATTCAAACATTTATTTGCCTTGACTCAGGATGTTCAACATTCCTTATTTTCAGACAGTCAGTTTCATATTTGGGATGATGCATTTGAATCAATAATTTTTTCTTACCTTAAAATTTGACTTTTTCCCTGTGGGCTGTTAGGCTCGCGGGGGCTGAAAATGCTTCATTTTATTGCGTCATTCTTGGCGCAGACTTTTTTGGCGCAAAAAATCTTTTCTTTTTCCGGCGTCATACGTGTCGCCGGAAGTAGCGTCATTTTTTACGCTCTTTTGCGCCAAAAATGTCGGCGTTCCGGATGTGGCGTCATTTTTGGCGCCAAAAGCATTTAGGCGCCAAATAATGTGGGCGTCTTATTTGGCGCTAAAAAAATATGGGCGTCGCTTTTGTCTCCACATTATTTAAGTCTCATTTTTCATTGCTTCTGGTTGCTAGAAGCTTGTTCTTTGGCATTTTTTCCCATTCCTGAAACTGTCATTTAAGGAATTTGATCAATTTTGCTTTATATGTTGTTTTTTCTCTTACATATTGCAAGATGTCTCATGTTGCATCTGAGCCAGAAGATACTTCAGGAAAATCGCTGCCTGGTGCTGGAACTACCAAAGCTAAGTTTATCTGCTGTAAACTTTTGGTAGCTGTTCCTCCAGCTGTTGTTTGTATTAAATGTCATGACAAACTTGTTAATGCAGAAAATATTTCCTTTAGTAAAATACCATTACCTGTTGCAGTTCCATCAACATCTAATGTTCAGAGTGTTCCTGATAACATAAGAGATTTTGTTTCTGAATCTATTAAGAAGGCTATGTCTGTTATTCCTCCTTCTAGTAAACATAAAAAGTCTTTTAAAAATTCTCTTTATCCAGATGAATTTTTAAATGAACATCATCATTCTGATTCTAATGATTCTTCTGGTTCAGAGGATTCTGTTTCAGAGGTTGATGCTGATAAATCTTCATATTTATTTAAAATGTAATTTATTCGTTCTTTACTTAAAGAAGTCCTAATTGCATTAGAAATTGAGGATTCTGGTCCTCTTGATACTAAATCTAAACGTTTAGATAAGGTCTTTAAATCTCATGTAGTTATTCCAGAAGTTTTTCCTGTTCCTGGTGCTATTTCTGAAGTAATTTCCAGAGAATGGAATAAATTGGGTAATTCATTTACTCCTTCTAAACGTTTTAAGCAATTATATCCTGTGCCGTCTGACAGATTAGAATTTTGGGACAAAATCCCTAAAGTTGATGGGGCTATCTCTACCCTTGCTAAACGTACTACTATTCCTACGGCAGATGGTACTTCCTTTAAGGATCCTTTAGATAGGAAAATTGAATCCTTTCTAAGAAAAGTTTATTTGTGTTCAGGTAATCTTCTTAGACCTGCTATATCTTTGGCGGATGTTGCTGCAGCATCAACTTTTTGGTTGGAAACTTTAGCGCAACAAGTAACAGATCATGATTCTCATAACATTATTATTCTTCTTCAACATGCTAATAATTTTATCTGTGATGCCATTTTTGATATTATCAGAGTTGATGTCAGGTTTATGTCTCTAGCTATTTTAGCTAGAAGAGCTTTATGGCTTAAAACTTGGAATGCTGAGATGTCTTCTAAATCGACTCTACTTTCCCTTTCTTTCCAGGGTAATAAATTATTTGGTTCTCAGTTGGATTCTATTATCTCAACTGTTACTGGTGGGAAAGGAACTTTTTTACCACAGGATAAAAAATCTAAGGGTAAAAACAGGGCTAATAATCGTTTTCGTTCCTTTCGTTTCAACAAAGAACAAAAGCCTGACCCTTCATCCTCAGGAGCAGTTTCAGTTTGGAAACCATCTCCAGTCTGGAATAAATCCAAGCCTTCTAGAAAAGCAAAGCCAGCTTCTAAGTCCACATGAAGGTGCGGCCCTCATTCCAGCTCAGCTGGTAGGGGGCAGATTACGTTTTTTCAAAGAAATTTGGATCAATTCTGTTCACAATCTTTGGATTCAGAACATTATTTCAGAAGGGTACAGAATTGGTTTCAAGATAAGACCTCCTGCAAAGAGATTCTTCCTTTCCCGTGTCCCAGTAAGTCCAGTGAAAGCTCAAGCATTTCTGAAATGTGTTTCAGATCTAGAGTTGGCTGGAGTAATTATGCCAGTTCCAGTTCTGGAACAGGGGCTGGGGTTTTATTCGAATCTCTTCATTGTACCAAAGAAGGAGAATTCCTTCAGACCAGTTCTGGATCTAAAAATATTGAATCGTTATGTAAGGATACCGGCATTCAAAATGGTAACTGTAAGGACTATCCTGCCTTTTGTTCAACAAGGGCATTATATGTCTACAATAGATTTACAGGATGCATATCTGCATATTCCGATTCATCCAGCGCACTATCAGTTTCTGAGATTCTCTTTCCTAGACAAGCATTACCAGTTTGTGGCTCTGCCGTTTGGCCTAGCAACACCTCCAAGAATTTTTACAAAAGTTCTCGGTGCCCTTCTATCTGTAATCAGAGAACAGGGTATTGTGGTATTTCCTTATTTGGACGATATCTTGGTACTTGCTCAGTTTTCACATTTAGCAGAATCTCATACGAATCGACTTTTGTTGTTTCTTCAAAATCATGGTTGGAGGATCAATTCACTAAAAAGTTCATTGATTCCTCAGACAAGGGTAACCTTTTTGGGTTCCCAGATAGATTCAGTGTCCATGACTCCGTCTTTGACAGACAAGAGACGTCTAAAATTGATTTCAGCTTGTCGAAACCTTCAGTCACAATCATTCCCTTCGGTAGCCTTATGCATGGAAATTCTAGGTCTTATGACTGCTGCATCGGACGCGATCCCCTTTGCTCGTTTTCACATGCGACCTCTTCAGCTCTGTATGCTGAACCAATGGTGCAGGGATTACACAAAGATATCTCAATTAATATCTTTAAAACCGATTGTACGACACTCTCTGACGTGGTGGACAGATCACCATCGTTTAGTTCAGGGGGCTTCTTTTGTTCTTCCGACCTGGACTGTAATTTCAACAGATGCAAGTCTTACAGGTTGGGGAGCTGTGTGGGGGTCTCTGACAGCACAAGGGGTTTGGAAATCTCAGGAGGTGAGATTACCGATCAATATTTTGGAACTCCGTGCAATTTTCAGAGCTCTTCAGTCTTGGCCTCTTCTGAAGAGAGAATCGTTCATTGGTTTAGAGACAGACAATGTCACAACTGTGGCATACATCAATCATCAAGGAGGGACTCACAGTCCTCTGGCTATGAAAGAAGTATCTCGAATTCTGGTTTGGGCGGAATCCAGCTCCTGTCTAATCTCTGCGGTTCATATTCCAGGAATAGACAATTGGGAAGCGGATTATCTCAGTCGCCAAACGTTGCATCCGGGCGAATGGTCTCTTCACCCAGAGGTATTTCTTCAGATTGTTCAAATGTGGGAACTTCCAGAAATAGATCTGATGGCTTCTCATCTAAACAAGAAACTTCCCAGGTATCTGTCCAGATCCCGGGATCCTCAGGCGGAGGCAGTGGATGCATTATCACTTCCTTGGAAGTATCATCCTGCCTATATCTTTCCGCCTCTAGTTCTTCTTCCAAGAGTAATCTCCAAGATTCTGAAGGAATGCTCGATTGTTCTGCTGGTAGCTCCAGCATGGCCTCACAGGTTTTGGTATGCGGATCTTGTCCGGATGGCCTCTTGCCAACCGTGGACTCTTCCGTTAAGACCAGACCTTCTGTCGCAAGGTCCTTTTTTCCATCAGGATCTCAAATCCTTAAATTTAAAGGTATGGAGATTGAACGCTTGATTCTTGGTCAAAGAGGTTTCTCTGACTCTGTGATTAATACTATGTTACAGGCTCGTAAATCTGTATCTAGAGAGATATATTATAGAGTCTGGAAGACTTGTATTTCTTGGTGTCTTTCTCATCATTTTTCCTGGCATTCTTTTAGAATTCCGAGAATTTTACAGTTTCTTCAGGATGGTTTAGATAAAGGTTTGTCCGCAAGTTCCTTGAAAGGTCAAATCTCTGCTCTTTCTGTTCTTTTTCACAGAAAGATTGCTAATCTTCCTGATATTCATTGTTTTGTACAAGCCTTGGTTCGTATAAAACCTGTCATTAAGTCAATTTCTCCTCCTTGGAGTTTGAATTTGGTTCTGGGGGCTCTTCAAGCTCCTCCATTTGAACCTATGCATTCATTGGACATTAAATTACTTTCTTGGAAAGTTTTGTTCCTTTTTGCCATCTCTTCTGCCAGAAGAGTCTCTGAATTGTCTGTTCTTTCTTCTGAGTCTCCTTTTCTGATTTTTCATCAGGATAAGGCAGTGTTGCGAACTTCTTTTGAATTTTTACCTAAGGTTGTGAATTCCAACAACATTAGTAGAGAAATTGTAGTTCCTTCATTATGCCCTAATCCTAAGAATTCTAAGGAGAAATCATTGCATTCTTTGGATGTTGTTAGAGCTTTGAAATATTATGTTGAAGCTACTAAGACTTTCCGAAAGACTTCTAGTCTATTTGTCATCTTTTCCGGTTCTAGAAAAGGCCAGAAAGCTTCTGCCATTTCTTTGGCATCTTGGTTGAAATCTTTAATTCATCATGCCTATGTTGAGTCGGGTAAAACTCCGCCTCAGAGGATTACAGCTCATTCTACTAGGTCAGTTTCTACTTCCTGGGCGTTTAGGAATGAAGCTTCGGTTGATCAGATTTGCAAAGCAGCAACTTGGTCTTCTTTGCATACTTTTACTAAATTCTACCATTTTGATGTGTTTTCTTCTTCTGAAGCAGTTTTTGGTAGAGAAGTACTTCAGGCACCTGTTTCAGTTTGAATCTTCTGCTTATGTTTTCATTTAAACTTTATTTTGGGTGTGGATTATTTTCAGCAGGAATTGGCTGTCTTTATTTTTTCCCTCCCTCTCTAGTGACTCTTGCGTGGAAAGATCCACATCTTGGGTAGTCATTATCCCATACGTCACTAGCTCATGGACTCTTGCTAATTACATGAAAGAAAACATAATTTATGTAAGAACTTACCTGATAAATTCATTTCTTTCATATTAGCAAGAGTCCATGAGGCCCACCCTTTTTTGTGGTGGTTATGATTTTTTTGTATAAAGCACAATTATTCCAATTCCTTATTTTTTATGCTTTCGCACTTTTTTCTTATCACCCCACTTCTTGGCTATTCGTTAAACTGATTTGTGGGTGTGGTGAGGGGTGTATTTATAGGCATTTTGAGGTTTGGGAAACTTTGCCCCTCCTGGTAGGAATGTATATCCCATACATCACTAGCTCATGGACTCTTGCTAATATGAAAGAAATGAATTTATCAGGTAAGTTCTTACATAAATTATGTTTTTTCTCTAATTTTAACATCTTTGTACTAATATCTATTGGTTCAACATCAATTGTATAGGACTCATTGTCAGTAATCTCTTTTAAGACTTGTTCTCTCCATGTGAATATATAATTCTCCATTACTAGGCAGCTAGCTACTTATGCTCAAAGGAGAGCTAGGGAAGAGGAAAATTGCAACAAAGAAGTAATAAGTTCCAGCGCCCAGTATAATACCCCTAAGCGCCCTTACAGGTTACCTTCCCTAAAGTTAACCAAATATACACAGAACAAAGACAACTTGGATAGTTTAGGAGCGCTTAAAAGCCAAAGGGGTGTCTGGAGATCAATATATAAATATAGATTTGCACAATATAAACGGTAATACACTTATAGTTAAATTAAAATAATTTAATAAGAATAAGCAGATTATAAACAATAATATAATTTAGTAGACAATTTGTTTAAAACAAATTGCGGGGGACGTCTCCCTTTAAAACAATAATAACTCTATAGAGATTTCATAGAAAAATACCAGATGACTAAGTTCTCATTAAAATAGAACTAAAGATTTATAAAACACGTTAAATTGACTACGTACAGCTAAGCGCTAATTCCACCTTATATATTCAGATTATAAAAGAACACAGTCTGTTTAAATTTCTCTCGGATATGTGTCAAATCGACAAAATGTTCCTTAGCACTGAGGCTAGTTTAACACAATAGGTAAAATGTATCTTATCACAGAGGCTAATTTTTGACACAATAGACAGATGCAGTCTTATGTTATAAAGTGTCTTTTGTCTGCAGATTGTAAGATGCCCTTAGTTTTTTCGATTTGCAAATGTTGTATAGGACATAGGCTTACCGGATCTTCTGACACATTTAGTGTCCAATGTAAAGTTTTTCTCTTTTTATGCCTTACCGGAGTTGGACAGGTATAGTAATAGGCTTCTCTAGTACCCTGCTTCACTGTTCAAACTTGTACAATACAAAAAAGACATTTCTAAAATAAAAGAGAATAAATACAAGCCAAGAAATTTAACTAAGAAGGAGAATGAAGTGATAAAAACTATACAGAATAATAAAGAACTAACAGTTAAAGCGGCGGACAAGGGAGGAGGAATAGTCCTCTTAGACACAACAAGTTATATCAAAGAGGCCAATAGACTTCTAGGAGACACAGAAACCTATAAAGAAATGAAATTAGATCCAACCAAAAAATTTCTAAATAGACTAACCAATTTACTTGATGATGCCCTAACTCAGGAAATAATCCATAAAAAAAGAGTATGACTTTCTTTGCCCTAAATTCCCCACAATACCGGTGTTCTATTACCTGCAAAAAATTCATAAAAACTTTATCAATCCACCTGGCAGGCCTATATCAGGAATAGGGTCCATCACTTCAAATTTGTCACAATACATCAATAACTTTCTGCAAAAATACGTTAAAACCCTACCTTCTTACCTAAAAGATACAACAGATATACTACAAAATCTAAATGGTCTTAAGTGGGAAGAAAATTATCTTATTGGCACATGCAACGTATCCTCGCTTTATACGAGTATACAACATCATCTAGGTATCAAAGCAGCAGAAATGTATATGACTAGCGATAACACACTAAACCAGAAACAGAAAGAATTTATAATCCAGGGCATTGAGTTTATTTTAAATCAAAATTACTTCTCTTTCAATAGTAATTTTTTTCTTCAAACAAGGGGAACTGTTATGGGCACGAGATTTGCGCCAAGCTATGCAAACCTTTTTCTAGGGAAATGGGAGGAAGAATGTATTCCCAAGCATGAGCTCGGCGCAAATGTCGTGCTCTATAGAAGATATATTGATGACATATTTATATGGAAGGGGACATCTAATGAACTAGACAAGTTCATAACAGATATGAACCACAAAGACATAGGAATTAGCTTCACGCATACCATCAGTAAAGACAGAATTACATTCTTAGATCTGGACATAGAAATTATTGAAAAAGAGGTAATTACTAAAACACATTTCAAAAAGGTGGATGCTAATAACTTAATACATTTCAATAGCTGTCACTTGAATAAATGGAAGGAAAACATTCCTAAAGGCCAGTGTCTTAGGATAAGACGCAATTGCTCTAGGAATTCAGACTACATGGAGCAAATAGAGGTGCTTGAGAAGAAGTTTGCTGAGAGAGGATACGATCCCCAGATAATTAAGAAAGCAAGAACACAGGTAGATCAAAAAGAGAGAAGTAGTCTGCTATCATATAAAAACAAAGACCACAAAACCAACGATAGCATAGAGAACCAAGACAAAATTAAAGTTGCACTGATAACCAATTATAATTGTGACCACAATCTCCTACATAAAATAATTAAGAAACACTGGCATTTGGTCCAAACAGACCCGATAATAGGGGAAAAAATGACAAACATCCAACAATCATCTATAAAAAAGCGAAAAATTTAAAAAAAATTAGCTCCAAGTGAATTCAAACAGATGAAAGCTACATTAGAGAAAGACCTATCTGCAAATAAACTAACAGGTTTCTTTCCCTGCTTTGGTTGTAGATCTTGCAGATATAGTAGTAAATGCAAGAAAATTATATCCAGCAAACATGGTCTAGTACATCACATAAAAGAAACAATCAGGAAGGGGCGGAGCTTGCGGGCGTACCGAATGGCCGCACTAAACTAGAGCTCCGACAGCAGTGGAGACGGAGCTTTCTCTAGGGCCGATTTAAGCCCATACAAGTGCCCAGACTTGATGCGTTAAGCGATCGGAAGGTGAGAGGGGCTCGGTCCTCTTCACTTTTAAACCGCTGCCGACGTTCCGGACCCGGCAATTAGACGGCGGTAAAGGCCGCAAACGGAGCCCTCCTAAAGTACAATCCGGGCCTGAGCTGAAAGATCAGAACGGGAGCAGGGGACCCTGCACTTCCTCTACAAGTGTACCGGAGGAGGAAAAGATGCAGCACCTTGCCTAACTCTCTCCCACAAGTGTCCGGTAAGGAGCATGAATTAAGCACTTCAGTATCCACGTGGCAGTCGCCATTTTAAACAAGGGAGCATGGCAGATACAAAGTAAATAGCACTCCCATATACCAGCACCTATCTTTAATCAACATGGGGTTGTATATTTAGACAAATGGCACAATACAGGGCTGATACTGCATAAAGTATACATCCCTATCATAACAGTGCAAGCTCACTCTGTCTAGCCTTACGCTGCCTAACCCAGGTAAATGCACAATTTACGAATCTGATATACTCTGGACAGCCAAATACTTATACAGCAGAGGACAACTAGATCTCTTTCTAATCCCTTACCATGGCACAACGCAGAGCTACCAAGCCTCCAAAACCAACCCTGTCTTCAGGGGCTGTAAATTCTTTCTTTAAAAAGACTGACAGCACAAAAAAGAAATGTGAAATTCCCCAAGCCTCCAGTGAAGATGAGGAGCTGTCTGACAGTCCTACTACATTACAGCCCTTGAGATCCCCTTCAAAATTACACTCGCACCCCACAGATGCACCAGTGACACTAAAAGCTATGGAGGCTCTGATTAACCAGGTAAAATCCTGCATCAAAGCTGAATGCGCTGAACTTAAAAAAGATTTAAATGAATTAGGAAATAGAGTGGAAACGCTGGAAGATGGCAGGGAGGAAATTATTAATGATATGGCAGCCATGTCACACTCCATAGAAACACAACAGTTACAGATCCTTGACTTGGAAAATAAGCTTGACGACGTTGAGAATAGAGCGCGAAGAAATAATCTTCGAATCCGTGGTATCCCCGAATCAATCAAGGGCGAAGATATATCAGAATATTTACAGAATATGTTCCAATCCTTAGCTATTTCTAACCAGCGGGTGATTGAACCCATACCACTGGAAAGGGCTCACAGATCCCTACAGCCGAAGCCGAATGACAACCAACCTCCAAGGGACATTATAGTGTGCTTCCTGAGCTACAAAGATAGGGAAAAATCCTATAGATGGCAAGAACGCAACCACATTTTTCCTATTTGGGTGCCAAGATCCAAATCTACCAAGACCTGTCGGCCAGGACATTACAACTTAGAAAGGGATTTTCCAACTTCACCTCTCATCTAAGGTCACTGAAGATCCCTTATAGGTGGGGATTCCCTGTCTCATTACAACTCATTAAAAATGGTAAACGCTATGAGTGCAGCTCCCCAGAAAAAGTGAATGACTTTTGTAAACTACTTGACATTCCTACACCGGACGCAGCGGTCCCACAGCCAAAAGACCATGTTGCACCCCTACCGCGGCCACAGAGGCGACTCTGGTCCAAGGTAGTGGACAGAACGAACGGGAAAAAGCTGTGCACAGATGCAGATCCTGACACTCCAGTGGCTACCGCTTAAACGAGCATTTTTTCTACCACGATTCTACGTTTTGCGAAGAACATGGCGGTACTCCTCAGCACCAGTCATAAACAGCTGGTGTATTTGCTATATGCCCACACACTACAGAAGAACAGGACTTGAAGGTGCCCTTTCCTTCGGGGTTACTTTCAGAGTAATCTACTACTTTCTTCATTCCTGGAGGTTGTGAGTATGTAATGTAGAAATTAAACTACGAGACATTAACATGCGAAAAAACTTTCAGCAGTTAAGTTTGTTTATTCTAGGCAATTGTTTTTATCTGTTTGTTAGCCTAGCTCTTGCAATGAAGAACTTGAACTTGAACTTAAACTAACGGACATTGTTATATGAGAAGACTTCTGCATTGAAATTTATACGTTTTATGTAACTGTATGTTCCACAGTCTATTCAATCTACAGTTAACCATGTTTCAAACGTTTATATTGTTGCACATCTCTGCTCTAGTTCTGAGTATGGGTTCTTGTTTTTGTGTGTGTCTGATCGTGGCCTGACGGGGAAGCTCCGTTGTGCTGCTCTTTCCCCTCTTACAACCTCTACTTAATCTTTACCTCTTTTCTAACCCAACTTGCTTCTTCCTTCTCTTCCCTAGTTGCTTTCCTACCCTACTACCCTTTTCTCCCATCCCTCTACTCTTTACTCCCTATTTCTGGACCTTCTTTCTCTTTCCTCAATCTCTTTTCAAATTGTAGTCCAAGGAGTAGGAGGTATTAGAGAACTGTTTGTTTAATTGATTGTTTGTTTGAAGTGTACTTGAAGAATCAGTATTTCTGTGTTCAGGCAGTGGCAGGAAGATTACGACCACACATAACTATTTACATCACTTGTTGTACTGATAGTGACACTCGCAGCTAGAACTACATGACAGACCGAGACCGACCTAACCAGTTTCGCATAGCCACACAAAATGTAAAGGGCTTTCTCTCCCCACAGAAAAGATCAATAGCATTCCATGATTTTTATAAAAAGACAGTCGACATCATTATGACGCAAGAGACTCACTTTAAAAAAAACTAATGAGCCCAAGCTTTCACAGCTCCACTATGACCAACACTTTTTAGGCTCAGGGCCGACAAGGCACAATGGCGTGTGTATTTCCTTTAGAAAGGGCACCTCATTTGTATTACTCGATAAATACTCAGACACAGAAGGGCGAATACTAATTCTAGTAGGACTCTTTTATGGCAGGCCCATTACCCTAGTAAATATATATGCCCCTATTCGCCCTAGACCCCCATTTATTCGCAAAGTAATCAATCAAATCCTAGACATCTCGAAAGGCCCGGTATTCTTAGGCGGCGACTTTAACTTCCCAATGAGCCCCATGCTAGACACTTCCTCAGGCCGTTCTTACATGCAGAGCTCGCAAATAAAAGCTAACTGGCAGGCTATAAGAGCCATGCCCTTATTTGACTCCTGGAGAGTGGCTAATCCAACCACCAGTGATTTCACATTCTTCTCAAACCCACAACGCTCATACACCCGCTTAGATTATATCTTTTGCGAACAACAGACGCTTTCCTCCCTATGTGAATCCAGGCTCTACCACACCGCTTGGTCTGACCATAGTATGGTGTGCTCTAGCTTCCAATGGTCAACTAAGCCACAATACCAACAAAATTGGAGACTGAGCGACCAAATTTTCTTAGACCCTCTGATCACGAAGGACTTAGCTGAAAAGACAGCCGAGTTCTTTTCCTTTAATGATCCTTTAGCTACCTCAGCAACCAACAACTGGGAAGCGTATAAGTGTTTTATTAGGGGGGTAATAATAAGGCACACACATAAACAGCGCAAGCAACGAAGAGCCCAATATAACTTACTGACCTCTAACTACAATAACTGTGAAAGAGAACTTAAGCAAAACCCGCAGTCCCAAATATTGTTGCAGAAATCTCAACAGGCTAGAGAGGAGTTACACCAATACTTAATTAAGAACGCCCACATGCGGGCTTTAACATCCAAATCAAAATTCTTTATTGAGAGCAATAAAGCGGGGCGCCTCCTTGCTAGGTCCCTGAAGAAGAAGCGTTGCAAAACATTTATAGATAAAATAACAGATACGGAGGGCGTAACTTATACCACAAATGCTGACATTGTTAACCAATTTGCGCAATATTACTCTACACTGTATAACCTTCCAACTCTAGACACAGAGACCAAACTTGCTAAAATTAACAATTATTTATCCGAGATTCAACTCCCTACACTACTTGCGTCGGACTGCGAGGCATTAGACGAGAAATTCTCGGCCCAAGAACTTATGATAGCTATAAAAAACCTCCCCCAAGGCAAAGCCCCAGGCCCCGATGGGTTTACACCTAAATTTTATCATCAGTTTAAGTCCCTGCTCTGTCCCCCTTTATTAAATATGTATCACTCCTTAGACCAGGAAGGACAATTGACCCCATCCCTTTTGGAAGCTACTATTTCAGTTATCCCCAAACCAAATAAACCTTGTGATAAAGTAACTAACTACCGCCCCATTTCCCTAATAAATATAGATATTAAACTATACGCCAAACTGATCGCTACCAGAATAAATAAATACTTACCCTTCCTGGTGAACCCGGACCAAACCGGATTTATACCAGGCAGAGAGGCTAAGGACAACACCATCCGGGTGTTGCACACTTTACTTTCTGCATCATCTACTGAAAAGCCCCTAGTCATACTGTCCACGGATGCGGAAAAAGCTTTTGACAGGGTGGACTGGGACTTCCTCTGGTCCACCCTGTCAAAATTTGGATTCTCACATACTTCAATATCCCGCATTAAGTCTCTGTATGCGAGCCCATCGGCGCGAGTTAACGCAAACAGCACACTCTCACAAGTAATTTATATAAATAACGGCACTCGACAAGGGTGCCCTCTTTCTCCACTACTATTTGCCTCTTAGTGGTGGAGGTACTGGCTGTACGAGTCAGAAATAACCCTCTTGTTAGTGGAGTCTCCTTTGGGGAGATCCACCAAAAATGTCTTCTGTACGCGGACGACATTATATTTACAATACATTCCCCGCTAATATCTATCCCCACCCTCCTACATGAACTGGAGGATTATAAATCAGTCTCAAATTTTTCTATTAATATGGGAAAGTCAATGTTAATGCCGATACACCTTAGGGAGGAAGAACTACAGTTTATTTCGACTCACACCTCATTTCAAATGACGAATAAAATACATTACCTGGGGATTGACATATCACCTACGTATACAGAGCTGTTCAGCCTTAATTACATGCCACTTCAACAGGAAACTAGTAAGTCATTAGAACTCTGGAGCAAACGGGGACATCTTTCGTGGATGGGGCGTATTAACGCTATAAAAATGAACCTTCTCCGTAAGTACCTATATTTATTTCAAGTACTCCCCATAGACCTCCCCTTACAGTATTTAAGAAAACAACAAAAAATGCTAGACACATTTATATGGGATAATAAGAGATCCAGAGTAGCTAAAAACACCTTATTTTTACACAGAGGATGGGGGATTGGGTTCTCCGAACCTCCTGAATTATTACAAGTCGGCCCATATGGCCCGTATAGTTGCTTGGAAGCACTCCCCGGCTGGGAAACCCTGGATCCAAATAGAATCCTGCTTAGCAGGTGGCCTGAATTTGGGTGACCAATGTTGGATACCAAGTAAACAAAGACCAACAGACGTTTGGGGGAATCACTACATTGCTGCCACCCTTAGAACATGGGATAGACTTCTATCTGAGGATAAGCAGTTCTCGTCATGGATCTCCCCCTTAACCCCTTTACTTAATAACCCCTTGATGTTGCAACCACATACCTTTCCTTCGCCACTTATTTCAGGCATCCCTACTAACATCCCGACGCACATAGTGTTACACAACGGAATTATTAAGACTCAAGCGGACCTACACCACCAACTGGGAGCCCCCTTTCTCCTGTTAAGTGTAGTCAGTCCACGGGTCATCATTACTTATGGGATATTAACTCCTCCCCAACAGGAAGTGCAAGAGGATCACCCAAGCAGAGCTGCTATATAGCTCCTCCCCTCTACGTCACACCCAGTCATTCTCTTGCACCCAACTAATAGATAGGATGTGTGAGAGGACTGTGGTGATTAAACTTAGTTTTTTATATCTTCAATCAAAAGTTTGTTATTTTAAACGACACCGGAGTGTGTTGTTTCCTTCTCAGGCAGAATTTGAAGAAGAATCTACCTGAGTTTTTTGTATATGATCTTAGCGGACGTAACTAAGATCCGTTTGCTGTTCTCGGCCATTCTGAGGAGTAAGGTAACTTCAGATCAGGGGACAGCGGGCAGGTTCACCTGCAAAGAGGTATGTTGCAGTATATTATTTTCTAAGGAATGGAATTGACTTTGAAAATACTGCTAATACCGATATAATGTAAGTACAGCCTTAAATGCAGTAGTAGCAACTGGTATCAGGCTGACATGTATATATGTTAACACTTAAGTATTTCTGGGGAATGGCACTTCACTGGGAAAATACTGTATGCATATAACTTTTAGCCTAACTTGCAGTGTGAGCGACTAGCAGCAGGCTTTTTAATGACATTTCATATATTAGATTTTAAACGTTTACTGGCATGTTAAATCGTTTAATTATCTGAGGTACTTGGTGAAAATTGTTTTGGGCTTTATTTTCCACATGGCTGTCGTTGTTTTGAATTAAAACAGTTTACTGAGCTTCCCTCACTGTTGTAGTGTGAGTGGGAGGGGCCTATTTTGGCGCTTTTACTACGCATCAGAAATTCAGTCACAGTCTGTCTTTTTCTCCCTGCATGATCCAGGACGTCTCCACAGAGCTCAGGGGTCTTCAAAAATAGTTTTGAGGGAGGTAATCACTCACAGCAGACCTGTGAGACTGTGCTTGACTGTGATAAAAACGCTTATATTGTCAATTGTTATACGTTTTTTTCTGACATTAAGGGTTAATCATCCATTGCTAATGTGTGCAATCCTTTGCTAAATTTGGTTTATATAACTAATCCGGTTCATTGTTATTCAACTGTGACAGTTTTTGTGTGCTTCTTAAAGGCACAGTAACGTTTTTACATATTGCTTGTAAATTTAGTTGAAAAGTATTTCCAAGCTTGCTAGTCTAATTGCTAGTTTGTTTAAACATGTCTGACACAGAGGAAACTCTTTGTGCAATATGTTCAAAAGCCAAGGTGGAGCCCAATAGAAATTTATGTACTAATTGCATTGATGCTACTTTAAATAAAAGTCAATCTGTACATGTTAAGCAACATTCACCAGACAACGAGGGGGAAGTTATGCCGACTAACTTGCCTCACGTGTCAGTACCTGCATCTCCCGCTCAGGAGGTGCGTGATATTGTAACGCCAAGTACATCAGGGCGGCCATTACAAATCACTTTACAAGACATGGCTAATGTTATGACTGAGGTTTTGTCTAAATTGCCAGAACTTAGAGGTAAACGAGATCACTCTGGGATGAGAACAGAGTATACTGATAATGCTAGGGCCATGTCTGATACTGCGTCACAATATGCAGAGCATGAGGACGGAGAGCTTCATTCTGCGGGTGATGGATCTGATCCAAATAAATTGGATTCAGACATTTCAAATTTTAAGTTTAAGCTGGAAAACCTCTGTGTATTGCTAGGGGAGGTGTTAGTGGCTCTGAATGATTGTAACACAGTTGCAATCCCAGAGAAAATGTGTAGGTTGGATAAATATTTTGCGGTACCGACGAGTACTGACGTTTTTCCTATACCTAAGAGACTTACTGAAATTATTACTAAGGAGTGGGACAGACCCGGTGTGCCTTTCTCACCCCCTCCTATATTCAGAAAAATGTTTCCAATAGACGCCACCACACGGGACTTATGGCAAACGGTCCCTAAGGTGGAGGGAGCAGTTTCTACTTTAGCTAAGCGTACCACTATCCCGGTGGAGGATAGCTGTGCTTTTTCAGATCCAATGGATAAAAAGTTAGAGGGTTACCTTAAGAAAATGTTTGTTCAACAAGGTTTTATATTACAACCCCTTGCATGCATTGCGCCTGTCACGGCTGCGGCAGCATTTTGGTTTGAGTCTCTGGAAGACACCCTTGACTCAGCGACATTAGATGAGATTTCACTTAAGCTTAAAACCCTTAAGCTAGCTAATTCATTTATTTCTGATGCCGTAGTACATTTAACTAAACTTACGGCTAAGAATTCCGGATTCGCCATTCAGGCACGCAGAGCGCTGTGGCTAAAATCCTGGTCAGCTGATGTAACTTCTAAATCGAAACTACTTAACATACCTTTCAAGGGGCAGACTTTATTCGGGCCCGGTTTGAAAGAAATTATCGCTGATATTACGGGAGGTAAAGGCCATGCCCTGCCTCAAGACAGAGCCAAACCCAGGGCTAGACAGTCTAATTTTCGTGCCTTTCGTAATTTCAAGGCAGGAGCAGCTTCAACTTCCTCTGCTCCAAAACAGGAAGGAGCTGTTGCTCGCTACAGACAAGGCTGGAAACCTAACCAGGCCTGGAACAAGGGCAAGCAGGCCAGAAAGCCTGCTGCTGCCCCTAAGACAGCATGAAGTGAGGGCCCCCGATCCGGTAACGGATCTAGTGGGGGGCAGACTCTCTCTCTTCGCCCAGGCTTGGGCAAGAGATGTCCAGGATTCCTGGGCGTTGGAGATCATATCTCAGGGATATCTTCTGGACTTCAAAGCTTCTCCTCCACAAGGGAGATTTCACCTTTCAAGGTTGTCAACAAACCAGATAAAGAAAGAGGCGTTTCTACGCTGTGTACAAGACCTTTTACTAATGGGAGTGATCCATCCAGTTCCGCGGTCGGAACACGGACAAGGGTTTTACTCAAACCTGTTTGTGGTTCCCAAAAAAGAGGGAACCTTCAGACCAATATTGGATTTAAAGATCCTAAACAAATTCCTAAGAGTTCCATCATTCAAGATGGAAACTATTCGGACAATCTTACCCATGATCCAAAGAGGTCAGTACATGACCACAGTGGATTTAAGGGATGCTTACCTTCACATACCGATTCACAGAGAACATTACCGGTATCTAAGGTTTGCCTTCCTAGACAAACATTACCAGTTTGTAGCTCTTCCCTTCGGGTTGGCTACAGCTCCAAGAATCTTTACAAAGGTTCTGGGCTCTCTTCTGGCGGTACTAAGACCGCAAGGAATTTCGGTAGCTCCGTACCTAGATGACATTCTGATACAAGCGTCAAGCTTTCAAACTGCCAAGTCTCATACAGAGTTAGTACTGGCATTTCTGAGATCACATGGGTGGAAAGTAAACGAGGAGAAGAGTTATCTCTTACCACTCACAAGAGTTCCCTTCTTGGGGACTCTTATAGATTCTGTAGAAATGAAAATTTACCTGACAGAGGACAGGTTAACAAAGCTTCTAAATGCTTGCCGTGCCCTCCATTCCATTCAACACCCATCAGTGGCTCAATGCATGGAGGTAATCGGCTTAATGGTAGCGGCAATGTACATAGTTCCTTTTGCACGCCTGCACCTCAGACTGCTGCAATTGTGCATGCTAAGTCAGTGGAATGGGGATTACTCAGATTTGTCCCCTACGCTGAATCTGGATCAGAAGACCAGAGATTCTCTTCTATGGTGGCTTTCTCGGCCACATCTTTCCAGGGGGATGCCCTTCAGCAGGCCAGACTGGACAATTGTAACTACAGACGCCAGCCTTCTAGGTTGGGGCGCTGTCTGGAATTCCCTGAAGGCTCAGGGATCATGGACTCAAGAGGAGAGTCTCCTTCCAATAAACATTCTGGAATTGAGAGCAGTTCTCAATGCCCTACTGGCTTGGCCTCAGTTAGCAACTCTGAGGTTTATCAGGTTTCAGTCGGACAACATCACGACTGTGGCTTACATCAACCATCAGGGAGGGACAAGAAGTTCCCTAGTGATGATGGAAGTATCAAAGATAATTCGCTGGGCAGAGTCTCACTCTTGCCACCTGTCAGCGATCCACATCCCAGGAGTGGACAACTGGGAGGCGGATTTCCTAAGTCGCCAGACTTTTCATCCGGGGGAGTGGGAACTTCATCCGGAGGTCTTTGCCCAAATACTTCGACGTTGGGGCAAACCAGATATGGATCTCATGGCGTCTCGCCGGAACGCCAAGCTTCCTCGTTACGGGTCCAGGTCCAGGGACCCGGGAGCAGTCCTGATAGATGCCTTGACAGCACCTTGGACCTTCAGGATGGCTTATGTGTTTCCACCCTTCCCGATGCTTCCTCGTTTGATTGCAAGGATCAAACAGGAGAAAGCATCAGTGATTCTAATAGCGCCTGCGTGGCCACGCAGGACCTGGTATGCAGATCTAGTGGACATGTCATCCTGTCCACCTTGGTCTCTGCCTCTGAGACAGGACCTTCTAATTCAGGGTCCTTTCAAACATCAAAATCTAATTTCTCTGAAGCTGACTGCATGGAAATTGAACGCTTAATTTTATCAAAGCGTGGATTTTCAGAGCCAGTAATTGATACCTTAATACAGGCTAGGAAACCTGTTACCAGGAAAATTTACCATAAGATATGGCGTAAATACTTACACTGGTGCGAATCCAAGGGTTACTCATGGAGTAAGTTTAGGATTCCTAGGATATTGTCTTTTCTACAAGAAGGTTTAGAAAAGGGTTTATCTGCTAGTTCGTTAAAGGGACAGATCTCAGCTCTGTCCATCCTTTTACACAAGCGTCTGTCAGAAGTTCCAGACGTTCAGGCTTTTTGTCAGGCTTTGGCCAGGATTAATCCTGTGTTTAAATCTGTTGCTCCGCCGTGGAGCTTAAACTTAGTTCTTAACGTTTTACAGGGTGTTCCGTTTGAACCCCTTCACTCCATTGATATGAAGCTGTTATCTTGGAAAGTTCTGTTTTTAATGGCTATTTCGTCGGCTCGTAGAGTCTCTGAATTATTAGCCTTACATTGTGATTCTCCGTATCTGATTTTTCATTCAGATAAGGTAGTTCTGCGTACTAAACCTGGGTTCTTACCTAAGGTAGTCACTAACAAGAATATCAATCAAGAGATTGTTGTTCCATCATTGTGTCCTAACCCTTCTTCAAAGAAGGAACGACTTCTGCACAATCTAGATGTAGTCCGTGTCCTGAAATTTTATTTACAGGCAACTAAAGATTTTCGACAAACTTCTTCCCTGTTTGTCGTTTATTCTGGACAGAGGAGAGGTCAAAAAGCATCTGCTACCTCTCTATCCTTTTGGCTTCGTAGCATAATACGTTTAGCTTATGAGACTGCTGGACAGCAACCTCCTGAAAGGATTACAGCTCATTCTACTAGAGCTGTGGCTTCCACTTGGGCATTTAAGAACGAGGCCTCTGTTGAACAGATTTGCAAGGCTGCAACTTGGTCTTCTCTTCATACTTTTTCCAAATTTTACAAATTTGACACTTTTGCTTCTTCGGAGGCTGTTTTTGGGAGAAAGGTTCTTCAGGCAGTGGTTCCTTCCGTATAGAGATCCTGCCTGTCCCTCCCGTCATCCGTGTACTTAGCTTTGGTATTGGTATCCCATAAGTAATGATGACCCGTGGACTGACTACACTTAACAGGAGAAAACATAATTTATGCTTACCTGATAAATTCCTTTCTCCTGTAGTGTAGTCAGTCCACGGCCCGCCCTGTTTTTTAAGGCAGGTCTAAATTTTTAAATTATACTCCAGTCACCACTGCACCCTATAGTTTCTCCTTTCTCGTTTGGTTCTTGGTCGAATGACTGGGTGTGACGTAGAGGGGAGGAGCTATATAGCAGCTCTGCTTGGGTGATCCTCTTGCACTTCCTGTTGGGGAGGAGTTAATATCCCATAAGTAATGATGACCCGTGGACTGACTACACTACAGGAGAAAGGAATTTATCAGGTAAGCATAAATTATGTTTTCACTTATGGTACCCGTATTTGCAAATTAGGCATGCTATTTCCACTAGCACTTATAAGCCAGACCTCGTAAGACCCCTGACCCCCTTTGAAACTCTATGTACATCTCCTACAATCGCCAAATCCCATGTTTCTACTATATACAAGCTGCTTAGAGGTTCCTTCCCTAATAAGAAACCAACATTTTTTGTGAAATGGGAAAGGCAGCTAAACATAGAATTCACCGATGGCCCAATGGCTTCATATCTTCTCTGAAACTAAAAAATCCTCTCTGTCTCTAACGATGGTCGAAATTAATTACAAACTACTTTCAAGGTGGTATCTTACCCCACATCGCCTTCGAAGCATATTCCCTAACTCCTCTTCCCTATGCTGGAGACACTGTGGGGGGGGGGGGGTGGGTACACTCTCACATATTTGGTGGTCTTGCCCACTTCTTAGCTCTTACTGGGACAACATAAATAGACACGTAGACAGAGTACTGGGGATACCAATCACATTTACCCCTAGCCTGGTGCTACTGAGTGACATCCCTAAAATATCCTGCTTATATCGAAAGAAACTGTTGCATTGTATGCTTAGCTGCGCCAGACGTTTGGTCCCTAGGTTCTGGAAAAAAACCGCCCCTCCTACTACCATATGTGGATAAAAGAAGTGAGCCACATGTTAGATCTAGAAAAGTTGTACTATATGTACAAAGGGAAGCAAGATGTTATCTCAGACATAATTTTCATCTGGGAACAGCAAAACAATGACAATACATTTAGGGGGGAACCCACCATGTAATCTGGCTCAATGTGACTTGCTTGACTAATATATCTCCTTACGAGACCATTTCCGATCTAGGTTAAACTGTCTCAACTGTATTCACGAGTTTAAAACTGATATTAAGCCTTTACCTAGCTCTTAACCTTAGCTACACATGTGATCACTATCTGTCAAATATTTGTAATCTACTGCTTATGTTTCTTTGATGCACCTGAACTGATTTGTCTATTGTTTGTTAGTATTTGATTTTTTTGTTCTTCTTTTTGAAAATAATAAAAATTATTTGATGGAAAAAAAAAAAGAAACAATCAGATGCCAAGATAAAGGTGTAATCTATATTATACAATGCACATGTCAGCTGCAATACATAGGAGAGACCACCAGGACCCTGAGTGAGCGCATACGTGAGCATCTCTCATGTATAGACAGGGGGAACCTAGAAACACACCTATATACTCACTTTAGGGAAGTACATAAAAACAATTTAAAAGATTTCACCTTCTGGGGTATAAAGAAATTAAAACCTGAATGGAGAGGGGGAAATTTTGAAGAAAAACTTCTAAGAAAAGAAGCTGAGCTAATTTACAACATGCAGACCCTATACCCTTCAGGATTAAATTCTGAATTAGATCTTTCCCCTTTCCTAACTTCATAAATATAAAAATAAAAATGAAAAATTTTAAAATAATGTCCACTATCATTAGAATAATCATTACTACTATAATACAGTCTTACATCCATGACCTTGATAAATGAGAGAGAAAGAATAGTCCATAGAAGTCGCATTTAGCTCTATTAATTTCACCTCTAAATAAAGTATGATAGACAATTGATAGTGAGTTATGAAACATATATTGAAAGTCAGATGAACTATTCCACATTTTCTACATTTTCCATTGGATGAAATTAATTAAGAATTTAAAGTATCTAAATCTTACTAATGTGACTTCCATGTAATTAGAGTAAATCGATTACTACTCAGATTATAATACACTTTAAAACCAGTTCTTGATGTCAGAATAGATAGCCTCTAGACCTATTAACTTCGATTAAATATAGCAAGGAATGGGAATATCAGTAGTTTAACGAACATAAGATTATCCTTTAACAAAGGATTTAATCATATGTCCACAATGCTAAACTTGCTCGCCTAGTAATGGCGGTATGGGCTAATTAATTTATATCCACAAACAAAATCACATAGGAAGGAATAGGGAAAATAAGTATTCTAACCTACGAGCATAAAAATTATCTTTCTACAAAGAACTAATATCACATGTCCGTAATATCAAACCTGATCCTCTTTTTCTTCTTCCTCCAGATACCGCTATATAAGGCTAGTGATTCTATATAGACATATGATAATTTTCATATATTACGAGTTACATCAAATTTTAAAAAAATTCTTGCAATAGTGAAGTCCACTTTAAACCATTCTGTATTACTAGACATATACTATATACATTTCTTTCATGTAATTAGCAAGAGCCCATGAGCTAGTGACGTATGGGATATACATTCCTACCAGGAGGGGCAAAGTTTCCCAAACCTCAAAATGCCTATAAATACACCCCTCACCACACCCACAAATCGGTTTTTACAAACTTTACCTGCTGTGGAGGTGGTGAAGTAAGTTTGTGCTAGATTCTACGTTGATATGCGCTCCGCAGCAGGTTGGAGCCCGGTTTTCCTCTCAGCATGCAGTGAATGTCAGAGGGATGTGAAGAGAGTATTGCCTATTTGAATTCAATGATCTCCTTCTACGGGGTCTATTTCATAGGTTCTCTGTTATCGGTCGTAGAGTTTCATTTCTTACCTCCCTTTTCAGATCGACGATATACTCTTATATATACCATTACCTCTACTGATTCTCGTTTCAGTACTGGTTTAGCTTTCTACTACATGTAGATGAGTGTCCTGGGGTAAGTAAGTCTTATTTTCTGTGACACTCTAAGCTATGGTTGGGCACTTTTATATAAAGTTCTAAATATATGTGTTTAAACATTTATTTGCCTTGATTCAGGATGTTCAACGTTCCTTATTTTCAGACAGTCAGTTTCATATTTGGGCTAATGCATATGAATAATTCAATTTTTTCTTACATTAAAAATTTGACTTTTTTTCCTGTGGGCTGTTAGGCTCGCGGGGGCTGAAAATGCTTAATTTTATTGCGTCATTCTTGGCGCAGACTTTCTTGGCGCAAACATTTTCTTGTCATTTCCGGCGTCATACGTGTCGCCGGAAGTTGCGTCATTTTTTTGACGTTTTTGCGCCAAAAAATGTCGGCGTTACCGGATGTGGCGCCAAAAGCATTTAGGCGCCAAATAATGTGGGCGGTTTTTTGGGCTCTAAAAAAATTTGAGCGTCATTGTTGTCTCCACAATATTTAAGTCTCATTATTTATTGCTTCTGGTTGCTAGAAGCTTGTTCATTGGCATTTTTTTCCCATTCCTGAAACTGTCATTTAAGGAATTTGATCAATTTTGCTTTATATGTTGTTTTTTCTATTACATATTGCAAGATGTCTCAAATGGACTCTGAATCAGAAGCCACTTCTGGAAAAACGCTTAACTGTGTTTCAGTTCTACCAAAGCTAAGTTCATTTATTTTAAATGTTATAAATGTTTATCTTTAGCTATGGTTTGTAATAAGTTATTATGTTATACTTTTCCATGCGGAATCCATTAGTATTTATGCTTTATATATTTTCTTTTCTTACAAGAAATATTTAGAAGACTTATAAGAAATATTTTTATGATTCTATGTTAAAGGCTTTGTCTGACTGCGTGCCTTCTAATACAATTTTTAGGTCTTTTTCACTTCTTTTTTAATTATTGAAGTTTCAAATGACCAACAACATACTGATTTATCCTTCTCTGATGATGTTTTTTTCTCTTTCAGAAATTTTCTTCATCAGATATTGACACTAACAAATCTACTTTTTTATTATTTTTCAATTATTAAAGTACATTTGTTCTTTGTTGAAAAGGTGTTATTTTAGATATTAAGGTAACTAGTTCTTTAAGACTAGCTGACATTATTTCTGCCTATTTATTTCTTTAGAGGTTTTCTTTCCAATTCCCTATACTAGGGAATGGAATAGGCTGAGAATTTTCTTTTATTCCTTCTTCAAAGGTTTTAAACTATATTCTTTGCCATCAGTTAAACTCAATTTGGAGGGTTCTCCAATTTATTGGGGGCTATCTCTAATTCTACTAATTATGCTATTGTTTCTATAGCAAAATAGTATTTATTTTCCTTTAGATAGTTGTATCTTATTTATGGAAAATTATTTAGTTTCAGGTACTTTTCTTGGTCCTGTGATTTATTTGGATATTGCAATTGCTTCATTTTCTCTGTTTACTTTAAGATCAAGTATCAGATTATGATTTATTTTAGCATTGTTAAAGGGACAACATTTACTAGACTAGGTGCTGTTGCATTTTTCTTGTTGTTTTGCATTTATTGATTATGCAGGTCCACTGTATTGGCTGGTCCTTTAAACTGGACTATCATGCTAATAATTTCATTTGTGTCTTCATTTTATTGAATATTTTTGCAAATGAGGGTTAATCTATGTCTTTAGCTTTTTTAGCTAGAAGAATTTTGTGATTTTTAAAAAAAAAAAAAATCCATATTTCCTTTGTTCTAAGATAATCAATTATTTGTTTTATAATTGGATTCAATTCTTAACTGTTACTCTGGGCTTCAAGGTTGAGTTCTAAGACTAAAACTTTAAGCTTATACTAGTTTGGTTGTTCTTATTAAGGAACGAATTCCTGAGTTCTTTCCCAAGTAACATGTCTATAATTGGAGTTCGAAATCAGCTCCCTAATTTTGCGATGTACGTGCCGTATTCCAGCTTGGCTGGTAAGGGGCAGGTTAAGGCTTCTTTGAAATTTATTTTGTCCAAATTTCTTTGATTTTATTCCAGCAAGGCTAACACTTCCTTTAACTGTGTTTCTGTCCTATATATTTTGGGTACTGTTGAAGCATGGCTGGGCACCCATGGGGTTCAAGCGCTGCTCAGACCTGGAATCTTCTGGGGTATTTCTTCCAGTTTCTTTTGAGGAACCGGGTTTTGGATTTTTATTTAAACTATTTTGCCTTTTTATGGTCTTTGATAGCATTATTTGTTTTCATTAGATACAATAAATGCATATTTTCATTTTTCTGTTTTCATTCAGATTATTTTCTGAGGATGCGGATTGAACTTGAATCTGATTGGCTGATTCCATCAGCCAATCAGAATTTTCCTACCTTAATTCCGATTGGCTGATAGAATCCTATCAGCCAATCGGAATTCGAGGGACGCCATCTTGGATGACGTCCCTTAAAGGAACCGTCATTCGTCTTTAGTCCGTCGGGCCAGCAGGATGTTCCGCGTCGGAGGTCTGCAAGATGGATCCGGAAGAAAGAAGATTGAAGATGCCGTTGATAGAAGACTTCATCCGGATCATGGACCTCTTCAGCTCCCGCTTGGATGAAGACTTCAGCCTGATCATGGACCTCTTCAGCCCCCCGCTTGGGCTTGGATCAGGACATCGGAGGAGCTCTTCTGGACAGATCGTTGAACCCGGTGAGGTGAAGACAAGGTAGGAAGATCTTCAGGGGCTTAGTGTTAGGTTTATTTAAGGGGGGTTTGGGTTAGATTAGGGGTATGTGGGTGGTGGGTTGTAATGTTGGGGGGCTTGGGTATTGTATTTTTTTTTTACAGGCAAAAGAGCTGAATTCTTTGGGGCATGCCCCGCAAAGGGCCCTATTCAGGGCTGGTAAGGTAAAAGAGCTTTGAACTTTAGTTATTTAGAATAGGGTAGGGCATTTTTTTTATTTTGGGGGGCTTTGTTATTTTATTAGGGGGCTTAGAGTAGGTGTAATTAGTTTAAAATTGTTGTAATATTTTTCTTATGTTTGTAAATATTTTTTTATTTTTTGTAACTTAGTTCTTTTTTATTTTTTGTACTTTAGCAAGTTTATTTAATTGTATTTATTTGTAGGAATTGTATTTAATTTATTGATAGTGTAGTGTTAGGTTAATTATAGGTAATTGTAGGTAGTTTATTTAATTAATTTATTGATAGTATAGTGTTAGGTTTAATTGTAACTTAGGTTAGGATTTCTTTTACAGGTAAATTTGTAATTATTTTAACTATTTTAGCTATTGTACCTGGTTAAAATAAATACAAAGTTACCTGTAAAATAAATATTAATCCTAAAATAGCTATAAAATAATTATAATTTATATTGTAGCTATATTAGGATTTATTTTACAGGTAAGTATTTAGCTTTAATTAGGAATAATTTATTTAATAAGAGTTAATTCATTTCGTTAGATTAAAATTATATTTAATTTAGGGGGGTGTTAGTGTTAGGGTTAGACTTAGCTTTAGGGGTTAATACATTTATTAGAATAGCGGTGAGATTTAGGGGTTAATAATTGAAGTTAGGTGTCGGCGATGTTAGGGAGGGCAGATTAGGGGTTAATACTATTTATTATAGGGTTAGTGAGGCGGATTAGGGGTTAATAACTTTATTATAGTAGCGCTCAGGTCCGGTCGGCAGATTAGGGGTTAATAAGTGTAGGCAGGTGGAGGCAACGTTGTGGGGGGCAGATTAGGGGTTAATAAATATAATATAGGGGTCGGCGATGTTAGGGCAGCAGATTAGGGGTACATAAGGATAATGTAAGTAGCGGCGGTTTACGGAGCGGCAGATTAGGGGTTAATAATAATATGCAGGGGTCAGCGATAGCGGGGGCGGCAGATTAGGGGTTAATAAGTGTAAGGTTAGGGGTGTTTAGACTTGGGGTACATGTTAAAGTGTTAGGTGCAGACGTAGGAAGTGTTTCCCCATAGCAAACAATGGGGCTGCGTTAGGAGCTTAACGCGGCTTTTTTGCAGGTGTTAGGTTTTTTTTCAGCTCAAACAGCCCCATTGTTTCCTATGGGAGAATCGTTCACGAGCACGTTTTTGAGGCTGGCCGCTTGTGTAAGCAACTCTGGTATCGAGAGTTGAAGCTGCGTTAAAAATGCTCTACGCTCCTTTTTTGGAGCCTAACGCAGCGATTCTGTGGACTCTCAATACCAGAGTTATTTTTATGGTGCGGCCAGAAAAAAGCCCGCGTTAGTTTTTCGGGTCGTTACCGACAAAACTCCAAATCTAGCCGTTAGGCTTTAAACATGAGGTATCTAAATACATCCCACTACAGGGGAATCCTAATTTCATCCCAGGGATGACAACAAAAACCTTTAGTGACTGGGAGGCACAGGGACTAAATACGATGTACAAGTTGTTGGAGGGGGATGGAAAATCAGTACACACTTTTGAACACCTGCGGACCACATATGCATTATCGAGATCACACCATTTCGCTTACTTGCAGGTTGGACACTATGCAATGACACTGATTAGACAGGACACCTTCTCAGACGGTAATCATATAATATACCAACTAGGTAATTCATACATGCAGGGGCACACTTCCATCACCCCCATTTACAAGGCCCTGAAGGTGCCGAACAATGAGAACACGCTGAAACACATCAGTGAGAAATGGACAAGAGCTTTGGATGTAGAGATTTCCCCAGTGCAAGTTAAAAAGAGCATACAAAAGGTTCAACACGCTACCCTATCTATGGACCTCAGAGAGTCCCACATTAAGCTTCTTGAAATGGCATACATTACACCAAAGTTATACAAAGTATGGGAGACTGACTCCTTAGGCACTTGTCCAAGGTGCGCTCAGGGTGATGCAAGCTTAATTCATATGATATGGAACTGCCCCAAGTTGGTAAGATACTGGGGTATGATTCAACACTGGCTTAGGTCGATAGGTATCCACTTGAAACCATTCACGTCCCAGACACTGGTCTTTCTGGAATGTGAAAATACAAATAAGACAAACACAGCATTCACACATAATGTGATCTTACAGGCCAGAAAGGTCATTTTCAAGAACTGGCTAACCTCGGAGGCCCCAACCCTGCAACAGTTAAAAAGGGAGGTACACCAGCAATTACTTTACAAACAAGCAGATACTCTGGGGGACCCTCAGAAACGCACAAGTCGCTTTATGACTAAATGGGACATTTACTTACACTCACTGGATCAGGAACAGCAATTGCAAATTTTGTACCCAATACGAAATACCACCTACATCTTAGAGGCACAATTGAGAGGGGAATGGAAACTTGACTTTGATAGCTATGTACAGTCTCGCTGTAGGGGAACTCACAGGTCGCGGCAGGGGGATTAGTGACACCTCGGGGTAGATAGGAGAGGAGTAAGACTGGAGAATATGAGGTTATTAATAGAAAAAGAAGACATTCATTGCTATAGCTCAATGGTCAACTTTGTTTTGTATTGAAAAATATATTGGTTTTTTTTTTGTCCTTTCGGTATTATGTGCATTGAGATGAGAAGTGATGTTTGTTCTTTGCTTAAATAAAGAATTGGGAGAAAAAAAAATTGAAATCACAAGATTTTTTTCATGCAGTGGAAAAAAACACTACATTTTATATTTTCTTCCACTGGCTGCAAAGGTTGTTGATGAGCTGGCATGCTGCTAGTTTTAATATTGCTATTGTTTAACCAAAACTGTGTTTAACTCCAACAAAATGTTAAACACATAGTCATCTCCAGAAAAGCAATACACTAATGGCTTGTCAGTAAACATGTCCTATGAGCCCATCTGGGTCTGCACAGATGTGTATTGCTGTCTCAGAACTGACATTGACTATGTGTTTAACTCTTTTTGCAAGAGGCTAACACACTTCTGTGCAAGCACTAGTGTAAAAATAAAATGCCCTAGCAAATTGTTACATTTTATATCCCTTTAAATTGTTTTTTCTTTAGATTTTTTAAATTCAGATACAACATCATACACAAGCACATTTAAAAATACAAGTTAAATATTTGTTTTAATGATAAATGTATTACCGGAAAAATATAATGAAGGAAGTGAATAATATACACACACACACACACACACATATATATATATATATATATATATATATATACACACACACATGCACACTTTAATCAAATTCCTACTCTAACACATATACAAATATATTAGAGCGTGAAAAATAGATGAACAGATCCAGCTATGAATTTTGCACTTTGCTGCATATTTTCTGTCTTTGAATTGTAATATAGTTCTAAACAAGGAATATCATTGACTCCCTGTGACACATACAAGGAATAAAACACAATTAGTGAGGCTGTGTTTGAGGGGTCAGACAAGCTGTTGTGTTTGCATACACTGTGACTGGAAAATCTCATAGGAGTGAGTAACAGTAAACTTAAAGTGAATGTCAATTTTGATGATAAAGTGCCTGATTTTTAAAAATTTGATTAAAAACAGTGGCACTTTAATTCATCAAAATTTACATTTCACTCCTGTTGAGAAAAAAAACTTACCTTTTAATCTTCACAGCAGCTCCAGCTTCCTCCGCCCGTCGCAAAGCCTCTTCCTGGGACTAAAATGAGGAATCCGGCTTCCTCCAATCACGGCATTGAATCAGACACTGATTCCCCCGGGGGGGAAGCCATGATTGGAGGATGACCTATCCATCATTTCTGACGTCAGAAATGGCTTGCAACGACCAGAGGAAGCTGGAGCTGCTGTGAAGATTAAAAGGTAAGTTTTTTTTTCTCAACAGGAGTGAAATGTAAATTTTGATGAATTAAAGTGCCCCTGTTTTTAATCGAATTTTTAAAAACCGGGCATTTTAGCATCAAAATTGACATTCACTTTAACTGTAAGTAAGTCAGTGCCTTTTATTTGCAAATTAATCTATCTGATGCAGAATTATTTGTCCAAGGGGCCATAAAGGGGGGTGACTGAGGGGTACAAAATTTAACCCCAAGAGGCTGAAGAAGTCCTGTGGAGCCTCTGTCAATAAATACACAAAATTACCAGAGAGATCTGCAAGACATTTCATAGGTGTATGTTCCATCCATTTTTGATAACGGTCAGTTTTAATTGTATGGCCATTTGAGTTAAGTGAATATTGATTTTTGGTGTAGCTTCCATTACAACAAATATTGCAATTGGTGTATGTATTTGTGTATCTCCATAAAAGGGAAAATGTAATTACTTTAAGCTTTAATGTTTTACATCTAATATTTATTTTTAGTTGTCCTAAATAATAAAAAAAAACCCTGTATTTTATTTTGCCGAACGCGTTTCAACTGACCCAGCCGTCTTTGTCAAGAGCTATTAAAAATGCCAAGCATGACTTCCGGTGGGCAGGCCAAGGAATAGGCAGCTGGAGTGAGGTGCTCCGGAGCTCCCATAAACTTTTACAAACTCTGCCGATTTTATTTGGGGTTTTGTACCATCCAGGGTGCCTTCAACTATTCCTGACAACATCCAAGAGTGACCTGGCCTTAACACAGAAGGTGTTCGGCATCTAAAGCACTGGCGATATCCATCTCGCCCCCACCGTGAACAAGCAGCACATGCAGGTGCGCCATTTGCAGGAGGACGCAAGCTATTCGTTTGACCTGCACGACCTGATCGTTAACGGCGAAACCCGGAGTGAGGTCTGCTGCCATTCCCAACCCGAGTGGTCCTTAAGGTCTGTACCCCCCACCTGACATACAGCAGAGCACGACACCGGCCACGAGGTGAGGCCACACACAGCTACCGGTGGGAACACACATGACCGACTGGCAGAGGGCACCGACCGACATGGAGATCTAACCCAGAGCCAGCCACAGGTACCACGGTGGTGCATTGGGCTACTACCGAACGGAGAAGAGCTGCCCAATAACAAGCGCGAAAAAGCGCCATACTGCCTGCCGCAGACCGCACAGCAGGGCAAACGCTAAGACCACGCGGTCTGGAGGCCAGGAGTACAGAACACCATCCGAGCGACTCTGCCTGTGAAAGCATCCCACGCCTCCACACTGTGCTCCGCGGCCCCCATAACAAGCTGCCGCCAACCGCCTGACAAGGTAATCTTTGTTGCTTACACATTGACTTTGGGGGAACGTGCGCTGCATGAGCTAAGCCATAAGACACGAGAACACTGCTCACACAAGAGCCCCTAGATCAAACAGTGGCGATATTATTTGGGCCTGGACTGTGTTTCAAAACGGCCCAGGGGACACACTAACAGAGGAGAGTCGCAGCTAAGGTCATAATAGGCTTATACAGCAGAGAACTTTTCCCTTACTCTCCTCCTGCTTTCTATCATCCGGCCTACTCCACCTCAATGGTGTGGGCTCTGTAGCCCTGCAGACACATACGGTGGGACTATAGCACAGTTCTCACAAGTCACAGTAACAGAGACAATCTTTAATGGTGGCCACAACAACGCACCGTGTGCAGTAAAACTTTTGAAAACTAACATTTACACCTAATCACCGATACTAAGCTCCTGTGCTATAAGGAAAGACACTCTCTCTGATATCAGCCTCTGGCAGCATCACGCCCCGTGGGCCCAAAGGAAGAAAAAGCACATAAGTAAAACTTTACACATTTGACGCTGCACTGGTGCTCCCAGCTACATCAGAGTACAGAACTGCTGTCCTGCAAAGACTTTTTGCTCATTTCTGTTTGTGTTTTTGTGCACTGGGGGGTGGTGTGATACTTCCTCTAGTGGGACCTGTACTTGTGTATGGATAGATTTCTGACTGGGGGCAAAATGTCAGGGAAAAATAAATCCTCAGGAAAGAATAGGGGGCCTGCTGACCACTCACAGGATACACCCCCTGCTGGGCAGGATCTTCTTGGGGCTCCTTCTGAATCACACCTAGTGGTACAGCAGCTCTCCTCCATCTTTCTCCCCAGAATCGATAGCTTACAGAAAGGATTAGACCACCTAACAGGGGAAATGAAGCAATTTTCAGTCCGCTTTACAGAAGTGGAGAACAGGGTGTCAGGGCTTGAAGACACAGCAGTTACCCATGGTACCCAGATAGATGTATTAGTGAAAGAAAATATTGTTCTACACCAAAGGCTTGAGGATCTGGAAAACAGATCCCGCCGCAACAATTTGCGCATTTTAGGGATCCCTGAAAGCGTAAAACCTAGAGACCTAATTCACTTTGTTGAGAACACTCTGCCTCTAATACTTAAACTTATCCCCAATATTTTCAAAGGTAGTGTGGAAAGGGCACATAGGGTGGGGCCTGAAAGACAACAGGAGAGGGATAATGTACAACCCAGACAAGTAATGATCAAACTGCTACATTTTCAATTGAAGGTAGAATTGTTACGCGCATTTAGGAAAATGTCCCCCATAATGTTTGAGGGTTCCAAATTGCTTATTTTCCAAGACTATTCATCAGAATTAATGAGGAAGCGTAAAGAATTTTCCCCACTCTGCTCAAGGCTCAACGCTGAGGGCAGACAGGTGTATCTCTTGTACCCGGCCAGACTTAAGTTACTAACCCCTACAGGCCCAAGATTCTTTGACACCCCACGGGAGGTTACAGAGTACCTAGGTAGAGAACAAAATAGAAGAGGGGGTGACCATTCTGGCTCACCACACTCAGATCCGGGCTGATAGGTTTTGCACTTAGTCTCTCCCACAGTTCTGAATAAGTTTAGGATCTCTCATTAAGAGAAGATGTCACTCAATTCCTATATTGGGTTAAGATGTTCGCTATGTGCATAAAACGTTACGATATCATGTTAATGTATGTTTTACTTCTATTTTTTATGTTGATATTACTGTTGTTTCTGAGTTTGAGTTTTCATAGGTCTGGGACAGATATCTGGACACCAAAACCGGAACAAGGGGGCTACTTTACCCTCTACTCTATGTGCAAGGTTACAGTGGAAAAGACACATCAGATAGTAAAGTATTCTAACTTTTTCCTTGTTATGTTAGTCATGTTGCAACACTTTAGGCAGAGGGTATTAGTAACTGGGGGGATCGATAGAAACCAAGTCATCTCCCCTGACACAGCACTACACTCGGTTAAATACATTTATATGCCTCTTCAGCTCTGTTTAAATCTTACACATTCTGTTCTCGTACTTATACTGGTCTTTTCAAAAAATGGGACTCAGACGCTCTGCCCGGGAGTGGCGTCCCCGGACACCATTAGTTTAAATACTCGTGACAATCCTGATGTAAAAAAGGATATCCCCATTCTAGAGTATCTAATTTACCAATACAGTATAAGTTATATCTTGTTAGCTACTCATACACAGATAGAAAAAACTTTTTGTTTCTGCATGTTTTTCTGTGTGTTTGTGCTGTTTCGCTCTATTTTTCCTTGCCCTGCTTGCCCTCTCTCCCCTCGCATCCCTGCATGTGACTCTTTTTACCCTCTCCCCCCCTTTTCTTTTTTTTTTTTTTTTTTTCTTTCTTCCCTGCGGAGAGCCGGCTTAGGAGGATACCGCAAATGCCCACTTAAATGGCGGTGAAACTAGTAACATGGAACGTGGGTGGGATTAACTCTCCAGCTAAGAGAAGTTCCATTCTCTCACATTTACGCCGCCTGGGGACTGATATTGCTCTTGTACAAGAGACTCACCTCTCGGAGGTGGAGCATGAAAAACTTAAACGAGACTGGGTGGGAGCGATTGAACATGTCTCATACACAAATTCCAGCAGGGGGATAGCTATATTGTTTGGTAAGAGGGGAAATACAGAGATTTTACACACACACAAAGACAAAGAGGGCCGTTTTCTTATAGTTAAGGTCAGAATCAATTACAAGATATTGGTAATTTGTAACCTCTACGCCCCGAACTGTAAATCCACATCTTTCTGGACTAGACTCATTCAAACATTGACTCCGTACCTAGGCCACGACATCATACTCGGTGGAGACTTTAATTTAGCGCCAAACCCGGTCTGTGATAGACTGCGGGATCTAGAGCGTGCGGTAGGGAGCAAACAGCCTACCTACGACGGCACCTTCGAAAAAAAGATTTTTTTCTAGGCTATCAAACTCTTTACAGCTGGTGGATGTATGGAGATTAAGAAATGCGGAAGGCAAAGACTTCACGTGTATCTCCAGGGCGACACCTACAATGTCGCGCATAGATCTTTTTATGATCTCCTCTAATATAGTGTCAAGAGTTACCAGGGCTAAGATACACTCGGTGGCGATCTCTGATCATGCACCAGTGGAACTTGCGATCACACTGGGAACAGTGACTGCTAACAAGCAGACACTTCGATTCCCAGGTTTCTTATATACCTCAGATGCCTTCCTGAAGCATCTAACACATGCCTGGAATGACTTTTATACGGATAACCAAGCCCATCAGGATAATCCAGAGCTATTCTGGAACACAGCGAAGGCGGTCCTAACGGGTGATATCATCTCTTACGTGGCCACACTGCGGAAAAAGGCTCAAGTTAGGTTACAGTCACTACAACAAGCCCTATCGGACTCTTACCAAGCCTACTGTGACAGTCCATGCCAAGCCTCCAGGGACAGATATATCGCCTGCAAAGGCGAACTAGATGTATTCTTACATCATCAAGCGATAGGACAACTCCTTCGCTCCAGTGCCAGATACTATAGAGAAGGAGATAGAGCCGGCAGGCTATTGGCCTTGCTGATCAACAAACAGGCGGCCCGCAAGCCTATAGCAGCCATCAAATACTCCAACAAGACACACAGAACGCCTGAGTCGATTGTGGAGGCCCTGGCGAGCTATTATTCCAACCTATACACTAGCCAAAAGAAACCGCCCCAGGAAAGCATAGCAGACTTCTGGAAGGACCTTAAGCTCCCTCAACTTAGGGAAGAACAACTTGAGGCCATAAACGCCCCAATCTCTCTAGAAGAGATAGATAAAACAATCTCCTCTATCTCCAATGGAAAGGCAGCGGGACCTGATGGCCTACCCATAGAATTTTTCAAACTATTGAAACCCCTGATCACCCCTACTCTAACTAGGCTATATAACCGGTATTATACAGAGATGATTGCTCCTACCAAAACATTCACCATGGCACATGTATCTCTAATTTTAAAACCAGGGAAGGACCCCAGTCTCCCCGAGTCGTACCGCCCCATCTCCCTTCTCAACTCGGATTACAAGATACTCATGAAAATCCTGGCCAACAGATTGAAAGTAATCCTATCAGACATTATTCACCCGGATCAAACCGGATTTATGTGTCATAGAACATCAGTGACGAATGTGCGGAGGGTGTTACACACCATCGCACATTTCGCAAATACCCCTGAAGCCCCAGAGATGAGAGGGAACTCGGAGGCCTTCCTGCTATCCTTGGATGCAGAGAAGGCCTTCGATAGAGTGGAATGGAGTCATCTTATGGATACATTGCAACGTTTTGGTTTTGCGGGATCGTTCCTTACTTATATAGGGAACATTTACACAGCTCCGTGGATCCATGTCATGGCTAACGGCTTATTCTCCCCCCGTATATCTTTACAAAGAGGCACACGACAGGGGTGTCCTCTGTCCCCACTCCTCTTTAACATGGCCCTAGAACCGCTGGCCATCAAACTACGTTCGTCATACCCAGGCATCCAACTTGGTAGGGAGAGCCTACACCTTGCCTTGTATGCGGATGATATGCTCTTATTTGTTGAGCACCCGGCAAAATACATCCCAAAGATACTAGCGACAATAGATGCTTTCGGGTCGTTCTCAGGCTACAGAGTAAACGAAACCAAGTCAGAAATTCTGTGGCTCCGAAGGCATGAAAACCGACTGACCTCCTACCCATTCCAGGAGGCTAAACCCACCTTAACCTACCTGGGTATTCACTTGTCATCTTCCATGCAGGCCCTATATTATGATAATATAACCCAGGCGTGTCGTGAAGCTGCAAATACGATGGAGGGCTGGAGAAACCTACCACTCTCCCTCTCTGGGCGCATAAATCTGGTCAAAATGGTGATTCTGCCACGGCTGCTATACCCACTACTTATGCTCCCATTTCTGATCTCTAGAAGGGATATGGCGGTATACAATCGGGCCCTCTCACGATTCTTGTGGAAGGGAGGCAAGTCGAGAATAGCTATGGCAAAATTATATGCACACCCTTCAAGCGGAGGGTTGGGATTACCCAACCTCAGGTTATATAACTGGGCATCTCTTGGCCGCCTCATGATTGATTGGCAACTACAAACAAGGCATTTCTACTCCCCTGAACTAGAGAGACAGGCCCTGGGGGGGCCTTGTCTAACGGTCCTACCCTTTGCCCACTCCACCAACCCCCAGGCGGCACTAAAGGATAACCTCCTCTACAAAGACACGCTAAGGGCTTGGCAACTAGCCCTCAGTCACGTCGGCCGCCGTTGTGTGGCGCCCAGAATGATCCCGTTGCGCAATAATCCTGACTTCCCCCCAGGTACGGACTCCTCCCCCTTTGTTCTGTGGGAAGCTAGGGGACTATGTTGTGTGGGGGATGCCCTGGACCTTCCCAGGAAATGCGTCAAATCATTCACTGATTTGCAGGCCCAATTTGGGCTACCACGAACTCACTTCTATGCCTATCTGCAATTGAGGCATTATATTGACCAACTGATGAGAGACGACCCACAATTCTGGGAACCACATGCATTTGCCTTGACAGTAGCCTCATTTAAAATGGGCAACTTTACCATCTCGGGAATATATAGATCACTTCTATTCCACATTGAATCTGAAAACTTAACCCGGTTGGTGGTTAAGTGGTCCAGAAGTGTGGTGAGGGACGATCTTGCGGAGCTCATTCAGCAGAGCGTGATGAGCGCTCGAAGAGCGACTATGTCCATGTCCCTCAGAGAATCCCAGATCAGAATGCTACACAGGGACTATATCATCCCTCGTCGGTTAGCGAAGTGGAGAACTGAAACAAGGAATGAATGCAGCAAATGTAAATTGTGCGATCCAGACTTTCTCCATTTTTTCCACACATGCCCTAAAGTCAACCAGTTTTGGGGTAAAATTGCCTTCTGGATTACGAGAGTCATTAAATTGAGAGTCCGGATAGATGTGGAACAGATTTGCTTCCTGGAATGGCGTGACCACCATCTCACAGATACCCCCTTACTTGATACTATCATCTTAGCTGCTAGGAAGGTCATTCTGGGAGTCTGGACAGAGGCCTCGGCTCCTAGCTTTAGCTCTTTTAAACACCGTTTACACAAACAACTGCTCATTGAGCAACTAGACACTAAACTGGACACTAATAGGAGACTCAAGCATTTCATAAACAAATGGAGAAGATACATTATATCTCTGAGCCTTGACCTCCAGAGACAAATCCTACTCCCATTTGCACACACTGAGTACATGTTGACAGCATCCCTGAGGGGAGAATGGGGTTTCTTGTACCAAACACAGAACGGTGGGGAAAATGGGAGGGATAACATCAGCATTTAAATGCTAGCAAACGGCTCCGGGTTACGGCTCCTCATGATCCCTTGACTCTTCCTTTTCTTCTCCCCCCTTTTTTTTTTTTTTTTGTCTGCATGTTTGTCTGACTAGTGCTCTCTCATAACTGTTGTCTGCTTGCTTGTCTGACTAGTGCTCTCTCATAACACAGAACATTTAGTAGGGAAAAGAGAAATGAATTTCCACAAACCTTTGCGAAGTCCCAGCCTATACTTAGCTGTACAGTTTTTACCGGTTAAACATGTTGTTTTTTGTTTCTTTTCCTTTTTGTCACAATAAAACTGTTAAACGCTCCCCTCTAAGGGAGGAAAAAGAGAGGACAGGAAAGGACGGATCTATCTTGAGCCTACGAGTGTTTCAGTACCACCTGCTTTTCCTATCCATGTAATTGATAATTGTTATTGTTTTTCTATGTCACTGTATCTGAAACCATGGAATATGTATACACACACTCTTCTGTATCCTTTCTGTTGCTCTCAATAAAAATAGTATATTAAAAATGCCAAGCATGTTTGGTTTGTAAAGCACTTTTAATAGCTCTTGACAAATACGGCTGGATCCGTTGAAACGCATTGGGAAAAATAAAATAGTTTATCAGAAAACCTGTGAAATCCTTTTTGCACCAAGAAAGAAATCCTTTTTGCACTAATAAAGAGCCGGTTATCCGAAATATATGCTGTGAGTATTTACACGCCTTATTTGGTGTCCTTATCTGATATCACAGCACAATCCTTTTACTCTGAAATAGGAGTACACCTTTGCACCTCTACAGATGAAGACTGTTGAAGAATAAGAAGTATACAGTTATCAAATCGATTTATACAGGCCCATTTATCAAAGGGCTTGCGGACCTGATCCGACACTGCGGATCAGGTCCGCAAGACCTCGCTAAATGCGGAGAGCAATACGCTCTCCGCATTTAACATTGCACCAGCAGCTCACAAGATCGTATTCGATCAGGTTGATGTCCGGCGATTCCTGTCCGCCTGTTCAGAGCTGGCGGACCGGGTTATGGAGCAGCGGTCTTCAGACCGCTGCTTCATAACTTGTGTTTCTGGCGAGTCTGAAGACTCGCCAGAAACACGGCCCTTCAAGCTCCATACGGAGCTTGATAAATGGGCCTGATAGTGTGAACCATCGCCTCCATCTAGTACACCATGTTTTATACATATGAGGCTTTTAGATGTGTTAGGCTGTTTTAGTCATCACCAGTAACAGAACCATAGCATATTCTGCTTATTGTTCTAAGAGTAAGATATATCTTTTTGGAACGATTACTTCTATTCAAAGAATCCTCATAGATTAAATTTGGGTATAATATTTATTTTAATATTTATTTGGGTTTAAATATACATTTATATATGTTTATGCAATAGTCACACATTTGTGTGGAATAAAATTCTAGTCATTTTACTTCTAAGCTGCACATGTTGATTTGATATAGAAATATCTAGTCCCATTCTATAGGCATTTTGTATTGTGGCCCTCTAATTAAAACAATAAGCCAGAATTTATATAGTTATATCATGCATGGTCATGTACTGTATATACTTCTGGATTAATTCGTATTGAATTGTTAATTTTTCCAATGAGCCACAAGACGCTAGGTAAATAAATAGTTAAAATCTTGTGGACATAGCTAAATTACCACCTTGAAGTAAACAAATTACTATTGCATTAATATATGTATATAGTTATCTAAATCTATATATTATGTAACTAGATAAGAATTATCACTTTAAGTTAAAACCAAAAGAAATATGAATTCGTTGACCACAATTTCTAGCTATGGTTTTTACCATAGAAGATTATTAGAAGGTTTTATGTTGTTTCAGCCACCCAACAGAGACAACACATTTTATACACCTAAAGTATATTGTGTGATTTGCTGTTTTTGAAATTGTTCTAATAAATAATTGTCTGTGAGAAATTCAGTATAATTTTGAACAACGCCTAACTTTGGCAAGGAAAAAAACCTAACAGAGATAGGATATTAAGTGATGGAAAGGATTTAAAACCTACCCCACGCTAACAAAATCACAATATAGTTCTTTGTTTAAAAAGTGTATGTTGTATTAACCCTTATGACTAGTGAACATAAGGGAGAGGATCTACACTGAAAAGCAAAATTTCCTAAATAATATTGTAAAGCATATAAGTATATTAGAAGAACCTGTAAGTGCCGGCCAACTTACTGGGGAGGATATACAATCATAAAGAAAAAGGGAATCAATTAATTTAATTTTGTTTTTGTTTTCTCAAGATGGCTACATTATCTGCTTTGGAAAGCTTTGTAGCTACTTACATCACAAGCCATAAAAGTAATGATTATGCTTGTGATGTTTATGAAAAAGAAAATCCCTGGAAATATGTCCAGGATTTATTTGAAAAAGAAATTATCTCACAAAAGTCCAAAAAGACAAAAGGAAAAGCAGTTGGAAGTATCTTTGCAGCATGCTTGGCAATGAGTGCCAAAATAGAAACATTGAAAAATGTTCCAAAAATATAATAAAAAAGAAAACGAAATTGACAATTTAGAAACTCAAGTGCAATCTCTAACATCGCTCAATTGTGAAATTAACAAATCAAAATATAAGTGTGATACAAACTGCTTAAATGCAGAAAAAGAAATAGAGATTTGCAAAGGAAAATGATTTAAAACAGAAAAAGAAAAGGATTGCATATGTAATGCATATTCTGTGGTCCAAAATTAATTGGAAAATATTAAATTGGGTAATTCTGCTGAAAATTCCAAATGCTTTAATATGCTGCAGCAAGGCACTTCAGTTATTTGTGCTAAAAATAATGAGGATTCCTCCACCCTCACATTTGCATGTTTAACAGACAATAATGCTACAGTAAGGAGTAGTGGGGAATGCATTTCATCTAGCCAATTCAGCTATGATTTACCTCTTGCCACAAGTAAAGCTAAGATCAAACTCACAGGGGACTGTTCCATTATTATGGATACAGTATATAGTGGCAATGGAGAATTTAATAACATAAATAAATCCCCTGTTGTAATATCTGTGTGTCCTCCTACTGGTGGTCAGAATACACAATTAGAAAATATATGTGTGAGACAACTAACAGCATGCCTGACTAATTTTCAAACCTGTGACACACAATCTCCTAAAACACTCATGGTTGTGGGTATTTAAGTGTAATCTATAAATATTTCTAGTGCTAACATCTCAAAAACAGCCACTGTTCTGGGATCCAAATTCCCAACCAAAAATTCTGCAAATTTAAAAAATGCAAATGTTCCACCAGAAAAAGGCCTAGAAATGTCAAATCCTCTAGAGCTTAATGCTTTTAAAAAATGATTTACAGAGCAACAAATGGGTAAACATAATGGATACAGTTAATGGTTTTACACTGATGCTGTGTTCACACTATCCACACTGTGAAGGTGTTTTTCCTTATTATTTGGATAAACAAAATTACACTTGGAGCTTGGCTGTATCACACGGTCACCCAGACTTAAATGCAGAATATAAGATCATTCTCACTAAGCTGTCTTCCTTAGAAAGTGTGTTTCAGGCTCCACAGGAAAAACACTCAGGAAATGGAATGAAACAGCAGCAGAGGCACCACAAACACTCATCTATGGACATAAAGAAAATCTGAAGTATGCTTTCTACTATGGTGAGTGCAATGATATTGGTGTCATTCCTGATGATAATATATTGTTTTAAGCAACAATCGTGCCCAAGGAGGGGAGAGGGTCACTTACTTGAAACAGTGTTCCCATATGTGCACTCTTATTTTCTAAATGTTAAGAACAAAATAGTCTGTACCTGAATTGAGTATTGTAAAACGTAGACCATTCAAACACCATTTTATTTCGTAAGACAGATTCAGGACAGACCAAATCCCAAGTTAGTTTTAATGTATATATTATATGTAGATTTACATTTTATATATATTTTTTTAACAGGTATCACAAAAAAGAATGACTGATATCAAAAGCAGAGCCATGACTGACATCAAATACCAGAGGCACAATGGCATCCGGAGAATCTCCATATTAAGCATAACTAATGTTGATTACTATAGTTTAGTTTGTGACATAACCATATAAAGGTTACTAACAAGTATTTTTACAATGAATCAATTAATCCTTGTTCCAGCATTTACTGAAAACTCACACCTATGATTATTAAACTACTGTTCCTATATGTAAATGTATATTTTTACAATATGTAAATGGTACCATAGTATACTCCTATATTGGTTTACATTGTTCATCATACTATTCCATGTAAAACCACAAGGTACTACTAAGCAGAATGATATACCCCATAGTTTAATAGTCTAAATTTGCAGATTATTATTTTATCTTTAGAATTTCTAGGTCTTAAAGGACCAGTCAACACATTAGATTTGCATAATTAACAAATGCAAGATAACAAGACAATGCAATAGCACTTAGTCTGAACTTCAAATGAGTAGTAGATTTTTTATAAGAAATTTCAAAGTTATGTATATTTCCACTCCCCTTGTACCATGTGATAGCAATCAGCCAATCACAAATGCATATACGTATAGTCTGTGAATTCTTGCACATGCTCAGTAGGATCTGGTGATTCAAAAATTGTAAATATAAAAGACTGTGCACATTTTTTTTAATGGAAGTAAATTGGAAAGTTGTTTAAAATTACATGCTGTATCTGAATCCTGAAAATTTAATTTAACCTGAGTGTCCCTTTAAGATAAAATAGTGACATAGTTTTAAAATTGGTAGTTATTTCTTGCTTATTTAATTCAAGAGGGGTATCCTTTTAAATCATCAATGCTACAGTCCTGTTAAATATTATGTTAAGCTATTTACCTGGTATTTCTCAGTAACTGCTGAATATATATGACAATAATATGTAATGAAAATCAGTCAGTGTTATAATTGCAACAATTACCACTTTAGAAAAATAATATATATGTAGATGTAGGGATATTAAATATCCTCTATTGTAAATATTAACTGGTGTCTGTTTTGGTACAGGATATATGCATGCATGAATGTATGTGTTTGAGTTATGCAGTTTCTGTAGAGTACCAAATGGTGTTTTCTACCCTAACATTGGCCACATAGACACTGTGACACCACATTCAAATATAATGCTCAGTCTTTTGCTGATAAAGAAAAATATTTCTTACAAGTTTTCCACTATTATGACAGTAGATGTTCATCCATCAGCCTTCAAAATGGTGACAACAAGAAACCCACAGACCAGCTCCAGACCAGAGAGAAGTCTACTGCCAGCAGTGATAACAAGAAACCCACAGACCAGTCTCAGATCAAAGAGTATACTGCCAGCAGTGACAAAAAGAAACCACAGACCAGAGTTAATTCTAATGCCAGCAACAAGTAATAAGCTACTCCAAAAAGATGACTGCAATGCCAAAAGTAAGATAGTGTTTCAAAAGGATGCTGCCTGCAAATCAAAGTCCTCACCATCTGCACAAGAGGGAAGTACATTAGCTGGGAAAAGACTTAGAAGAAAACACAGAACAACTGTAGGTGAGAGAAGCATCCAATATAATTGCGGCATCAACAAGAGCCTATGTGAAACTACAGAAGTCATCAAGGAGAAAAGCTTTCTGAAAAGTAAAAGGACATTCCCACTTTCCAGGTGTCATGACTTGGGGAAAATAAGGGTTATAGAAGTTTATTTGTTGCTGCCAACCCCAACAGTGAGAGAGAGGCTCTGTGACATGGGTGATTACAGACATCATAAAGAAGGAAAGCCTTGCAAAAAGAAAAGGAAGAAAAGAACATTACCATTTTCCAGGTGACATGGTCAATGACTTATGAGAAGAAGTATTACAGAAGCTAAAATGTTTTTGCCAAACATGAGAAAGAGGCCTATATGGGTCTGTTGTGTCCAGTTTCTATGCTAAATTATGCTTCACCTCACATGAACACATTACCATTGGTTTTTTATATATATATAAAAAATAGATCATTGTTAGTTTTGTAATTTTCTTTTAATAATTTAGATAGCGAAACTAATAAATAAATAATAATTTAGGATGTTTACAGATAAGATACAAGCATAAGGTGTGGCCAATCCAAAAATGTATCATGGCCACAAGGGTACGACTGTTACAATATGAGTAACTTGCTTAATATTATCAAATTATATATATGTATTTGTGTGTGTATGTATGTATATATATATATATATATATATGTGTGTGTGATATGTAACTACTTAATGTTCAACTTGCTGAAAGTTTCTCAAGGACACACCTGTTCATGTACAGGAATAAAGCAATAAATTCCTTTAGGCGCAATCAAGTCCAGGTCAGAATCCATGTCAGGAGATAATTAATAGCCCAACTGGTGCCCTAACAAACAGCTAGCCAAAAAGTCAGAAATAGCTAGAAGTGCAGAAATACAAAAAATATATCTCAGACTTCTCAGCAATTATAATAACCAATCACATTCTAAACCAACCCAAAATGGATATCAAATATCCATTATTATCCATTTTGGGAAGTATTAGCTGAAGAGGCCTATCATTTAAAGGTATATAAGATGTAGGGATAGTAGAAAAGGTTAGGAAAAAGGGAAGGTAGAGGAAAAGAGGAGAAGTAAAGACAGACTTCTTACTGGGGCCCCTGAGGTAATTAGATTGTCTGATTAACTTACTTTATAGCTATAAGGTTGTTTTCATGTCTGTTTGCATTTGATTTAAGAAATTGTATGCAGTTATGTCAATGCGTTTTATGTAATGTATTTAATATAACTCATATTAATGGTATCATATCAAGAAGCATAGATTTGTGTATTGTGTGATCTAAGATTTTGGGTGCTGTGACTAAATAAAAGTTGTTATATTAAGCTGTCTTTCTCACAAGCAAATTCTTTCATAAATAATAATAATAATAATTATTATTATTATTATTAATATAAATATTGTATTCCAAAATTAATAATTAATCTTCAATATTGCACAGGAGACTAGCTGAGCTTCCTGACATTCAATCTTTTGTTCAGGCTCTGTCTAGAATTCTAACCTGTCTTTAGGCAGTCTGCTCCCCCATGGAGCTTAAACTTGGTCCTTAATGTATTGCAGAGGTTTCCTTTTGAGCCTATGCATTTTATTGACATTAAGATTCTGTCCTAGAAGGTTATCTTTCTGTTGGCCATTGCATCGGCACGCAGAGTATCTTAGCTGGCTGCCTTGCAAATCGAGTCTCCTTATCTGGTCTTTCATGCGAATAAGGCTGTTCTTCGCACTGGTTTGGGGTTTCTTCCCAAGGTGGTGTCTAACTGTAACATCAATCAGGAAATAATTGTTCCTTCTTTGTGTCCTAACCCTTCTTCTAAGGAGAGGTTACTTCATAATCTAGATGTGGTTCAGGCCTTAAAGTTCTATCTTCAGGCTACGAAGGATTTCAGACAGTCTTCATCTCTTTTTGTAGTGTATTCTGGGAAGCGCAAGGGGCAGTGGGCCTCTTCTACTTCTTTGTCCTTTTGGTTGAGGAGCTCGATTCACTTGGCCTATGAGACAGCGGGACATAAGCCTCCTCAGAGGATCACTGCTCATTCAACTAGAGCTGTGGCTTTGTCGTGGGCCTTCAAGAATGAGGCCTCTATGGAGCAGATTTGTAAGGCGGCTACCTGGTCCTCTGTACACACTTTTACAAGGTTTTACAAATTTGACGTTCTTGCTTCTGCGGAAGCTGTTTTTGGGAGAAAGGTTTTACAGGCTGTGGTGCCCTCAGATAAGGGTCCGCCTTTTTTCCCTCCCAGTTTTATTCAGTGTCTTGTAAAGCTTGGGTATATGTTTCCCAAACGTAATGAATGAAGCCGTGGACTCTCCTCCCCTTTAGATGGAAAACATAAATTATACTTACCTGATCATTTTATTTCCATCGTGGGGAGGAGAGTCTACGGCAACCACCCGTATCCGGTGTTCGGACTTAAATTTAATTATCTTCTGGCACTATTTATACCCTGATATTTCTCCTACTGTTCCTTGTTCCCTCGGCAGAATGACTGGGGGATGAGGGGAGTGGGGGGAGGTATTTAAGCCTTTGGCTGGGGTGTATTTGCCTCCTCCTGGTGGCCAGGTTCTTATTTCCTAAAATTAATGAATAAAGCCGTGGATTCTCCTCCCTACAGTGGAAATAAAATTATCAGGTAAGCATAATTTATGTTTTCTACACTTGCCAAACGTACTACTATTCCTATGGAAGATAGTAATTCTTTTAAGGATCCCTTAGATAGGAAGATTGAATCTTATCTTAGGAAGGCATATTTACATACTTACTTTATTCTTAGACCTGCTATTTCTATAGCTGATGTTGCTGCTGCTTCAACTTTTTGGTTGGACAGTCTAGCACAGTAGTTATCAGATCCTGATTTGTCTAGCATTGTTCTTTTACTTCAACATGCTAATCATTTCATTTGAGATGCTATATTTGATATTATTAAGATTAATATCAAATCTATGTTGTTAGCTATTCTATGTAGAAGAGCTTTATGGCTTAAATCATGGAATGCTGATATGGTGTCTAAATCTAGATTACTATCTCTATCTTTTCAAGGTAATAATTTATTTGGTTCTCAATTGGATTCTATTATCTCCACTATCACTGGGGGTAAGGGAGCCTGTTAGGCGTTATCTTAAAGGGGGGGGGGGTGTCAGTTAGCACTTAGCAGTATTCTACACCTTCACCTGGAACTGAATGGGTTACCTGACAAGATATCTCGGGAACAGAAATCAGCCACGCAGCAAGTAAAATGTAATCACTGTTCTGTTTATTATAAAGCGCACAATACTTTTATAGACAATGGTTACAGCATATAGGGTTAAACAATGACGTACTCATAGTTACATCATCTTACACAGTATTGCTTAGAACAAAGGAACCTTATTAAAATATAATTGAGTAAAAATGAGTATTAAGGAATATTTTTAATAAGCGGGGATTGTCAGATAAAAAGTATATCTGGGCGCATCGCCCAGAACATTACAAGGCCATTCTTGAGATACATGTATTCCTAACATCAGAATATTTTCTTCACAGCATAATAAACTACATTATAATGAAATAGAATAAACGCATCTTAAAATTGTGGTTACACAAAATGGCGTCAGTCATGCTAAGTAAATTCTAACATTCCACCCTTTTATTCTACCAGAAAAACATACTATGAAAATTGAATGACTATATAAAATGCACAGAAAATTAGTAAATCTATTAACAACAATATAAACCTAATTCTTCAGTATAACATGAATCTATGTGATAATACTGTAGATAAATATATTCACATTTACTGCTATAATATATAGACAAAATTTAAAAACTGAATAGGCCAATAGGGCACAATTTGTCACTGCACATAGGTACAGTCTCTCCAATACAGGGAGTGCAGAATTATTAGGCAAATGAGTATTTTGACCACATCATCCTCTTTATGCATGTTGTCTTACTCCAAGCTGTATAGGCTTGAAAGCCTACTACCAATTAAGCATATTAAGTGATGTGCATCTCTGTAATGAGAAGGGGTGTGGTCTAATGACATCAACACCCTATATCAGGTGTGCATAATTATTAGGCAACTTCCTTTCCTTTGGCAAAATGGGTCAAAAGAAGGACTTGACAGGCTCAGAAAAGTCAAAAATAGTGAGATATCTTGCAGAGGGAAGCAGCACTCTTAAAATTGCAAAGCTTCTGAAGCGTGATCATCGAACAATCAAGCGTTTCATTCAAAATAGTCAACAGGGTCGCAAGAAGCGTGTGGAAAAACCAAGGCGCAAAATAACAGCCCATGAACTGAGAAAAGTCAAGCGTGCAGCTGCCAAGATGCCACTTGCCACCAGTTTGGCCATATTTCAGAGCTGCAACATCACTGGAGTGCCCAAAAGCACAAGGTGTGCAATACTCAGAGACATGGCCAAGGTAAGAAAGGCTGAAAGACGACCACCACTGAACAAGACACACAAGCTGAAATGTCAAGACTGGGCCAAGAAATATCTCAAGACTGATTTTTCTAAGGTTTTATGGACTGATGAAATGAGAGTGAGTCTTGATGGGCCAGATGGATGGGCCCGTGGCTGGATTGGTAAAGGGCAGAGAGCTCCAGTCCGACTCAGACGCCAGCAAGGTGGAGGTGGAGTACTGGTTTGGGCTGGTATCATCAAAGATGAGCTTGTGGGGCCTTTTCGGGTTGAGGATGGAGTCAAGCTCAACTCCCAGTGCTACTGCCAGTTTCTGGAAGACACCTTCTTCAAGCAGTGGTACAGGAAGAAGTCTGCATCCTTCAAGAAAAACATGATTTTCTTGCAGGACAAAGCTCCATCACACGCGTCCAAGTACTCCACAGCATAGCTGGCAAGAAAGGGTATAAAAGAAGAAAATCTAATGACATGGCCTCCTTGTTCACCTGATCTGAACCCCATTGAGAACCTGTGGTCCATCATCAAATGTGAGATTTACAAGGAGGGAAAACAGTACACCTCTCTGAACAGTGTCTGGGAGGCTGTGGTTGCTGCTGCACGCAATGTTGATGGTGAACAGATCAAAACACTGACAGAATCCATGGATGGCAGGCTTTTGAGTGTCCTTGCAAAGAAAGGTGGCTATATTGGTCACTGATTTGTTTTTGTTTTGTTTTTGAATGTCAGAAATGTATATTTGTGAATGTTGAGATGTTATATTGGTTTCACTGGTAAAAATAAATAATTGAAATGGGTATATATTTGTTTTTTGTTAAGTTGCCTAATAATTATGCACAGTAATAGTCACCTGCACACACAGATATCCCCCTAAAATAGCTATAACTAAAAACAAACTAAAAACTACTTCCAAAACTATTCAGTTTTGATATTAATGAGTTTTTTGGGTTCATTGAGAACATGGTTGTTGTTCAATAATAAAATTAATCCTCAAAAATACAACTTGCCTAATAATTCTGCACTCCCTGTACGCTCTGTCTACCTCCCAGCATCCCCAAACTATTGGTCTATCTGCACAAAGACCCAACCAGCCCACTATCTACCCCCAAACAACGCTGCATCTTTATTTCTCAGCCTGCATAGCTAGCATCCTCAAATAGCATCAACAGTTTCTTGCTCTGTACACTCTCCACAGTGAAGCATAACATGGGAACAGCACAAGTATCTCTGGGTGGCCTCTGATCACTTTAAGAACAGTCTTTGTCATCTTAGAACTCCACCTCCCTCAGATACTCTGCTTCAATACCATAGTCCATTTGCAGTAGGGGTGCTTTGCCAGTGTCCATCTGCAGGTACAGTACATGCTGGAAGTCCGATGGTTTGTTCATGGGGTAGACAAGGAAAGCAGGTGGATCCTCATAGCAAGCAGACACTCGAGTCAGAAGGAGTCTAAGAAGGAAACAAAACAGCACAATATAAGCACACACCCTGGTACAATCCCAATTATGTCCAACAAACACTTCTTTCACCTTTTTATAAGCATAACTATTTCCTTTAATAGCTTAACTTATCCTATGTCATTTAAAACCAGGAAAACATTTTGGATATATAATACAAACTAAATCCATTGATTATTCATTTACAGAGAATAATGCACAGCTTCTCTATACAATTTAAATTATACTTTAAACATAAATACCTGGCGAGTAAAAACTGCTAGACTTCATCAAGAGGCTGTATGGCTATGCTAAGTAACTTGTGCTAAGGCCTGCCCTACAACAAAAATGAAAAGTAAAACATTCAATAAAAACATTTTCTTTAAAATTAATTTATTCACACTTTCTCTTTGAACTATTAAAAAAAATAACCTAGTGTTTTATTCTGCAAAGGTACTATATGTAATGTTTATAATTCTCCAAATATGATCTTAATAGAATCAGCTGTCTCGTCCGATATAGACACTACTAATTTACTAATTATTTTATGCAACCTAAATTCTCTCGCACTCCTGTATGAGGAAAGAATACAATCATAACATTATTAAAACTACAAAATCTTTTAAAGGTAAGCACATCTTTATGGTAAGATAATGCCATTCACTGACAAACACCTGGAATTACAAAACTCAAATTGCAGATACCATACCAGTTAATAAAGGGAAAAATAGATTTGCTTTCATAACAGATCCAATAAGAGCCATTGTAGGTAGAAAATATACCATCAATATAACTATAATTATACTATTCCCAAAACTCATAATTCTCTGTATAATTAATATAAATTTCTAGCTGAGACATGTCCTCACTTTCTTTATTTCGAGTAGTTTGATAATATATTAAGGAATGATTACAATGGGAAATTCCTAGAAAAACCTCCTATTCTCATACCTTTCTTCACTGCAAGACACATATCCCTTCTTTCTGTGTTTTTACAATGGTGAAGGGTCTAGAATATTCTGAGATATTGCAGCATTTTCTTTAAACTATAAAGGTGCAAACATATTCTCTATACTCAGTGGGCGATTCAATAGGTTAAAATACTGCAAGGTTTAGAGTTACACTTATCTGGAGGGTTACTTTGTTTAAGTACATAAGCTACAATGTTTACTAATACAAATAAGACATACTTTTCTGCAGACAAAAATATATATTCTTATAACTAATATGATCAATAAAAATAACACAATTACAAGAGAATACAAAACAAGCAGTATAAGTAAACAAGTTAAAACAATACTCTCCTAATTTAGCTGTGGATGACTCTGTAACAGCGTAACAGGTCCTCAATTCCAAAAGGCAAGGCACAGTCAAGAGAAGGATAGACTTTATGTTCTAAAGACACACATCATAGGAAACAGTCATACATTACCCAGAGTCCAGTTCTGGGGCTGGTACCAGCATGCAAAGCAAAGAATGGATCCAAAGATAATTCAGCAACTTTTACTGCAGTATGGTGGTTAAAACAAACTTGACAAAAGGTATTTTATCTTCTTTTTCTTTCCTTCACCCAGGCATCTCTTTATTTAAAAGGTTTACTTGCATTCAATCCTCAATCTTTTGGAGAGTACACTATGGCACTTTATCTGTACAGATTTACCTAAATATGAAAAACTCAAAAATAATTTAGTTAGTGGGTTTTTTTTCTGGATACAGCTTCATGATCTCATCCTGCAAATACAAATATTGTGTTAATAAGAAAAAAAACATTGTAGGTTCATTTTCTTACTTAAAAACAATCACCTAAATCACATAAAGATACTCATCAATACTCCCCCCTTTGTTTGCGTGAAACACCCCATGTGTCACACAAACACAATATGACAGCAAACTAAAAGACAATCCATGCACTCCTAAAAGAAGTAATATACTATTCTTAAAATCGGGCAACATCAAATACACCTCAATATTCTATATTCCATTCATACAGCACCCTTCCACACACATTCACTAAAAATAAAAACATAACATTATCTTAGAAACCACTTAAAACAAACTGTCCATTACACAAAACAAAACATTAACAATCGGCACAAACTTTTAACAACCACAATCAACCTGAAATTCAACACATATACTTACATTCACTGAAACATAGCACTGAAAAATACTACATTATAGCAAAACACTACAAATAATTAAAATCCTATAACAACCTTCTATGCCCTGGTTTTGCAAATTCTACCATGCACAATACTATGAGATCACGCTAATGATGCATTCATTTCAGAAGATCAATAAACTCAAATAAAATCCCTAACCATACTTTACAAAGGAACACACAAACACCTATAGTACTATATACTGGGAAAGGTCAGATAATAATGGCACAGCCACTGTTCTATATAGCCCCTGCTTGCATGCACAGTGCAAACCCACTGTTAAATAAATCATGTTTGGCACAAATAATTTGCTATACTCTAACCAGGATTGTAATAAATACACAATTATTTGATTTAATTTTTATATATAATTTAATATTCAACATTTTGTAGCTCTCTGACTAAATATAACACTTGTATACAACAAAATGAGATTTCTAAAAAGAATAATAATTTACACTAATAGATTAAAAGGACAGTTTACCCCAAAAATGTCCCCTTTAAATTGTTCCCAATGATCCACCTCGCCTGATGGAGTGCATTTAATTGTTTACAGATAGCTCCTTTACCCCTATTTTGGCATTTGAAATAACTGATTCACCCTGTGGTATACCCACTTATAGTATTTTTTTTATATACTGGAGTCTCATCTATTGAATAGCCTAACACGGTCAGAAGAAGAAAATCACACTCTCCGTGGGACACAGGATAGTAAAGTAATACTAAGTAAAGTCTAAGCACTGAGCTCCGGTTTTCCAGACAAATATCAGATAAGGACAATGAGATATGCTATTACCTGAAACTTAACCCATTGTAATAGGCTGTGATTTAAAAGCACAAAAGCAACAAATAAACCTGAAAATACAATTTCTCCTACTTCATACTACACAGCTGGAATAACAAATCATTGAAAACACATCAACATAAAAACAATTTTACAGTGTACCGTCCCTTTAAGGATTGACCATTTATAGCATGTATATTACATATATATAACCTAGCCATGATTAGGAAACTTGTATTATTCACCATTAAAATTCTACTTCTTTACTGTATCATAACCTGCATATTTAAATAAGAGCCATCACAGCATGCATAATATTACACAGTAATATGTTACCAATTTATATTAAAACTCTACTGAATTACTCTACTTGCAACAGAAATAGACCCAAATACTTTAGATACATTTAATAACATACAGCGTATAGTCTTTTCTTTTCTCCTTTTTTTAACTCCTTGCATGAATCTTACATTACACACATAACATACTTAAATCAATCTATTAATCACTTGGCAGAAAAAAATCTTTTGTATTTACCAGACTTAAAATCATTCCCATCATTGCAATTTCCTTAGTTACTTCACTTGCAAAAACAATATATTTTATGCCTCAACAGGTGGAAACACATTAAATCTCTCTGTCTTTATTTGTATGAAACAAATATCACTTAAAACTAAAAATGCTATTAATAGCACACAGAATTAATAAGAAACATATGACTTTAAAATCAAGTTGCAACAATAACACTTTAAAATACTTCATTACATCGTCAGATTTCTTAACTAAGAAACACTTTTTTTGGGGCAACTTCTGTCCAAAATTAGTGGATTCAGGATATTGTTTCTCAGGGGTATCAAATAGGTTTCAGAATAAGACCTCCCAGGGGAATATTCTATCTTTCCCATGTTCCAACAAACCCTTTTAAGGCTGAGGCTTTTCTGAAGTGTGTTTTCAGGGGTGATTGTTCCAGTTCCTCAACAGACACAGGGTTTGGGTTTTTATTCAAATCTGTTCATTGTCCCAAAGAAGGAAGATTCATTCAGACCAATTCTGGATCTGAAAACTCTAAATTGTTTTGTACGAGTCCCAACTTTCAAGATTGTGACTATAAGGACTATTCTGCCTTTTGTTCAGCAAGGTCATTTTATGTCCACAATAGATTTACAGGACACTTATCTTCACATTCCGATTCAACGGTTTCTGAGATTCTCCTTTCTAGATAAGTATTACAAATTTGTCGCTTTTTCATTTGGCCTAGTGACAGTTTCAAAGGTTCTTGGTGCCTTTCTATCTGCAATCAGAGAGCAGGGTATTGTGGTGTTTCTTTATTTGGATGATATCTTGTTACTAGCTCAATCTTTTCATTTAGCAGAATCTCACAGGAAACAACTTGTGTGTTTAATTCAAAAACATGGTTGGAGGATAAATTTACAAAAGAGTTTATTGATTCCTCAGACAAAGGTCATTAGGTTTCCAGATAGATTCAGTGTCCATGACTCTTTCTTTGAGAGACAAGAGACGAATGAAGTTAGTTTTAGCTTGTCTAAACCTTCAGTCTCTATCATTCCCTTCAGTGGCTATGTGCATGGAAGTTTTAGGTCTCATGACTGCAGCATCGGATGCGATCCCCTTTGCTCGTTTTCATATGAGACCTTTACAGCTTTACATGTTGCACCAATGGTGCAGGGAATATACTCGGATATCACAGTTGATATACATAAATCCCAACATTCAACACTCTCTGACCTGGTGGTTAAACCATCACCTTATTGTTCAAGGGGCCTCCTTTGTTTGTCCTTCCTGGACTGTGATCACAACATATGCAAGTCTTTAGGGTTTTTGGAGCTGTCTGGGGGTCTCTGACAGCACAAGGGGTTTGGGAACCTCACGAGGCTTGGCCTCTATTGAAGAGAGAACTTTATATTCGATTTCAAACAGACAATGTCACTACAGTGGCATATGTCAATCATCAAGGGGGGACTTGCAGTCCTTCAGCAATGAAAGAAGTATCTCTGATACTTTCTTGGGTGCAATTCAACTCTTGTCAAATCTCTGCAATACATATCCCAGGAGTAGACAATTGGGAAGCAGATTATCTCAGTCGTCAGACTTTACATCTGGGAGAGTGGTTTCTCTATCCAGATGTGTTTTTTCAATTGGTACAGATGTGGGGTCCTCCAGAAATAGATCTGATGGCCTTGTGTCTGAACAAGAAGCTTCCAAGATACCTTTCCAGGTCCAGGCGGAGATGGTGGATGCTCTAGCAGTTCCTTGTAGATATGTGCGATTCGGTTCGATTCGAAAATTCGGCGATTCGGATCAAACCGAATTTCCGAATTAAAATTCTGCCGAATTAGTTTGAATCGATTTGTAAATTCGGGATGGCCATTGGATTACACTAGTATTGTACAGTATGTTAGGTTAACACCTAATATACAGTATAATACTAGTCTAATCCCACCTAACACTTACCGAAATGCCGAATTTCCGAACCGAATCCAGCCGAATTTCTTCGAATCCGAATGAATCCAAAACGAATCCGAAACGAATCGATTCAGAATTTTCCGAATTTGAATCGATCCGAACCGAACCAAATTTTTTCGCCATGCACATGTCTAGTATCTTGGCTTTACCAACCTGCTTACATTTTTCTGCCTCTGGTTCTTCTTCCAAGGGTGAGCTCCAAGATCATAATGGAACAATCTTATGTGTTTCTGATTGCACCAGCTTGACCTCTCAGGTTTTGGTATGCAGACCTTGTCAGGATGTCCAGTTGCCAGCCTTGGCCACTTCCTTTAAAGCCAGACCTTCTGTCTGAAATTGAATGCTTAGTGCTTAGTCATAGAGGTTTCTCTGACTCAGTGATTAGCACTATGATACAGGCTCGTAAGTCTGTTTCAAGGAAAATGTATTATCGGGTTTGGAAAACCTATATTTCATGGTGTTCAACTCATGATTATTCTTGGCATTCTTTTAGAATTCCTAGGATTTTACAGTTTCTTCCGGATGGTTTAGATAAGGGCTTGTCTGCAAATAATTTGAAAGAACAAATTTCTGCTCTTTCTGCTTTATTTCATAGAAAGATTGCTAAACTTCCAGATATTCACTGTTTCTTTCATGTAATTAGCAAGAGTCCATGAGCTAGTGACGTATGGGATATACATTCCTACCAGGAGGGGCAAAGTTTCCCAAACCTCAAAATGCCTACAAATACACCCCTCACCACACCCACAAATCAGTTTTACAAACTTTGCCTCCTATGGAGGTGGTGAAGTAAGTTTGTGCTAGATTCTACGTTGATATGCACTCCGCAACAGGTTGGAGCCCGGTTTTCCTCTCAGCGTGCAGTGAATGTCAGAGGGATGTGAGGAGAGTATTGCCTATTTGAATGCAGTGATCTCCTTCTACGGGGTCTATTTCATAGGTTCTCTGTTATCGGTCATAGAGATTCATCTCTTACCTCCCTTTTCAGATCGACGATATACTCTTATATATATACCATTACCTCTGCTGATTTTCGTTTCAGTACTGGTTTGGCTTTCTACAAACATGTAGATGAGTGTCCTGGGGTAAGTAAGTCTTATTTTCTGTGACACTCTAAGCTATGGTTGGGCACTTTTTTAATAAAGTTCTAAATATATGTATTCAAACATTTATTTGCCTTGACTCAGGATGTTCAACATTCCTTATTTTCAGACAGTCAGTTTCATATTTGGGATAATGCACTTGAATCAATTATTTTTCTTACCTTAAAAATTTGACTTTTTTCCCTGTGGGCTGTTAGGCTCGCGGGGGCTGAAAATGCTTCATTTTATTGCGTCATTTTTGGCGCAGATTTTTTTGGCGCAAAAAATCTTTCTGTTTCCGGCGTCATATGTGTCGCCGGAAGTTACGTCATTTTTTGACGTTCTTTTGCGCCAAAAATGTCGGCGTTCCGGACGTGGCGTCATTTTGGCGCCAAAAAGCATTTAGGCGCCAAATAATGTGGGCATCTTATTTGGCGCTAAAAAAATATGGGCGTCGCTTTTGTCTCCACATTATTTAAGTCTCTTTTTTTCTGTGCTTCTGGTTGCTAGAAGCTTGTTCCTTGGCATTTTTTCCCATTCCTGAAACTGTCATTTAAGGAATTTGATCAATTTTGCTTTACATGTTGTTTTTTCTCTTACATATTGCAAGATGTCTCACGTTGCATCTGAGTCAGAAGATACTTCAGGAAAATCGTTGTCTGGTGCTGGAACTACCAAAGCTAAGTGTATCTGCTGTAAACTTTTGGTAGCTGTTCCTCCAGCTGTTGTTTGTATTACTTGTCATGACAAACTTGTTAATGCAGATAATATTTCCTTTAGTAATGTACCATTACCTGTTGCAGTTCCATCAACATCTAATGTTCAGAATGTTCCTGATAACATAAGAGATTTTGTTTCTGAATCCATCAAGAAGGCTATGTCTGTTATTCCTCCTTCTAGTAAACATAAAAAATCTTTTAAAACTTCTCTTTATACAGATGAATTTTTAAATGAACATCATTCTGATTCTAATGACTCTTCTGGTTCAGAGGATTCTGTCTCAGAGGTTGATGCTGATAAATCTTCATATTTGTTTAAAATGGAATTTATTCGTTCTTTACTTAAAGAAGTACTAATTGCTTTAGAAATTGAGGATTCTGGTCCTCTTGATACTAAATCTAAACATTTAGATAAGGTCTTTAAATCTCCTGTGGTTATTCCAGAAGTTTTTCCTGTTCCTGGTGCTATTTCTGAAGTAATTTCCAGAGAATGGAATAATTTGGGTAATTCATTTACTCCTTCTAAACGTTTTAAGCAATTATATCCTGTGCCGTCTGACAGATTAGAATTTTGGGACAAAATCCCTAAAGGTGATGGGGCTATTTCTACCCTTGCTAAACGTACTACTATTCCTACGTCAGATGGTACTTCGTTTAAAGATCCTTTAGATAGGAAAATTGAATCCTTTCTAAGAAAAGCTTATCTGTGTTCAGGTAATCTTCTTAGACCTGCTATATCATTGGCTGATGTTGCTGCAGCTTCAACTTTTTGGTTGGAAACTTTAGCGCAACAAGTAACAGATCATGATTCTCATAATATTATTATTCTTCTTCAACATGCTAATAATTTTATCTGTGATGCCATTTTTGATATTATCAGAGTTGATGTCAGGTTTATGTCTCTAGCTATTTTAGCTAGAAGAGCTTTATGGCTTAAAACTTGGAATGCTGATATGTCTTCTAAATCGACTCTACTTTCCATTTCTTTCCAGGGTAACAAATTATTTGGTTCTCAGTTGGATTCTATTATCTCAACTGTTACTGGTGGGAAAGGAACTTTTTTACCACAGGATAAAAAATCTAAGGGTAAAAACAGGGCTAATAATCGTTTTCGTTCCTTTCGTTTCAACAAAGAACAAAAACCTGATCCTTCATCCTCAGGAGCAGTTTCAGTTTGGAAACCTTCTCCAGTCTGGAATAAATCCAAGCCTTCTAGAAAAGCAAAGCCAGCCTCTAAGTCCACATGAAGGTGCGGCCCTCATTCCAGCTCAGCTGGTAGGGGGCAGGTTACGTTTTTTTCAAAGAAATTTGGTTCAATTCTGTTCACAATCTTTGGATTCAGAACATTGTTTCAGAAGGGTACAGAATTGGTTTCAAGATAAAACCTCCTGCAAAGAGATTTTTTCTTTCCTGTGTCCCAGTAAATCCAGTGAAAGCTCAAGCATTTCTGAAATGTGTTTCAGATCTAGAGTTAGCTGGAGTAATTATGCCAGTTCCAGTTCTGGAACAGGGGCTGGGGTTTTATTCGAATCTCTTCATTGTACCAAAGAAGGAGAATTTCTTCAGACCAGTTCTGGATCTAAAAATATTGAATCGTTATGTAAGGATACCAACGTTCAAAATGGTAACTGTATGTACTATCTTGCCTTTTGTTCAGCAAGGGCATTATATGTCCACAATAGATTTACAGGATGCATATCTGCATATTCCGATTCATCCAGATCATTATCAGTTCCTGAGATTCTCTTTTCTGGACAAGCATTACCCGTTTGTGGCTCTGCCATTTGGCCTAGCTACAGCTCCAAGAATTTTTACAAAGGTTCTCGGTGCCCTTCTGTCTGTAATCAGAGAACAGGGTATTGTGGTATTTCCTTATTTGGACGATATCTTGGTACTTGCTCAGTCTTTACATTTAGCAGAATCTCATACGAATCGACTTGTGTTGTTTCTTCAAGATCATGGTTGGAGGATCAATTCACTAAAAAGTTCATTGATTCCTCAGACAAGGGTAACCTTTCTGGGTTTCCAGATAGATTCAGTGTCCATGACTCTGTCTTTGACAGACAAGAGACGTCTAAAATTGATTTCAGCTTGTCGAAACCTTCAGTCACAATCATTCCCTTCGGTAGCCTTATGCATGGAAATTCTAGGTCTTATGACTGCTGCATCGGACGCGATCCCCTTTGCTCGTTTTCACATGCGACCTCTTCAGCTCTGTATGCTGAACCAATGGTGCAGGGATTACACAAAGATATCTCAATTAATATCTTTAAAACCGATTGTACGACACTCTCTAACGTGGTGGACAGATCACCATCGTTTAATTCAGGGGGCTTCTTTTGTTCTTCTGACCTGGACTGTAATTTCAACAGATGCAAGTCTTACAGCTGTGTGGGGTTCTCTGACGGCACAAGGAGTTTGGGAATCTCAGGAGGTGAGATTACCGATCAATATTTTGGAACTCCGTGCAATTTTCAGAGCTCTTCAGTCTTGGCCTCTTCTGAAGAGAGAATCGTTCATTTGTTTTCAGACAGACAATGTCACAACTGTGGCATACATCAATCATCAAGGAGGGACTCACAGTCCTCTGGCTATGAAAGAAGTATCTCGAATTCTGGTTTGGGCGGAATCCAGCTCCTGTCTAATCTCTGCGGTTCATATCCCAGGTATAGACAATTGGGAAGCGGATTATCTCAGTCGCCAAACGTTGCATCCGGGCGAATGGTCTCTTCACCCAGAGGTATTTCTTCAGATTGTTCAAATGTGGGAGCTTCCAGAAATAGATCTGATGGCGTATCATCTAAACAAGAAACTTCCCAGGTATCTGTCCAGATCCCGGGATCCTCAGGCGGAAGCAGTGGATGCATTATCACTTCCTTGGAAGTATCATCCTGCCTATATCTTTCCGCCTCTAGTTCTTCTTCCAAGAGTAATCTCCAAGATTCTGAAGGAATGCTCGTTTGTTCTGCTGGTAGCTCCGGCATGGCCTCACAGGTTTTGGTATGCGGATCTTGTCCGGATGGCCTCTTGCCGTCCGTGGACTCTTCCGCTAAGACAGACCTTCTGTCGCAAGGTCCTTTTTTCCATCAGGATCTCAAATCCTTAAATTTAAAGGTATGGAGATTGAACGCTTGATTCTTGGTCAAAGAGGTTTCTCTGACTCTGTGATTAATACTATGTTACAAGCTCGTAAATCTGTATCTAGAGAGATATATTATAGAGTCTGGAAGACTTATATTTCTTGGTGTCTTTCTCATCATTTTTCTTGGCATTCTTTTAGAATTCCGAGAATTTTACAGTTTCTTCAGGATGGTTTAGATAAAGGTTTATCCGCAAGTTCTTTGAAAGGACAAATCTCTGCTCTTTCTGTTCTTTTTCACAGAAAGATTGCTAATCTTCCTGATATTCATTGTTTTGTACAAGCTTTGGTTCGTATAAAACCTGTCATTAAGTCAATTTCTCCTCCTTGGAGTTTGAATTTGGTTCTGGGGGCTCTTCAAGCTCCTCCTTTTAAACCCATGCATTCATTGGACATTAAATTACTTTCTTGGAAAGTTTTGTTCCTTTTGGCGATCTCTTCTGCCAGAAGAGTCTCTGAATTATCTGCTCTTTCTTGTGAGTCTCCTTTTCGGATTTTTCATCAGGATAAGGCGGTGTTGCGAACTTCTTTTGAATTTTTACCTAAGGTTGTGAATTCCAACAACATTAGTAGAGAAATTGTGGTTCCCTCATTATGTCCTAATCCTAAGAATTCTAAGGAGAAATCGTTGCATTCTTTGGATGTTGTTAGAGCTTTGAAATATTATGTTGAAGCTACTAAGTCTTTCCGAAAGACTTCTAGTCTATTTGTTATCTTTTCCGGTTCTAGAAAAGGCCAGAAAGCTTCTGCCATTTCTTTGGCATCTTGGTTGAAATCTTTAATTCATCATGCCTATGTCGAGTCGGGTAAATCTCCGCCTCAAAGGATTACAGCTCATTCTACTAGGTCAGTTTCTACTTCCTGGGCGTTTAGGAATGAAGCTTCGGTTGATCAGATTTGCAAAGCAGCAACTTGGTCCTCTTTGCATACTTTTACTAAATTCTACCATTTTGATGTATTTTCTTCTTCTGAAGCAGTTTTTGGTAGAAAAGTACTTCAGGCAGCGGTTTCAGTTTGAATCTTCTGTTTAGGTTTTTTATTAAACTTTATTTTGGGTGTGGATTATTTTCAGCAGGAATTGGCTGTCTTTATTTTTATCCCTCCCTCTCTAGTGACTCTTGCGTGGAAAGATCCACATCTTGGGTAGTCATTATCCCATACGTCACTAGCTCATGGACTCTTGCTAATTACATGAAAGAAAACTTAATTTATGTAAGAACTTACCTGATAAATTCATTTCTTTCATATTAGCAAGAGTCCATGAGGCCCGCCCTTTTTTGTGGTGGTTATGATTTTTTTGTATAAAGCACAATTATTCCAATTCCTTATTTTATATGCTTTCGCACTTTTTTCTTATCACCCCACTCACTATTCGTTAAACTGATTTGTGGGTGTGGTGAGGGGTGTATTTGTAGGCATTTTGAGGTTTGGGAAACTTTGCCCCTCCTGGTAGAAATGTATATCCCATACGTCACTAGCTCATGGACTCTTGCTAATATGAAAGAAATGAATTTATCAGGTAAGTTCTTACATAAATTATGTTTTTGTTCAGGCTTTGATTCGTATCAAACCTGTTATTAAATCTATTTCTCCTCCTTGGAGTCTCAATTTGGTTTTGAAGACTTTACAGGCTCCTCCTTTTGAGCCTATGTTTTCTCTGGACATTAAACTGCTTTCTTGGAAAGTATTATTTCTTTTGGCTATCTCTTCTGCTAGAAGAGTTTCTGAATTGTCTGCTCTCTCTTGTGAGTCTCCTTATCTGATTTAGAATCAAGATAAAGCTGTTTTGCAGACTTCATTTAAATTTTTGCTTAAAGTTGTGAATTCTGACAACATCAATAGGGAAATTGTTGTTCCTTCCTTGTGTCCTATTCCTAAGAATACTCTTGAAAGGTCTTTACATTCTTTGGATGTGGTAAGAGCTTTGAAATATTATGTTGAGGCTACTAAAGATTTCAGAAAGACTTCTAGTCTATTTGTCTACTTTGACTAAATTTTACCATTTTGATGTGTTTGCTTCTTCGGAAGCAGCCTTTGGTAGTAAGGTTTTTAGGCAGTTGTCTGTTTGATTCTAATGCCTTTGTTTTGAGTTTTTTTGAATTTTTTAAGAAAACAATTATTTAATTTCTCAGCGGAAATAGCCGTTTTTATTTTATCCCTCCCTCTCTAGTGACTCATGGACTTCCACATCTTGGGTATTATATCCCATACATCACTAGCTCATGGACTCTTGCCACTTACATGAAAGAAAACATAATGTATATAAGAACTTACCTGATAAATTAATTTCTTTCATAGTGGCAAGAGTCCATGAGACCCATCCTTTTTTTGTGGTTATGATTTTTTTGTATAAAGCAAATCATTTTTTCCAGTTCCTCTTTTTGTATGCGTTTTACTCCTTTTTACACCTGACTTCTTGGCTAAATGTGGGAGGTGTATTTATAGGCATTTTGAGGTTTGGGAAACTTTGCCCCCTCCTGGTAGGAATGTATATCCCATACGTCACTAGCTCATGGACTCTTGCCACTATGAAAGAAATTAATTTATCAGGTAAGTTCTTACATAAATTATGTTTTTAAGACTAAATGAACCAATCTTACAGTCCTCATTAAGGAAAAAAAAAAATTCAATTCTCGTGACCCCCTTTCGGGCTTTCCTCATCTCCTTGTGTTTTCACAAACATTTTTAAGCCAGTATTTGGTTACGCCAAAGGGGTATTCAGCTAAGCATTTACTTAGACGACATCCTCTTAATGTCATAAAGCTATATCTCTCTAAAGAAAAAAATAAACAAGATTACCCTTTTAGAAAGCCTGGGTTTCATTTTAACCAACCAAAAGTCTACCTTCTCCCCTACAAAGAATCTTATCTTTTTAGGTTTTAAATTCATAAAATTCAGGCCACATTAAGTTTGCCTTGAGTTAATTAAATTCATATACAGGGAGTGCAGAATTATTAGGCAAATGAGTATTTTGACCACATCATCCTCTTTATGCACGTTGTCTTACTCCAAGCTGTATAGGCTCGAAAGCCTACTACCAATTAAGCATATTAGGTGATGTGCATCTCTGTAATGAGAAGGGGTGTGGTCTAATGACATCAACACCCTATATCAGGTGTGCATAATTATTAGGCAACTTCCTTTCCTTTGGCAAAATGGGTCAAAAGAAGGACTTGACAGGCTCAGAAAAGTCAAAAATAGTGAGATATCTTGCAGAGGGATGCAGCACTCTTAAAATTGCAAAGCTTCTGAAGCGTGATCATCGAACAATCAAGCGTTTCATTCAAAATAGTCAACAGGGTCGCAAGAAGCGTGTGGAAAAACCAAGGCGCAAAATAACTGCCCATGAACTGAGAAAAGTCAAGCGTGCAGCTGCCAAGATGCCACTTGCCACCAGTTTGGCCATATTTCAGAGCTGCAACATCACTGGAGTGCCCAAAAGCACAAGGTGTGCAATACTCAGAGACATGGCCAAGGTAAGAAAGGCTGAAAGACGACCACCACTGAACAATACACACAAGCTGAAACGTCAAGACTGGGCCAAGAAATATCTCAAGACTGATTTTTCTAAAGTTTTATGGACTGATGAAATGAGAGTGAGTCTTGATGGGCCAGATGGATGGGCCCGTGGCTGGATTGGTAAAGGGCAGAGAGCTCCAGTCCGACTCAGACGCCAGCAAGGTGGAGGTGGAGTACTGGTTTGGGCTGGTATCATCAAAGATGAGCTTGTGGGGCCTTTTCGGGTTGAGGATGGCTCAACTACTGCCAGTTTCTGGAAGACACCTTCTTCAAGCAGTGGTACAGGAAGAAGTCTGCATCCTTCAAGAAAAACATGATTTTCATGCAGGACAATGCTCCATCACACGCGTCCAAGTACTCCACAGCGTGGCTGGCAAGAAAGGGTATAAAAGAAGAAAATCTAATGACATGGCCTCCTTGTTCACCTGATCTGAACCCCATTGAGAACCTGTGGTCCATCATCAAATGTGAGATTTACAAGGATGGAAAACAGTACACCTCTCTGAACAGTGTCTGGGAGGCTGTGGTTGCTGCTGCACGCAATGTTGATGGTGAACAGATCAAAACACTGACAGAATCCATGGATGGCAGGCTTTTGAGTGTCCTTGCAAAGAAAGGTGGCTATATTGGTCACTGATTTGTTTTTGTTTTGTTTTTGAATGTCAGAAATGTATATTTGTGAATGTTGAGATGTTATATTGGTTTCACTGGTAAAAATAAATAATTGAAATGGGTATATATTTGTTTTTTGTTAAGTTGCCTAATAATTATGCACAGTAATAGTCACCTGCACACACAGATATCCCCCTAAAATAGTTATAACTAAAAACAAACTAAAAACTACTTCCAAAACTATTCAGCTTTGATATTAATGAGTTTTTTGGGCTCATTGAGAACATGGTTGTTGTTCAATAATAAAATTAATCCTCAAAAATACAACTTGCCTAATAATTCTGCACTCCCTGTAGACATACATTTATTTTCTCTTGAGGAAAGAAAGCTTCCCATGGGAGGAAAATGGCTCAAGTTCTGGGTTTACTTTCAGGTTAATTTCAAGCCATTTTCACTGCCGTCTTACATTACCATGCTTCAAAGATTAAAAATCTCCAACCTTATACAGGGTCTCTCTTACTTTTATATAATTACTCTATCCCCAGAAGCAGAGGAAAATATTCTGTGGTGGTTGGCTCACATAGAAGAATGGAACGGGAGAGCTATTATCGGGAATGCCCCAGATGACAATTTAATTGGATGTCAGCACTCTAGATTGAGGTGCCCGCTGTGGAGAAGTTGTCTCCACTGGATCTTTTGTTGTAAAAAGTTTTGCGAAATCGAACCATCCTATTTCCATTCTATTACATATTTTTATCTCAGTGGAATATATTCCAGGCCTCAAATGTAGCTGCGGATTTGGGTACAAGGAACATCTATCAGATTCCAACGACTAAATGTTAGACAAACATGTTTTTCAGATTTTGTTTTCTCTTCCTGGTCTTTTTTCCATAGATCTTGTTGCTTCCAGACTAAACTGTGATTTACATTGTTTTTACAGTCAGAGACTAGATCATTTGTCCCTGGCCACGAATGCTTTTCTCCAAACTTGGCCAACTTTGAAGTGGTGACGGGGCCTTCAACTGACTTTTGAAAGAAGTTTTAAATCTCATCAAGTATTCTTGGACCTCCGGAACCAAAAAAGACTCTGCTTATGAATGGGCCAGATGGCAAGTTACACCTGTAACTCAAATAGTAAACTTTTCTTTTCTACTCCAGTCAAGCCTACTATCACTCCATTAATGTATTTAGATATGCCATTTCTGTGGGTCATGAATTTTCCTTAATGCATTGGTTGGTCACCATTCACTGGTACGTCATATTATGAAAGCCATTAAGCTGAACAGACCACCTGCCCCTCATTTCTCCTATTTGTGGGATGCTTCTATCATCTTATCCTTCATTTCTAATTGGCCATACAACCCTAATCTTTCTCTAAAATTTCTATTTTTTCAAAGTAGCTACTCTTCTGTGCCTGCCTACTTGTAGAAGAATTGCAGATGTCAAGGTGATTGATTTTGATGCAATTATGTTTACCCCTGAAGGTTTTTTTTTATCACTTATCTTGTAAAACAAAAAATGTCCTCTAACATTTTCTACCCTTACCTTTCTTCCCAACCTAAGTTGTGTGTAGCTATGTGTATTAAAGAGACTTTTCTATTACTAACCCTTCATGATCTATTTTCTTCCTACCCTTTTCTTTTCCTTTTCTCTCCTACTTATACTAGCTACAGTGTTTGCCTTCCATATTTAATTGTTTGTTCCTTTTCAGCTCAGAATCTTTGAATCCCTTTCTTCAGACAACCTTTTCTACACTTTTCTCATCACCCTTTCAACTGTACTCCTTGGCCCTTTATCTTCAAGAGCTCATTTTTGCTTAGAATCCTACAATTTCTTTATTCCTAAAAAAGGGGTAGTTTTGCCCCTCTTTTTCTCAGGAAGAAATCGCTATGTATGTAACCCGTATACCTCAGGGACAGCTCATTGGTCACACTCATCTGGTGAATTATCCTCTCCTTCCTTATTGGGTGGGTTTTTTTTTGTTTGTAGTTTTGCAGAATTTTCTTTTGTATTAACTTTATTGCTTGTACCTTTTTTCTGTGCTGTAAAGGATGCAGTTTGAGCAGTAAAGAAAGTAAAGCAACATATTTATCTCTGTAGCTATATATTCACCAACTAATAGTGATGCTTTACTTACCCAAGCAGAGCTTTCCGATAAAGGATTATTTGGCCCAATAATTGGTTTAATTATAGAAAAGTGCATAAGCTATCTTAAAGGGCCATAATACCCAAATGTTGAAACACTTGAAAGTGATACAGCATAGCATATAGCATATAGAAAATATCACCTGAACATCTCTATGTAAAAAAGAAAGATATTTTACCTCAAAAGTTCCTCAGTAGCCACATCCCATTGTAAAGGACTTCTAAGCAGCAAATCAGTATGTCTGTCCCGGGACAGCTAAGGAGTTGAGCCTTGTGCACTCTCATGTTATTTCCCTATTCAGTTTAAAGGAAGTTTACTATGAAATCTCATGAGAGTTAAGTCAAATCTCATGAGATCACAGTAAAAGAGTCCATGACCTCAGCACTGTTGATGCTGATTGACTGCAGTTCATTTCTTCAATTTTATTTGTTTTTACCTGCAGATGAGCAGCAGCTGAGTATAACTTTTTACACAGAACTTACTCTGTTGAGCTGAGGAGATTGTGAGGTAAAATATCTTCCTTTTTTACATAGAGATGCTCAGGTGATATTTTCCTGTCAGCTTTTTACAGTTATACTGCATCAGTTTCAAGCGATTTAGCATATGAGTATTATGTCCCTTTAATAATAAGATAAACCAGTTCACAATATAATAAGACCACTCACTAAGTTTGGAAAAAAAAAAACTATGTACAACTGGTCCCCCACTGTCACACACTTTCTCCATAGTTTACAAAATCTTGACCCAAAGCTCCCCAAGTTCTTTGCTCTAGCATAGAAGGAAGGGATTTGTGGGTTTTAATTCTACCACAACCAGGTAATCACTTGATCTTGTTGAAATGAATTACAAAATATTGCATAGGTGGTACTACACACCACAAAAACTACATAGACTATTCCCCCATAAGAGTAACAAATGACAGAGGTGTGTGCACATTAATCAGGGGACATATGTGGTGGTGGGGCTCAGCTATCAATGAGTATTGGAGAAAAGTTATAGAGGAAATGAAAAACGTGCTTGTAGACTGTTCCTTTTAGACCCTCTAGTTTGGTTATTAAACAAAATGCCCAAAGTGTCCTCACATCCTCATAAGAAGTTATTCCAAATCATGGTGAATAGTGCAAAAATTGGAAAAGTAAAGAGGCCCCCATTATATTGATATGGAAACATAAGCATTCAGAGATTTTAGATTTGGAAGAGTATGATGTTTGACAACTAAATTCTATGGGAATCTTATTTGGGGGGGATTGAACAGAAATTGATATTCAGATATTTTGTCGTTTGATTAAAAGATGTGGATAAGGTGCATAGTTGCTTTAGTTTTACTTTCTGTAACACATGGTTATCTTTAGATGTCTCTTATATACCTTTTTTATGTACAGTTTGTAAATATGGTGCTTTAATCTATTTGTATTCTAGCAGGTTATTAACCTTTTTTATTGTTCAATTTGATTGTTAAAATTATTCAAAGTTTTGTTCATCATTGTATGTCATATGTACTGTAAATTTCCATATATTTTTTTTTAAATAGAAATGAATAAAATATATATATATATCTCTGTGTCTTTAATAAAATGTAGATTTCATCTAGACCAAGGCTAGGATAATCAGAATTTTGCTTTTCAAGTGGTTAGTACATATAGTGTTATTGCCTGGCAGGGACAACTGCATGATGCACAAGCCTGAATGAAAAGCAGGTTTATTCAACATTTTAAACATTTTGTTTTTGTTTTTACAGAAAAAAATATATTCTTTCATTTAACAGAAATACTTTTAGAAAGCAAAGGAATTCCAGAATTAAAAACTTCTTTTCAGATAGCATTTTTGGTCTAATAAAAAAAGTTAATTAATCTCATTGCAAAAAAATAAATAGGTGTTATTTATTTTCAGTTTAAAAGGGTTTGTTTTATGTTACAGCAAACTAAAATAGATGCAGCCATAGGGATATATGCTGTTTATTTATTAAGGTTAATTTCAATTATAAAAATAGTAATTTAATACTGTTTGTGTATATAAAATTTTTTTAGAGATGCTGTGAGTATGATGCTGAGCACACAACAGATACCCACCCCCTCCTTCCCTCCTAGACACAAGCAGCCCATCTGTGCATTAGCCACACAGCATTGCCTGGACCGACTCCACCTCCCACTATTAACAGCGGCAGCTCCTCCACTCCCCTCACCTCCATCCCATCTGTAAGCAAAAAAGAGACATCATAGAAAAGATCCAGGCCTTAGGCATTAAGCATCCAGCCAGCTCACCATCTCCAGCATCAGCTGCTCAGGTAGGAGACATGATTGCTAATATGTATCAGTTTACTGCACGCATCACTGCCCGGGCTTACACAAATCACTGCTCTCCCGACTGGTAACAAACGTGGAAATGCAATACCATGTTGTCTGCAGTGTAATTATATATTGATGTTGCATATGGTACCTTAGCTGTCAGAAGCAGTAACATAATTGTGTTTGATTGATTTTCAGCAATAAGCCTATATTATATTCTCTGTTTAATTATTGTATTTGTACATGTAAAGGTTTTCTTCACCAGAAGTATTACTTAAATATTTTATAGAGAGGAGAGAGTTTCTGTATAAACATATGTTAAACTCCAACATTATCAATTGCTATTAAATATCCTTATATCTTGGAGTACACAATGTACTGGTATGTAGATAATATTTCCCATGGTAAGGCCATTAGCTAGCTGGTTGATATTATAGTTCAGTGCACAAACCATTTTAATGCCTATTTTTTATTTTATATAAATGTCTAGATCAGAGAGAACACTTTGTGTCTAATGGTGTGAAGATGCATGTGTCTTTTATTTAAACGGTATCTGCCCAAGACATGTGTGTATTGTACTAGCACTACTGGATCTTTACATTGATTCCTAAGATTTTTATAAACAGATCACACTTTAATTTATGCAACATTTTAAAATGTTTTTAGCACAGCACATCACTCTGGGATGGTATAATGGTTGAAACCTTCAACCTACACTAGCATGCAACATATTCTGCACTTCTTGAAGCCCTAATAATAGGGTTAGAGTAGATTAATACAAACTATGAAAAACACTGCAGTATAAAAAGTTAATTACAAAAAAAAAGTTTGCAAAATTCATGTCTAAAACTCTTCTGGTGGGAAAACATTGCAGTATACAACCATAATTTAACCCCTTCACTGCTGAATCATTTCAAATTGCTGGGCTGAAGCTGACATTTCAGTGTTTTTTTTCCTGTGAATTACATACACAAATCATAGGTAGTTTTTTTTTATCAGATAAAACCTTTAGAAAATACCTCTATTTTAAAGAAATTGAATTATAAAAAGCCAACAAGTAGGAATAAAATATATCACTGTACAAATATCTGATTGTGAAAACTATGCACACTGGGGTGTGATTTAAATAACTCCTGATCATGTATGATGCCCCAGTCCCTATCCGAACTCACCAGCAAAATACAAGCTTCTATTAAAAACTTTCATAGAGTTTCATAAAATGGCACCTGTTTTTCAATTAATTGTCTCATTTATCTGAATATCTGCAAATCTGTATTTTCTCAGAGCCCTGACACCAACAATGAAACAAAATGGGCTAGTGGTAAATGCCATTAACTCCCTTGATTGAATGGTGGAACCACCGCTCTTTTAAAAGACAGGCCTTATTTATATTAGTGGGGAGGGGAGTGCCAAGGGATTCTTGATTCACCATTTTCAACAATGCTTTGAAGTATTTGGTGGTGTTTACAGAGAGCAGAATGGATAATTCATTAGAAAAAGGACTAGTTCTTTCATATAAGAGGTCTCATCTTATTTATGTATTGCAGTGGCTGAAGGGGCTGCTAATTTTGAAAGAGGGACATCTCCCTTTTAAAGAGTCACATTAATGCATAGGAGGGGATGCTATGCCTATGGCAATAACCTGCTTACTAGAGGGACATGATAGACCTACTTTGAAGAAGGAGGACTGGTTCTTTCATATAAGAGGCCTCACCTTATTTATGTATTGCAGAGGCTGAGGGGGCTAACCCCAATAGGTTTTTCCATATACAAATGGTTCAATTTGGTGTTCGTTGTCATGGGGATCACAGTGACATGTGACGGCTAATTTGAAAGAGGGACATCTCCCCATGTTTGATGCATAAAAGGTGATACCATTCTTATAGCAGTAACCTGCTTACTAGAGGGACATGAGCATCCTACTTTGAAAGAGGGGAAGACTGTCTTTCATATGAAGTCTGTATATATGTGGTGTATGCAATCTTTATGTGATAATGACAGCTTTAATATAAACAAGCTAAATAAATAATGAATAATAAAAGCATATTGCATTTTTTTTCTATACTTTTACTATTTGAGCAGTTTTGTCAGCCAGCAAAAAGGAGTCAGATATTAGTTAGTGCTTACAGAATCTTTGGTTTCATTCTGGCATGGGTAATCTTGTGACTTTTTCAGCATACTGATAGATATAGCTTATTTGATATATGCCAGTTCCCAGTTATACAGTTTGATACATGACATTCATAAAGTATTATTCAACAGTTAAAACACTTTGAACAACATTGTTTAACTTTTGACTGTATGTCACTCATTTCTTTCATGTAATTAGCAAGAGTCCATGAGCTAGTGACGTATGGGATATACATTCCTACCAGGAGGGGCAAAGTTTCCCAAACCTCAAAATGCCTATAAATACACCCCTCGCCACACCCACAATTCAGTTTTACAAACTTTGCCTCCGATGGAGGTGGTGAAGTAAGTTTGTGCTAGATTCTACGTTGATATGCGCTCCGCAGCAAGTTGGAGCCCGGTTTTCCTCTCAGCGTGCAGTGAATGTCAGAGGGATGTGAGGAGAGTATTGCCTATTTGAATGCAGTGATCTCCTTCTACGGGGTCTATTTCATAGGTTCTCTGTTATCGGTCGTAGAGATTCATCTCTTACCTCCCTTTTCAGATCGACGATATACTCTTATATATACCATTACCTCTGCTGATTCTCGTTTCAGTACTGGTTTGGCTTTCTACAAACATGTAGATGAGTGTCCTGGGGTAAGTAAATCTTATTTTCTGTGACACTCTAAGCTATGGTTGGGCACTTTGTTTATAAAGTTCTAAATATATGTATTCAAACATTTATTTGCCTTGACTCAGAATGTTCAACATTCCTTATTTTTCAGACAGTCAGTTTCATATTTGGGATAATGCACTTGAATTATTCATTTTTTTCTTACCTTCAAAAATTTGACTCTTTTTTCCCTGTGGGCTGTTAGGCTCGCGGGGGCTGAAAATGCTTCATTTTATTGCGTCATTCTTGGCGCGGACTTTTTTGGCGCAAAAAATTATTTTCCGTTTCCGGCGTCATACGTGTCGCCGGAAGTTGCGTCATTTTTTGACGTTATTTTGCGCCAAAAATGTCGGCGTTCCGGATGTGGTGTCATTTTTGGTGCCAAAAGCATTTAGGCGCCAAATAATGTGGGCGTCTGATTTGGGGCTAAAAATTATGGGCGTCGCTTTTGTCTCCACATTATTTCAGTCTCATTTCTTTCATTGCTTCTGGTTGCTAGAAGCTTGTTCTTTGGCATTTTTTCCCATTCCTGAAACTGTCATTTAAGGAATTTGATCAATTTTGCTTTATATGTTGTTTTTTCTCTTACATATTGCAAGATGTCTCATGTTGCATCTGAGTCAGAAGATACTACAGGAAAATCGCTGTCTAGTGCTGGATCTACCAAAGCTAAGTGTATCTGCTGTAAACTTTTGGTAGCTATTCCTCCGGCTGTTGTTTGTATTAATTGTCATGACAAACTTGTTAATGCAGATAATATTTCCTTTAGTAAAGTACCATTGCCTGTTGCAGTTCCTTCAACATCTAAGGTGCAGAATGTTCCTGATAACATAAGAGATTTTGTTTCTGAATCCATAAAGAAGGCTATGTCTGTTATTTCTCCTTCTAGTAAACGTAAAAAATCTTTTAAAACTTCTCTCCCTACAGATGAATTTTTAAATGAACATCATCATTCTGATTCTGATGACTCTTCTGGTTCAGAGGATTCTGTCTCAGAGATTGATGCTGATAAATCTTCATATTTATTTAAAATGGAATTTATTCGTTCTTTACTTAAAGAAGTACTAATTGCTTTAGAAATAGAGGATTCTGGTCCTCTTGATACTAATTCTAAACGTTTAGATAAGGTATTTAAATCTCCTGTGGTTATTCCAGAAGTTTTTCCTGTTCCTAATGCTATTTCTGCAGTAATTTCCTAAGAATGGGATAAATTGGGTAATTAATTTACTCCTTCTAAACGTTTTAAGCAATTATATCCTGTGCTGTCTGACAGATTAGAATTTTGGGACAAAATCCCTAAAGTTAATGGGGCTATTTCTACCCTTGCTAAACGTACTACTATTCCTACGTCAGATGGTACTTCGTTTAAGGATCCTTTAGATAGGAAAATTGAATCCTTTCTAAGAAAAGCTTATCTGTGTTCAGGTAATCTTCTTAGACCTGCTATATCATTGGCTGATGTTGCTGCAGCTTCAACTTTTTGGTTGGAAACTTTAGCGCAACAAGTAACAGATCATGATTCTCATGATATTATTATTCTTCTTCAGCATGCTAATAATTTTATCTGTGATGCCATTTTTGATATTATCAGAGTTGATGTCAGGTTTATGTCTCTAGCTATTTTAGCTAGAAGAGCTTTATGGCTTAAGACTTGGAATGCTGATATGGCTTCTAAATCAACTCTACTTTCCATTTCTTTCCAGGGTAACAAATTATTTGGTTCTCAGTTGGATTCTATTATCTCAACTGTTACTGGTGGGAAAGGAACTTTTTTACCACAGGATAAAAAATCTAAGGGTAAAAACAGGGCTAATAATCGTTTTCGTTCCTTTCGTTTCAACAAAGAACAAAAGCCTAATCCTTCATCCTCAGGAGCAGTTTCAGTTTGGAAACCATCTCCGGTCTGGAATAAATCCAAGCCTGCTAGAAAGGCAAAGCCTGCTTCTAAGTCCACATGAAGGTGCGGCCCTCATTCCAGCTCAGCTGGTAGGGGGCAGGTTACGTTTTTTCAAAGAAATTTGGATCAATTCTGTTCACAATCTTTGGATTCAGAACATTGTTTCAGAAGGGTACAGAATTGGTTTCAAGATGAGACCTCCTGCAAAGAGATTTTTTCTTTCCCGTGTCCCAGTAAATCCAGTGAAAGCTCAAGCATTTTTGAATTGTGTTTCAGATCTAGGGTTGGCTGGAGTAATTATGCCAGTTCCAGTCCCGGAACAGGGGATGGGGTTTTATTCAAATCTCTTCATTGTACCAAAGAAGGAGAATTCCTTCAGACCAGTTCTGGATCTAAAAATATTGAATCGTTATGTAAGGATACCAACGTTCAAGATGGTAACTGTAAGGACTATCTTGCCTTTTGTTCAGCAAGGGCATTATATGTCCACAATAGATTTACAGGATGCATATCTGCATATTCCGATTCATCCAGATCATTATCAGTTCCTGAGATTCTCTTTTCTGGACAAGCATTACCAGTTTGTGGCTCTGCCGTTTGGCCTAGCTACAGCTCCAAGAATTTTTACAAAGGTTCTCGGTGCCCTTCTGTCTGTAATCAGAGAACAGGGTATTGTGGTATTTCCTTATTTGGACGATATCTTGGTACTTGCTCAGTCTTTACATTTAGCAGAATCTCATACGAATCGACTTGTGTTGTTTCTTCAAGATCATGGTTGGAGGATCAATTTACCAAAAAGTTCATTGATTCCTCAGACAAGGGTAACTTTTCTGGGTTTCCAGATAGATTCAGTGTCCATGACTCTGTCTTTAACAGACAAGAGACGTCTAAAATTGATTTCAGCTTGTCGAAACCTAGAGTCACAATCATTCCCTTCGGTAGCCTTATGCATGGAAATTCTAGGTCTTATGACTGCTGCATCGGACGCGATCCCCTTTGCTCGTTTTCACATGCGACCTCTTCAGCTCTGTATGCTGAATCAATGGTGCAAGGATTACACAAAGATATCTCAATTAATATCTTTAAAACCGATTGTTCGACACTCTCTAACGTGGTGGACAGATCACCATCGTTTAATTCAGGGGGCTTCTTTTGTGCTTCCGACCTGGACTGTAATTTCAACAGATGCAAGTCTCACAGGTTGGGGAGCTATGTGGGGATCTCTGACGGCACAAGGAGTTTGGGAATCTCAGGAGGTGAGATTACCGATCAATATTTTGGAACTCCGTGCAATTTTCAGAGCTCTTCAGTTTTGGCCTCTTCTGAAGAGAGAATCGTTCATTTGTTTTCAGACAGACAATGTCACAACTGTGGCATACATCAATCATCAAGGAGGGACTCACAGTCCTCTGGCTATGAAAGAAGTATCTCGAATTTTGGTTTGGGCGGAATCCAGCTCCTGTCTAATCTCTGCGGTTCATATCCCAGGTATAGACAATTGGGAAGCGGATTATCTCAGTCGCCAAACGTTGCATCCGGGCGAATGGTCTCTTCACCCAGAGGTATTTCTTCAGATTGTTCAAATGTGGGAACTTCCAGAAATAGATCTGATGGCGTCTCATCTAAACAAGAAACTTCCCAGGTATCTGTCCAGATGCCGGGATCCTCAGGCGGAGGCAGTGGATGCATTATCACTTCCTTGGAAGTATCATCCTGCTTATATCTTTCCGCCTCTAGTTCTTCTTCCAAGAGTAATCTCCAAGATTCTGAAGGAATGCTCGTTTGTTCTGCTGGTAGCTCCGGCATGGCCTCACAGGTTTTGGTATGCGGATCTTGTCCGGATGGCCTCTTGCCAACCGTGGACTCTTCCGTTAAGACCAGACCTTCTGTCTCAAGGTCCTTTTTTCCATCAGGATCTGAAATCCTTAAATTTAAAGGTATGGAGATTGAACGCTTGATTCTTGGTCAAAGAGGTTTCTCTGACTCTGTGATTAATACTATGTTACAGGCTCGTAAATCTGTATCTAGAGAGATATATTATAGAGTCTGGAAGACTTATATGTCTTGGTGTCTTTCTCATCATTTTTCTTGGCATTCTTTTAGAATACCGAGAATTTTACAGTTTCTTCAGGATGGTTTAGATAAGGGTTTGTCCGCAAGTTCCTTGAAAGGTCAAATCTCTGCTCTTTCTGTTCTTTTTCACAGAAAGATTGCTATTCTTCCTGATATTCATTGTTTTGTACAAGCTTTGGTTCGTATAAAACCTGTCATTAAGTCAATTTCTCCTCCTTGGAGTTTGAATTTGGTTCTGGGAGCTCTTCAAGCTCCTCCGTTTGAACCTATGCATTCATTGGACATTAAATTACTTTCTTGGAAAGTTTTGTTCCTTTTGGCCATCTCTTCTGCCAGAAGAGTTTCTGAATTATCTGCTCTTTCTTGTGAGTCTCCTTTTCTGATTTTTCATCAGGATAAGGCGGTGTTGCGAACTTCTTTTGAATTTTTACCTAAAGTTGTGAATTCCAACAACATTAGTAGAGAAATTGTGGTTCCTTCATTATGTCCTAATCCTAAGAATTCTAAGGAGAAATCGTTGCATTATTTGGATGTTGTTAGAGCTTTGAAATATTATGTTGAAGCTACTAAGTCTTTCCGAAAGACTTCTAGTCTATTTGTTATTTTTTCCGGTGCTAGAAAAGCCCAGAAAGCTTCTGCCATTTCTTTGGCATCTTGGTTGAAATCTTTAATTCATCTTGCCTATGTTGAGTCGGGTAAAACTCCACCTCAGAGGATTACAGCTCATTCTACTAGGTCAGTTTCTACTTCCTGGGCGTTTTGGAATGAAGCTTCGGTTGATCAGATTTGCAAAGCAGCAACTTGGTCCTCCTTGCATACTTTTACTAAATTCTACCATTTTGATGTATTTTCTTTTTTTGAAGCAGTTTTTGGTAGAAAAGTACTTCAGGCAGCGGTTTCAGTTTGAATCTTCTGCTTATGTTTTTCATTAAACTTTATTTTGGGTGTGGATTATTTTCAGCAGGAATTGGCTGTCTTTATTTTATCCCTCCCTCTCTAGTGACTCTTGTGTGGAAAGATCCACATCTTGGGTAATCATTATCCCATACGTCACTAGCTCATGGACTCTTGCTAATTACATGAAAGAAAACATAATTTATGTAAGAACTTACCTGATAAATTCATTTCTTTCATATTAGCAAGAGTCCATGAGGCCCGCCCTTTTTTTGTGGTGGTTATGATTTTGTATAAAGCACAATTATTCCAATTCCTTATTTTATATGCTTTCGCACTTTTTTATCACCACACTTCTTGGCAATTCGTTAAACTGAATTGTGGGTGTGGTGAGGGGTGTATTTATAGGCATTTTGAGGTTTGGGAAACTTTGCCCCTCCTGGTAGGAATGTATATCCCATACGTCACTAGCTCATGGACTCTTGCTAATATGAAAGAAATGAATTTATCAGGTAAGTTCTTACATAAATTATGTTTTTTATTTCTAGGGCGCAAGAATATGAATGAGTCATCTGAATTTGCAGAGCACATACAGTAAAAATTCTGATCACCATGAGTTTGTGTCTTTGTGTTTTTTCCATTTGGCTGTTCAGTATCAAAGGTAAGTTTTTATTCATTATGTTAACATTTATATATTAAAACATATTTAGTATGTAAATGGTAAAGTGATATACAAATAAAGATCACATGCATGGCTTCCTCTTTATTAAAGGAATGGAAAGAATTAATTTATATTATACATGGGTAGATTTTGGGCTAGATTACAAGTGGAGCACTAAATTATTGTGCACCCGCAAACAGGCAAATTTTTAACCAGCCATCACAAGTGGCTGGTTATTACTACCGCAAGCTCACGGAATGTGACCATATTATGACCATGTTTACAACGGTTGCACTAAGTGCGTGATTCGATGCTGATGACGCACTGACAACATCAGCACGTAACTCAAGGAAGACCAATGAAAACGCAGCTCCAAATTATATGCAGTATCACCCTACCTATCATTCAAAGTGAAGTAAACAGTTTTACAATGCCCCCATAGTAATGTAAATACGTAAAACCAATGGCCCGCTTTAATTCTAAACGACGTGCTAACATAGTAACGCCTGCATCAGATAAATACAATCCGATGACATTGAATCAATATAGTCTATAATTAATTACATATTATTCAGTAAATATGTAAAAACCTGTGATTTATCTTAATTGACATACTAATATGTTAATGTCTACAGCTAATACAAACGATCCGACATAGGTGGCGTATGTGCCTGTTAGGATCAGTGTGATATACCGTGTGTTAAGGTATTTTTGGTATGTGTGATATTGCTACAGTGACCATGCTGTGATGAGTGAGGTAAAAAAAAAAACAATGTATATAAAAATATTAAATACTAATATGCATATGGGGAATGTTCCTATGAAACAATAATACATAATCATCTATAGTGTAACACTATCAGGGCTGAATAATAGTCCGGATAGATATATGTAAGCTTTATAAAAGCTAATATGAACATGTGATAGATACTCAATATGAGTTTTTTAGTGTGATATGTATTCTGATGTATACTAGTATAGTGTGAAAGAGAATAGTACAGTGTGATTAAAAGATTAAGTGAGATGTGATAAATATAAACTAGCCTGATATCTACACAATAGTATATGTCCAATGTAATAAATGGTGGAAAGTATATGACCAAATTGTCGTGTCATTGGAGTCAATACCAAATCATAAAGCCAACAAATTGCATATACAGTATATACCAAATGGGACACAAACTACTACCCCTTATCCTACAAGTCACCGTCAAACAAACTCAGAGAGGTTTCCCTATAAATAAAGTTAATATAAACACATATTCACATATCGCAATATTGTACGCAAATATTGTCAGGAGTATGTGAAAATCAATTAATGGTGTCTAAGAAATGTGGGTAAGAAAGTGTGTGGGACCCCATAGTTCTAATCAGAAGGCAGCCAAATCCAGGACCTTGTTTAGTCCAGAGGGAAATAGGGACTGGAAACAATATATCCACTATGTATCCCTCTGGCGTAAACGAGTATACCTATTAGAATGTGAGATGCTCTCCAATGGAGTGATCAGAAATGTGTTGTGTTTATCATGCTGTAATGCACTATGTCTTGATACACTGTGTTTTAATGAACTTATTTTAAAATTTCTGAGATGTTCGCTCCATACATACTTTTCTAGAGGTGCGACTATATACTGTACTCCACATTTACATGTGAGTACATAAATGACATATTCTGTACTACAATCTAGATGTGTTTTAATTTCAAAAGTCTCACCCGTGGTGTGACTTTAGATCGAATTGTTGCCATGGGTGACAAATTTGCACATATAACATCTTTTTTATTGCACCTAAGTGATAATGTTTTTCATTTGTTTTTTGCCACATTAGTCAAGGGTATGGTATGTATATTCTTAGTGGATACTACCACTTTGCTGGGGGCAAGTTTTTGTTTCAAAGTGGGTGCCTGTCTAAAAACTTGCCCTTGAGATAAGTACAATTGGCCAATGTCTATTAAGTGTTTCCCTAATGCTATTGTGTTCCGAATTAAACTGCGTGATGAACGTTAGACATTGTGTATTATTATTCTCATTACTTCTCTCAGATTTAGGAGCCTGTTGTAGAATTAAAGTTCTATCTATGTGTCTTGCTTTTGTATAGCTATCCTGAATGAGTTTACTAGGGTAACCTTTTTCCCAGAATCTATCTATTAAAATTGTTGTTTGAGTGTCATATAGTTCCATAGTGCCACAGTTTCTTCTGATACACCTAAACTGGCTATATGGTATGTTTGTCTTCCATCTATTTATGTGGTTGCTTTAGAAGTGTAGGAAGTTGTTGCTATCCACACTCTTGAAATAGGTGGAAGACAACACACTACCATCTATGTTCCATTCTAGGACCACATCGAGAAATTCGATTTTGTCCATTTGAATGTTGTGTGTGAAGGTCAGGCCCATCTCATTGTAATTAAGGCTATTAGTGAATAGGGTGACTGATTCAAGGGAACCTTCCCATGTAAAATTAAGATAATCTATGTAACGGCCATAGAATACCAGGTTTGCCCTCCAGTTGTAATTATAGATGTATTTCTCTTCGTATATGCCCATAAATAAATTGGCAAAACTGAGGGGCGAACCTGGTTCCCATGGCAGTTCCTTTGATCTGTAAAAAAAATTCATCTAAAAATTGAAAATAATTATGGGACAAAATCAGGGGCGTATTATTGCCTAGGTCAACAAGGCCGGTGCCTAGGTCAGCAGATTTGGGAGGGGCAGCACATCTGCCCTATCCTCTCTCTAAAAGCCAGCACACAGTATAGTGAGCGATAAAGTGCAGACTTTTACAGAGAAAACAAGGCACATGCGCTGATTAAGGTTGCTCTTCACAGGCAACGCTCCTTTAAACCATTGCTTCATTTAGAGCCGCCGGCATTTTTGCAGTGGAAGCGTTCTTGGTCAGAAACTTGCCGGGGGATATGCTTACAAGGTGAGGCTGGAGGAGAAGATCTTGTGCCGATATGCTACCTCCCTTTGTCAGCTGTGGTGGTTCTGCAAGCTCAGTGCTTATTGCAGGTTTTAGTAACTAACAGACTGGATGCATCTGTGCACTGCTTAGATCAGCTTGTGACGTCTAATCATAAACTGTCAGCGCTAATGTATGTTAGCTACTAATAGCTTTCTCTGCATTCATGAACCCACGGAGTAAATAGTAAACGGCTACTTAAAAAGTTTTATTACTTGAATGATGGTAATCACTATATGTTGTTGCATGTGAAGGGCAGTGATTGTTTCAAAGTGTATTCTTCTTTCCATCCCTTCCTCTCTCCCTTCTTTCCCTTTCTCCCTCCCTTACTCCCTCAACTCCCTTCCTCCCTCAACTCCCTCCCTTGCACCCTTCTTTCACTCCTTTCTTTCTCTCCCCCCTTTTCTTCTCTCTCTCTCCCCCTCTCCCTTCCTTCCTTCTTTCCTTTCCCTCCCTTTTCTCCCCTTCTTTTCTCTCCCTTCTCTCATGGAGAAAATGGTATGAGATGCATGCAATTACCAAAAAAATAATAACGGGAAAACAGGCCTAAAACTTTTTTTTTTGGGGGGGGGGGGGGGGGGATCAGAATTTTGAGTGCCTAGGGCAGCACAAAACCTTAATACACCTCTGGACAAAATTAATTATATCAATTCCAAAATGAAATCTTATTGCACAGAAGTTAATAGAGATCATTCTCAAAAAATGCATTAACAGCCTCTATACATAATGAATAGTCAATGTTAGAATATAATGAGCCCACATCACAAGATAACCAAATGTAGTTTTTTCTTAGACCAGATAGTTTGTTTAGCAGATCCGTAGTATCTCATATATAGGAAGACAGGTTGACAACCTATTTCTGTAAAAAGAAGTCAATATACTCTGACAACAGATCTGTTAAACTATTAATGCCCGCTATGAGGGAATGCCCAGGTGGTTTTTTTTTGCGATCCTTGTGGATCTTGGGCAAGTGGTAATAAAAGGGGACACTAGGATGGACAGGAAGCAAATATGCTTTTTCTTTTTTGTTCAGTATCCCTTTGTTAAAGCCTTAAAATGATCTCTTTAAGGGTCATACTGAATACTAAAGTGGGATCGTTTGTGAGTTTTTTAATAATATTCATGATCTAAAAAGGATCTGTTTGGCCTCCAATATATAATCATTGTAATTTTGTAAGACATTTCCACCCCCCTTATCAGCCTGGTGAATTACCAGACTGGTATTATTCATTAAATTGTTAAGGGCTTTTTTTTTCATTGAGCCATAACTTTCTCTTTTTCTTTGATTTTTACTCATAATTCTCTTTAAATCATCTATTACTAATTACTGGAATAAATCCACATAAGAGCACTCCTCTTTTGGGGGATTGAAAGAAGAAGGTGGTACCAAAGGCGTGTGTTAAACCTGTTCAAATAATTCATTGTAAATATCACTTGTTTCAGTGTATAATTTATATTGTGAATTTCTTGGATTCATAGTATCAGTTAGTATAGGTGTACTTTTCAACTTCTGCTTTTTTAGGAGTTTAGCTGCAAGATATCTTTGCAAGTGTTAAATCCACATACAAATTAAACAAATCAGGTTTATTAGGTTGACAATAAGCTAGTCCTTTACCAATGATTCTGAGTTCATCGTTTGTAAGTTCATGTGTTGTGAGATTAAAGATTCCCTCTTTCAGTTTCAATAATTCAGTTTTTTTAGGGTTTTCCCTCTCCCTCTTCTCTCTCGTTTTGAAAGGATCATTTTGTTGTTGTGGGGGAGGGGGGTCTGTTCCTGTTCCAAATGGGGGCCAGAGGTCTGTCCCCTAAAAAAATGAATATTATTATTCCCTAAAGTAGAGGGAAGGCAATTGATTTCTCCACTATTGGGCCCATAGTGGCCTGGTCAGTGAAATTATGTGATAGCCTCCTTGGGGATCTTTCCAAAGCAGAGCGCATGGAGAAAGAATATACAAATGAACTTGCTCCACCCCTCTATGCAAGTGAAAACAATCAATGCAAGACCTCAATGAAACAGATATGAGGGGGTGCACACTATAGAAAGTATAGCATATAAGAGAATATTAATATGCATATAAAGGAATGTCAAACCGTAAATGATAAACAAGTGATGGCAATAGATGTACAGTCCCAATTGGAATGCAATATTAAGCACTGTTCATGAAATTCAACTGGAACACAAATGTAGGCGGCTGCTCTCCTCCTCACAGACGTATCCGGGTAAAACTATGAAGAAAGCATAAAACAGAGGGGCGCCTCGTGTGTATCAGCATATTCACAGATGAGTATATAGATGTTCAAGCCAAATTAGTACTCACATTTGGTACAAGTACACTTATGTACTGGTAGAAGCAGGGTGGTGACTCAGGGTGTGCTAGCTACCCCTCTCTCGGCTCCAGGTGTACAGCAGGTGGTACAAGTATGGTCCAACTCACTATACAAGTGGGTGACTCCAGGTGTTCAGGTTCGGTGTAGTGATAAATTAATCACTCAAAAAGGTGCTTCTACTATGCTTGTTAAAAAGCTTATTTATTAAAAAAAAACACTTTAAAAACATATACAAGCAGTGGATATAGAGGGCATATGCAATATACCCCCTATCTATGCAACGCGTTTCTTGGCCTTAACATCAGCCGTTTCCTCAAGCATTAAGCACCTTAATAAAAACACAATATTTAAAACAAATTGTAACCAATAATCAAATTGGAACCACCCACAATGGGCGTATGAACCCACTAGAGTCCCTAATTTATCAATTAGTAACCATAAGCAACAACAAACTGTGTAAATAGCACATAGAAAAAGCATAGCAACAAGAATAAAAGTCTATGTACACAGCTTAATAATGCATACAATTATTATTCCCATCAGAAACATGGCTATGCAATAATGCAAATAGAATACAAATAAAACTTTAAACCCAATTGAGATGAAGCATACAAACAAACTTGATACTTCTGTTCCATTTGGTATCAGATACATGCTCATTTTGGAACTGCTTTGTTCCACTTGATAAAATTAAGTCTTATAACCCCAATTCATTTATGTTCCGCTCTATGACATATATATATACAAATAGTGAGTTGATTTATTTTGTTTATAATATATGTTTTAAGATTAAACCTTTTAATAGTGATCTCTTGTGTCAGGTCCGAATCGAAGAAAATTTAATGAATGGATTTATATATAAAGGACACTCCTGACTTAGTGATATCAATGATGACAGGACCTTTCGTTGGTCTCTTACTCTCGAATATGTGCTGTTCTTAAACTCACAGAATGTGACACTATTATAACCATGTTTACAACCGTTGCACTAAGTGCGTGATTAGATGCTGATGACGCACTGACAACGTCAGCACGTAACTCAAGGAAGACCAATGAAAATACAGCTCCAAATTATATGCAGTATCACCCTACCTATCATTCAAAGTGAAGTAAACAGTTTTACGATGCCTCCATAGTAATTTAAATACGTAAAACCAATGGCCTGCTTAAATTCTAAATATACGTGCTAACATAGTCATGCCTGCAGCAGATAAATACAATCTGATGACATTGAATCAATATAATCTATAATTAATGACATATTATTCAGTGAATGTGTAAAAACCTGTGATTTATCTTAATTGACATACTAATATGTTAATGTCTACAGCTAATACAAGCAATCTGACATAGGTGGCGTATGTGCCTGTTAGGATCAGTGTGATCTACCGTGAGTGTGTGTTAAGGTATTTTTGGTATGGGTGATATTGCTACAGTGACCATGCTGTGATGAGTGAGGTAAAAAACAACATATATAAAATATTAAATACTAATATACATATGGGGAATGTTCCTATGAAACAATAATAAATTATCATCTATAGTGTAACACTATCAGGGCTGAATAATAATCCAGATAGATGTATGTAAGCTTTATAAATGCTAATATGAACATGTGATAGCTAGTCAATATGAGTTTGTTAGTGTGATATGTTTACTGATGTATACTAGTATAGTGTGAAAGAGAATAGTACAGTGTAATTAAAAAATTAAGTAAGATGTGATAAATATAAAATATAAACTTATATAGTATATGTCCAATGTAATAAATGGTGGAAAGTATATGACCAAATTGCCGTGTCATTGGAGGCAATACCAAATCATAAAGCAAACAAATTGCATATATATACCAAATGGGACACAAACTATTACCCTTTATCCTACAAGTCACCGTCAAACAAACTCAGAGAGGTGTCCCTATAACTAAATTTAATATAAACACATATTTACATATCGCAATATTGTACGCAAATATTGTCAGGAGTTTGTGAAAATCAATCAATGGTGTCTAAGAAATGTGGGTAAGAAAGTGTTTGGGGCCCCATAGTTCTAATCAGAAGGCAGCCAAATCCAGTACCTTGTTTAGTCCAAAGGGCAACAGGGATTGGAAACGATATATCCAGTATGTCTCCCTCTTGCGTAAACGATTATACCTATTAGAACATGGGATGCTCTCTAATGGAGTGATCAGAAATGTGTTGTATTTATCATGCTGTAATGCACTATGTCTTGATGCACTGTGTTTTAATGAACCTATTTTCAAATTTCTGAGATGTTCGCTCCATCTTGTACGTACTTTCCTAGATGTGCGACCTAAATACTGTACTCCACATTCACATGTGAGTACATAAATGACATATTCTGTACTACAATCTAGATGTGTTTTAATTTCAAAAGTCTCACCCGTGGTGTAACTTTTGATTGAATTGTTGCCATGGGTGACAAATTTGCACATATAACATCTTTTTTATTGCACCTAAATGATCCTGTTTTCCCTTAGTTTTTTTGCCACAATAGTCAAGGATATGGTATGTATATTATTTTTGGAAACTACTTGCTGGGGGCAAGATTTTGCTTCAAAGTGGGTGCCCGTCTAAAAAACAATCTTGAATTGTATTTTAAATTGCCCCTGAGATAAGGATCCTTAAGTACAAGTGGCCAATGTTATGTATTTCCATAATGCTATTGTGTTCCGAATTAAACTGCGTAATGAACGCTAGATATTGTGTATTATTGTTCTCATTACTTCTCTCAGATTTGGGAGCCTGTTGTAGAATTAAAGTTCCATCTATGTTTCTCACTTTTGTATAGCTATCCTGAATGAGTTTACTAGGGTAACCTTTTTCCCTGAATCTATCTATTAAACTTGTTGATTGAGTGTCATATAGTTCCATAGTGCCACAGTTTCTTTTGATACACCTAAACTGGCTATATGGTATGTTTGTCTTCCCGCTATTTAGGTGGTGGCTTCCGAAATGTAGGAAGTTGTTGCTATCCACACTCTGAAATACGTGGAAGACAACACACTACCATCTATGTTCCATTCTAGGACCACATCGAGAAATTCGATTTTGGCCATTTGAATGTTGTGTGTGAAGGTCAGGCCCATCTCGTTGCAAATAAGGCTATTAGCAAATAGGGCGACTGGTTCAAGGGAACCCTCCTATATAACAATAAGATCATCTATGTAACAGCCATAGAATACCAGGTTTGCCCTTCAGTTCTAATTATAGATATATTTCTCTTCGTATATGCCCATAAATTGGCAAAACTGGGGGCAAACCTGGTTCCCATGGCCGTTCCTTTGATCTGTAAAAAAAAAAAAAAAAAAATCTAAAAATTTAAAATAATAATTATCGAACAAAATGAATATCAATTCCAAAATTAAATCTTGTTGCGCAGAATGTAGATATAGATCATTCTCCAAAAATGCATTAACAGCCTCTATACATAATGAATAGTCATTGTTAGAATATAATGAGCCCACATCACAAGATAACCAAATGTAGTCTTTCTTTTTCCTTAGACCAGATAGTTTGTTTAGCAGATCTGTAGTATCTTGTATATAGGAAGAAAGGTTGACAACATATTTCTGTAAAAAGAAGTCAATATACTCTGACAACCAATCTGTTAAACTATTAATGCCCGCTATATTTAATTATTAGCCTTAAATGCACATTTTAATATTGACCTTTCTATCTCTAAAGTATCGCATTTTCAAAGTATTAAGATTGTTAAGGTACTATATATTTAAAATATAATTGTAATTGCTTAGGACATGGTGTTAGAATTGTTCAAGGTAACATTTAATGAGACAAAAGGAATATTATATAAGAAATGATTTGTATAACAAGCCCAGTTTATTGTTGTGTATTAAACCACCCCTGAACCTGTTTATTATGATAGTTATAATTAGTGGTGGCTTTTATGTATAATAGTTTTCTTACCTGTAAAATATCAGGTTTCAAATAATAAATGTGGAAAAACCTTAAACCTGTGGTTGCCCAAAAATAACTCCATATAGCCATGAGACAACTTAGTTAAAAGTAGACTTGTGCATGATCGAAAAATTTGTTTTGGTTCGGAACGATTCAGATTTTTTCGAATTTCGGTTCGGATCGATTTGAATTCGGAAAAATTTGAATTAATTTGTTTCGGATTAATTCGAATTCAAATAAATTCGTCTGGATTCGGTTCGATTCGGTTCAGAAATTCGGAATTTCGGTATGTGTTAGGTGGGATATGCTGTGTATAAGACTAGTATTATGTACAGTATATTAGGTGTAACCCATAGCAGAGTGATATAACCTAATATACTGTACAATACTAGTGTAATCCATTGCCATCCCAATTTACAGAATAAATCGGAACTAATTCGGATTTATTCGTAGATTCGGCACTATTTTAATTCGGAAATTCGAATCAATCCGAATCTCCGAATTTACCGAATTCGGACGAATTTTCGAATCGATCCGAAACTAATCGCACATATCTAGTTAAAAGGATAGAATCTGACAAAGGGCCGGTAATCTAAAGCTCTATACTCAGGCGCAATGATCTTTGAAGTCTTGTCAGAACTGTGAGGTCCCTCAGACTATAGAAATGAAAATTTTAGCTTGAGAGATGTTTATCTCACTATGTAGGGTTTTATATGAGAGATAACTACATTACAATATAAGGTTTAAAAAAAAAATCCAAAATATTTAGATTTTTTTTCCATGCTGGCGAGTTTTTGATCATTGGTTCCTATGAGAGGAAAAATCTCATCTTTCATATATGGTGATTACTCTTACCTCAGAAAAATGTGAAGCCACACATCCGTGAGGTCCCCACATTACTTCTCTTAAGATGATGACAGTTAACATATCATCATTTATGGTGAATTTTTAATACCTTAAACATTAAGTTCAAAAGAAACAGAAAGTGATTGATAAAGGATTTTTACTATTCTCTCTACTAAAAAAATAAACCAACACATAGTTGAGACCTCACAAGACATTCTAGATTCATGTTATAATGAAAGCTATTTATCCTGCTGCATACTTGTTTTAGATTTATATAATGTGGTTGTGGCAAAATTATAACTATATATTATATTTGTTTGTCTATGAGTTTTTATTTCTTAGCAACAGAGCCAGGACTAATTTCTGTGGAGGCCCATGGAGGTAGACCTCTAAATGTTTATGTATAAACTAATAAAATTATACAACGTATTTACACATATGTTCTACTTACCCTGAACAACATTAACTGTATTACATTTATTTGCTCTGCATAACAGCATTATGCTGATAAATCTGTAGTACTTAAGTTGTGATTTCAAAAGCCCCTGGGGTATCATGGAGGTATCAAAGCAAATCTGTTAACGGATGGGTGAAGAAGACCTAAGATCTAGGAAACATTTATATGTTGGATACTTAAGGACCTGTAAACCGTTAAATTTGCCAACCAGAACAATTATACTGGTAAAATAAAATAAATAGTGTAATTTCAAAGTAAGAAAAATGAAGTGTTGGGTGTATAATTTGTTATATTTAAACATGAAATACAAGTAAAATTAAGAATGCTCAGGACAATCACTATACACATCTTTCACAATCAATATATCCTGGACTACTAGGTTTTCTTTTATTTGCAGGCTATCTCTGTGAGCAGTGCAGGGAGGGAGCCACCTTTGCTGATGCTGGCATATCCCCCAATTTACAAAGGACACATATTATGAGAGTGCCTAATGCCAGGACCGCATCTGACTGCATGATCGCTTGCTGTAACCAGTCAGGCTGTGACTTGTCCTGGATGCTGGGGAGACAATGCTATATTGTTAACTGCCAACATAAAGAGGACTGTGAACCCCAAAAAATAGAGCATATGAAATCCTACCTGACATTTGTTTTAAGGCCTTCTCCAAGATTCATTCCCTTGCCATTCTTTGGAAACCTTGTGCCTAACAGGGGGTATTCATTGGGAAAGCATGATGACTCTGGTGAAGATCTGGCACATCTTCAGGATCTTTCATTCCTAAATAAGGATTCCAGCCTTGCTGAGCTAGCAGACTACACAGAAGACTATAGTGACCCTCAACTTGATTTTCTTCACCTACGATCAAAGCCAGATCACAAAGAGAACTCTAATGTGGACTATTTGAGTTGGATTTTGCCAGGGAGAGAAAATAGTTTAAATATCTCAGCCTTGGAAGTTGACAGACGGAATGATAATTCAGCAAAAGAAGAGACCATCATGAGTACAGTGATTGCCACCAATGTATCTGAGACATCTGTAAAGATCCAGCTTTCACCCACAGTAGCACAGATGGAAGAAATTAGTCTTCAGCAAGAGAAAATGATTAACATCATTATAAGCAAGGTATTGTAGTGTTTTCATAATAATGATGTGCCTTATTTTCATCATAAATGGAAAGAGTCCACAGCTGCATTGATTACTTTTGGGAATTCAGAACCTGGCCACCAGGAGGAGGCAAAGAAACTTCAGCCAAAGGCTTAGATACCCCTCCCACCTCCCTCATCCCCCAGTCATTCTTTGCCTTTCATCCCAGGAGATTGGCAGAGAAGTGTCAGAAATTTTGATAGTCTCTTATGGAGTGTAGTACTTTTCAGCATGGGACTGGAGTTTTAAGTGGTCCTGTCAGTCTCTCAGTGAGAGCATGGGTAAAAGTTAGAGTCAGGAGATGCTGGGAGAGTCTTTCTGCAAAATCATCCCGACTAATATTAACAGCTCCACAAGCAATCAGAGTTGACGAGTTTTGCTGCCTGCTTCGTCTCTCAAGTCCATGGCAGAGGCAAAGCTACTATCTGTCACACTTGAAGGGCCGTGTTCCTGTTCAATGGCGTAGATTCCGGTAAGATCATTTTATTTTACTTTCGTCATGATTGTATTTTAATACGAATTTTTTCCCGAGAGGCTACCACCTTTTGGGACTAACTATAACTCAGGGTCTCAGTGAGGCTCCTTTGTGTCTTAGAATCAAGGGTTAATATCTCCTGAGGGGGATTATTGAACAGGGTTTTTTTTTTATCATGTTTGTTATGTGATTCGACCTGCTTATGTGTAGTGTTACTTAGGCTCATGACTTGTGGAACATAACTGCCAAATGACGCAGCCTTTACAATCGGTCACGCTTTTTCTGGACTGTACAGTTCACCTGGTGACCGGGCGTGGTTACATTTTGGCTCTCAATTTCCGCATTCCTGACCATGTGGCGATGGAAAAATTCTGGTCCGTTGATGTCTGGTTCATAGGAGGTGGTAAATGCCCCAGCCATTGGAGGTGTCAGGTGCCGTTTACATTTTCTAATTTGGTCCGTTTTTTGTATCCAATACCCGGTAATGGAGGATTCTGATATTGTGGACACGGAAGTCTCTAGTTGAGATTCTGCTTCTTGTAACAAATTGGCCCTAATGATACAGGCCTATCAATTATGTTCCAAATGCCATTTTAGAGTGCTCAATTCCTCGGGATCATAGAATCAAGGGGCCGCTGAGCCGTCCGCCTCTGGGGGTTCTGTCCCTCGAGTGGCGAGTTCCCTACCACCATCTTTTACTATGCATGCAGGTAACCCAGATTTTGCTTATCCTTCTCTGGAAGGTGGCTTGTTCCCTCTTGAGGTTATGGCATGGTTCCGCACGTCCATAATTATGGCGCTGGCGCATCTGCAACTCCCAGAAGTGTGCTTATGATATTGTATGTGTTCTGTTAACCGGGGCTCCTCATGCGTGGGATAGCCTGGTCCTGTTCAGCTCTCCGGGGGAAGCCCTGAGGATTCAGGGGGTCAACCTTCGGGGCTGGGGTCGTCTTTTGCTCTGGCGATGGTATGCTGTGCCCTTTCGTTATAGACTGGCGCGCTTTCATGTCCTACTGTAAAGCTTTCAAGTATATAGCATATAGGGCCATATTGGAGCCCTGATATATAGCATACTCCTTAAACTAAAGAGACCACACACAGGTTCCTAACCATTAGAAAAAGCATATAAAAAAAAAAAGGAGGAGAGTAAGACTAACATTATATATTATAGGAGTGAGAATATTACTAGCCGCTAAATTGTGTCAGCCATAAGTAAAGTATCAGGTAAATTAAATGGAATCTGTGTTCCTGAGTTTAATTGTTAAACATATACTAAGGGAAGACCCTTAGGGGGGGAATCGGAGCCAACCAGCTAATAGTATAAGACTAGTCAAATAGGACTATGAGGGCAGGAAGTTCACAACTAACCAATGCAACATAGCTAATGAATACCCGGGTATAAGCAGTTAAGGACTATCCTTGATATTTTACAGATATATATACTCATACAATCAGCTTTGAGAGATCTGTACATGTACTAAGTGGAAAGGGATATGGGGAGCACAGAAAATCATATGGGACAAGCACTATCAGTAGTAAGAAGTGTGGGGTGCACAGCTCATACCTCTACCTGCATTTAAATTATATATGGCCTGTACATGAACATAGGAAACAGAAAGTGAAATATATCTTATTACATAAATATATATGACATTAGAGTACCCTTACATGGTAGCATAGAATAAATTATATATACTTTCCCAGCTGGGAAAGCCATAACTATGTTAATACTTAGATAGAAAAAAACTCTCTCTATACTACTATTATTTGCCTTCATGTAAGTGGTCTAGGAGACTTTAGTGGAGTTGTGTATACAGTATGCCCTAAAGTACAACTATGGCAGTACATGTGTGTTATCTTTACTAGGTCATCCCGGCCGCAGGCAACCCAGCAAAACAGATAAGCAAATATTGAAATGTCTCAGACCCAGCAGTAGCTCAAACATTAATTTACACACCCATATAATAATACTACAATGGCTTCCCAGTAAGGGTACAAATATAAGTGACATATACGTAAACAAATAGCTGCACATACTATCTGGTGAACTTATGGTATATCTGAAAAATAAGAACAGAAAACAATAACTCACACACACGACTAAACTAGTGGAATAGGCATACAACAAAAGGTTCAATGTCCAGCAAAAGCAGCACATTGGTAACGTTAATACCGTCTACTAATACCGTCCTGTACCAAGGCTTGTTCGTTTTTATAAGGGCTAATTAACAGGTTACCCCATTCCCGACTTCAGCTTACTGCAATTCTGAGATTTATGACAAACCAACAATATAGGGTCTGGCTGCACATGAATAACCCTTCCTTCGTTAATCACCGCTTGTCGCTGCACACTCCAGTGCAGAGGAACCTCGGCTTCCAGCAGTAGTTCGTAGGTATGAACAGATGGAGGAAGCTTGCTATTGTCGCGTGGGTCTAAAAAGATACTGAGATGGGATGGCTTCACATCTTGAAAGTAGAACCACCCCCTGACTCGGGAACGGTCTCTCCATTCCATTGCTGTGCTCAGCCTTTCCACAACCACATTTACACTGTCACAATCACCCTTCTCTCTCACCGCTGCTGCACCGGGTAGGTAGATAGGAATAGTGGCTCCCTTAGAAGCGGTCTTGGTAACACCATCTAGCTTCACTTTGTCTTTATGGAATATGATGCTGGGAACATCTGGTGGTGTAAGTTCGGATAGTAAGTCTGTCTGGGCTGCCAGTGCTCTCTAGGTACATGTATATCCAGTACGTTACCGCTGTTAGCATTCTTGGTGCCTTCCATCCAGATCTCATTGCCAGCAATCTCAATGCCTTGTTCCATAAGGGCAATATTTTCCATCCGTGACCCTACGCCATCTTGAGAAGCATGACGCATATTGTATTCTTCATACCACTGTATGAGTAAGGTCCGTAGACCAAACAAGTGATCTCTCACTATGTCGCAAAGTCTATCTTCGATTGTCCCCACACTCACTGTTTGTAGGAGAGAAAGCCAGGAAAAGTTATTTTCAATAAAATTAGTATCCTCCATGCTGGTTACAGCTGCCTCTCAATCAATACACTTTAAATGCCCAATTAGAAAACTCTAAAGTTTATCTTTGGTGCTTCCAAGTCCACAGTATGTGTCCTTAGTCAGGGGTCTGGGTGGTAAAATAAAAAATATACTAAAATTTCAGCTATAAAAACCCCAATAATAAAAATTATAGACAGGAGCTCCTATATAGTGCTTCTAGCCGCTTCAGCAGTTGGCTCCGCCCCCCCGGTTAGGATGATTTTTTATTTGGTTTGAGCTCAGGTTTATTATACATTTCCTTCGGGAATTTTTTGTCTGGAATAGATACTCACGATTTTGATCACACTGTTTACTTCTACAGAAGTTTGTTCTGGTGTGGGGACATGTTTAGTCCTATGTTTGTCTGTCGTTTATCTCTTCATCTTGGGGGGTGACTATATGCGTCCTTGACAGTGATGACCCTGGTTTCAGGCTGGTCCTGATTGGGTTCAGATCCTTGTGGCCTTTTCCAGACAAGTGGCATCTGATCTGCCGGCTGGTCCGTTTAGGACGCATAGTGCTTCACATTATTATTTGTGTTATTTCTTGTTTTTATTTTACAAGTTTTAGCTAAGCATTCTGAGAGTACCTGAGGGTCACTGAGGCATGGGGGATTGTTTCAGTCCTTATTTGCTTTTCAGACTGTTCGACTGGGACTTTCTGAGGTTCCGCTGTGACCCACTCAGTTGTTTTCCAATATTTCGTCGGAAATAAAGTGTTTCCTTCTCCACATGGGTTGGAGGTTTGGAGGTCTTAGGGCCTCCTTGCCGCCGGTTCCTGGAAGTTTTGCCCTTCAGAGGATCTTTGGAATTGTCCTTTTTGGTCTAGTTTCTTTTGAAGTTCTCTTCCTTCGGGTCGAGATTTCTGGACTTTGTCTGTTTCTCCTTAGCGGTTTTGACCGCCTTATGGGGAGGGCCGTGTGGCTTTTTCCTACTTCGGGAGTTGGTTGTTTCCTTATTAGGGACATTAGGCTGTGTTGTCTCCTTCTCTGAGCTTTGCTTAGGGTTTTTTTCTACCGGGTTTTGGGATGCTCTGCATTCCTTTTTCTTGGGTGTGGTCCTCTGGTTGCGTACCCTGAGGAAGATATGGAGACTAGTCTTTGTTCTACTCGACCTTCGGGTGACTTTGTCCTTGATGTTCTCCCTTGGTTTCTAGAGTCTTGGCGCATTCTGTTGTGCACTAGCTCCTTTTTGGAATGTTGGACTCCTGCAATGGGTGTTCTCTTCCGTTTGTGTTGAGACTTATGAATGAGTCTTGTTCCCGTTCTCCGGGTTAGTCTGGTTATTCCCCTGTGAGGTCTTGTTTTGTTTTAAACAATTCTGGGGCCTGGGCCGAGTTTTTGCTTGGGATCGTTCTGGATATCCAGAGCCTTAGATCTTGTGGCTGGTTCGGAGCCATGCAGTTTTTCCGGGGGACATAGGCTAGGGCCTAAGGACTGGCTTGTTGAGCCTGTTAGCAGTTTGGCCAGGTTTTTTTTGTGCGCTTTTGGATACGCTTCTTATGGCTTGAATTATCCTTTGAATGATGTATGCTCCCCTTTAAGGGGAGTTCTTCTGTGTTTCTCAAGACGTCTGGATGATTTTATTCGGCTTTTGTTTTCATAGGACTATGGCTTATATCTTAGCATGTGCGCTGTCCTTATATATGCTCTTCCCTTTGGGGGTGGGTAGTTTGTCCCCCTATGGAGGAGGAGTTTTCTTCTCTCTAGAGGGTCATTGTCCTGTCCTGTGTGCAGGAGGTTGGAACAGGTGTTTTTATCCTGTAAAGGAGAGCAGCCTGCTCTTCTGGGGTTGTTCTGTTCCATCTGTGGAGCTTGAAGTCTCCATGTTGAGACTGTCATAGAGTGTGCTTTTTTTCTATGTTCATCTCCTATGAGGTTCTCCTTGAGAGTACCTGTTTGAAGGAGCTTTTTGGGTTTGCTCCCAAGCTCTGCTGGAGTGGCTGAGTTCACCCCATTCCATCCTTGGTGATTGGGGTATTTTCTGTTAAACAATAAACAAGTTTCAAAAAGATTTCGACCCTCAAACATTTAAAAAGATTAACAAATAGTACAAAAAAGGTAAAAAAATAGATGATACAGCAGAGCAACATCCAACATATGTTCAAGTAGTAGGTAAGATCACAGTCTTACACGTTTCAGCATTAATTTGCCGTAATCATAGACTCAATGTAAAGTTAAATGCTACATTCATTTAAAGGACCAACTCTCACTGTCAGGGTAGGTTAAGTCCAGAGTTAGACCCAAATGCTAGAATGAGGTTTGTAAACACCCTAGCACAGTGAGTATATACCAGGACCTGACCCTGCGACAGCTATAGTAAAATACTCACTGAAATAAACTGGAAGTTGGTAAAGCAGGGTCAGGAGGAGAAACTTCGTGTAGATAGGGTTAACCGAAAAGAGTAATCAAACAAGCAATATCCAGCAACGTGTAATCAGGCAGGTAGGGGTTAACCAGTAGAGTAATCAAGCAAGCAATGTCCAGCAACATGTAATCAGGCAGGTAGGGGTTAACCAGTAGAGTAATCAAGCAAGCAATGTCCAGCAACGTGTAATCAGGCAGGTAGGGGTTAACCAGTAGAGTAATCAAGCAAGCAATGTCCAGCAACATGTAATCAGGCAGGTAGGGGTTAACCAGTAGAGTAATCAAGCAAGCAGTGTCCAGCAACGAGTAATCAGGCAGTTTGGGGTTAATCAGAAGGATTATCAAACAAGCAAAGTCCAGTTAACAGGTATCAGGCAGATAAGGGTTAAGCAAGTTGAAGATAAACAAGCCAAGAAGTTCAAAAAGTACTCACAAGCCGGTCAAGTAGAACAAACAGGCACCGAGGAGACGCCGGAATAAGAAGACCTTCTGACGTCAGCAGAAGGGGCCGGTGCGACACAGGGTTGCCATGCAACCAGGGAAGCGCAACCGCGCCGGCACAAGCAGAAGGAAGGAAGCGATCAGCAGCTGAGCAGCTGAGCGATCGTGATAGTGCCCCCTCCTCAAGGACCCCTCCGGGGGACACGAACAGGCTTTGAAGGATTCTGGGCATGAAACTGTTTGATCAAAGCAGAGGCATGGACATGAGAAGCAGGTTCCCAGGAACGTTCAGTGATGGGATATCCCTTCCAATGGACCAAATAATATAGACGGTTACCCCGTAATCTGGAATCAAGAATTTGACTGATCTCAAATTCTGAAGTACCATCTACAAGGAACGGAGAGGGAACTTTACATTTGGTGGAAAACCGGTTGGTGACTGCTGGTTTAAGAAGAGATACATGAAAGACAGGGTGAATCTTCAAGTTGTCTGGTAAAGCCACCCTGTAGGCAGTAGAACATACCTTGGAAACAATCCTGAATGGTCCAATGTATTTAGGACCCAATTTAGCACAAGGTTGCTTGAGTCGAATGAATCTGGTGGAAATCCAAACCTTGTCTCCAGTCCGAAATGAGGGTGCCTTACAACGTTTGCGATCAGCAAATCGTTTATACTTTTGAGAAGAGAGAAGAAGAATTTCCCGAATCTTCTTCCAGTGTTTACAAAGATTTCTCACTGTACGATCTGCTCCAGGAACTCCAGAACCTCCCGAAGACATAGGAAAAGTTCTAGGTACAAATCCATAGGCTGCCTTAAAAGGAGAAGTCTGTAAGGAAGAATTGAAACGGGAATTGTAAGCAAGTTCAGCTAAGGGAAGAAGTTGAGACCAATTGGAGTGCTGATGATTAACATAGTGTCTGAGATAGGATTCAAGAGATTGATTTACCCGCTCCGTTTGACCGTTGGACTGAGGGTGATGGGCAGTAGAAAGAGATACGGTAACTCCAAAATGTTTGCACAGAGATTTCCAAAATCTGGAGACAAATTGAACTCCTCGATCAGAAACTATGTCCAAAGGAAAACCATGTAATCTGGTGATATGGAGTATAAACAATTCAGCGAGTTTCTGGGCCGATGGTAATCCAGGTAATGGAACGAAATGAGCAGCTTTGGAAAATCTGTCTACCACAACCCATATGGTCTTGTTTCCGGCAGAATTAGGAAGATCTGTAATAAAGTCCATGGAAACATGAGACCAGGGATAATACGGAACAGGCAGAGGTTGTAAGAGTCCAAGAGGTAAAGATGAAGACTGTTTATTAGAGGTACAGGAATGACAAGCTGCAACATAATCCTTGACATCTTTGCCCATGGAAGGCCACCAGACATGTTGCTTGAGTCTCCACAAAGTATTACGCACTCCTGGATGTCCAGACAGAACATTATCATGAGCCCAACGAAGAAGTTTGAGGCGGAATTCTGTAGGTACAAACAAGATCCCAGGAGGTATGTTAAAGGATGAAGGAACAGAGGTTTGAGCAGACTGTAATGCTTGGAAAGGAAAAGTAGATAACTGAGCTAGAACTTTAGCAGGGCGGAGAATGGGTTCAGAATCCAAAACTGTAGAATCAGAGGCCAGAAATTGTCTAGATAAAGCGTCTGCTTTCGTATTCTTAGAACCAGGAATATAAGAGAGGACAAAATTAAATCTGGAAAAGAACAGAGCCCATCGTGCTTGACGTGAGTTGAGGCGTTTGGCAGTATGAAGATACAGAAGATTTTTATGATCCGTGAGAATAAGAAATGGTTGAATCGTGCCTTCAAGCAGATGTCTCCATTCTTCCAAAGCCATCTTAATAGCTAACAGTTCCTTGTTACCGACGTCATAATTCAGTTCAGAAGTATTGAACTTCTTGGAGAAAAATCCCACAGGAAGGATCTTGCTAGTAACAGGATTTCGCTGAGATAGAACAGCCCCAGCAGCGATCAGAGAAGCATCCACTTCAAGGATGAATTGGAGAGTCGGAACAGGATGGCAAATAATGGGAGCTGAGGTAAATGCAGACTTCAGAGATTCAAATGCCTGTAAGGCTTTATCAGACCAATGCTTGCAATCCTGACCCTTCTTAGTAAGAGCTGTAAGGGGTGCCGAGATGTTAGCAAAGTCTTTTATGAATTTACGATAGTAATTGGCAAACCCCAGGAACCTTTGAAGAGATTTTAAGGAGGTTGGTCTAGGCCAATCTATAATAGCCGACAGTTTGTCAGAATCCATCTTGAATCCAGACGGTGAAATAATGTAACCCAGGAAATGAATAGATTCTTGATGAAAAGAGCACTTTTCAAGCTTGGCAAAGAGAGAATTTTCACGTAATCTCTGGAGTACTAGTGTAACATGATGAACGTGATCCTGTAAAGTCCGGGAGTAAATCAAAATATCATCAAGATAGATAATAACGAATTGATTAAGATAGTCTCTGAATATTTCATTAACAAAATGTTGAAAAACTGCAGGGGCATTGCATAACCCAAAAGGCATAACTAAATATTCATAGTGCCCAAATCTAGTGTTGAAGGCAGTTTTCCACTTGTCCCCTTTACGAATTCTGACCAAATTATATGCCCCACGAAGATCCAATTTGGTAAAGATGGAAGCACCCTGGAGACGATCAAATAATTCGGGAATGAGAGGAAGTGGATAACAATTCTTGATTGTAATTTGATTAAGAGCACAATAGTCAATGCAAGGACGAAGACCTCCATCTTTTTTATCCACAAAGAAAAAACCTGCCCCTACTGGAGAAGAAGAAGGGCGGATAAAACCTTGGGCCAAATTATCCTTGATATATTCCTCAAGTGAAACATTTTCTTGACGAGAAAGTGGATAAGTTTTACCCTTAGGTAGAGGTGCTCCAGGTAATAGATCAATGGGACAATCAAAGGTCCGGTGTGGAGGTAATACTTCAGCATCCTTTTTAGAAAAGACATCACAAAAAGAATGATAATGTTCAGGCAAGGAATCAGGAATGTCCAAAACTGCCACAACTGTACTAGAAGTTTTGGGAGTATTCTGAAGACACTGTTTGAAACAAGAAGGTCCCCAAGCAACAAGTTCTCCTTTAGACCAGGAAAAAACTGGATCATGTAGTTGAAGCCAAGGGAGTCCCAAAATGAGAGGAAACTGTGGAGAAGAAATGATGTCAAAACAAATGGTTTCGGAATGAAGTACTCCTACAGACATGAGAAGTGGTATTGTAGAATATTGAATGAAACCAGAACCTAAGGGTTGACCACTGACAGTAGTGACCTTAATAACTTGGCTCTTCGAAAGCAAAGGAATACGAAAGGCATTGACAAAGTCCGAATCCATAAACATTCCTGCAGCTCCAGAATCGATGAGTGCTTGAGCCCGAAATTTGGTGTTGCCAAAGCGGACAGTGACTGGAACAAACAGCTTGGGATTGAGGGTAGAAAAAGATCTTTGGCTTAACTCAGTCCCTCTTTCTGGAGTTAAGCCCTGGCTTTTACTGGACGAGTTGGACAATCTTTTAACATATGCCCCTTAATACCACAGTAAAGACAAAGTCCCAGATTACGTCTTCTGAGACGTTCAGCTTCGGATAATTTGATTGCACCAACCTCCATGGGTTCACTAGACTCAGAGATAGACGTATTAGGAGTAGGAAGATTTGGTGAACGAGGCATAGGACGGAAAGCAGATCTGATAAAGGATCTTCTGTTACGGTCACGTTCATGGAGACGCTCAGAGTAACGAGCATCTAGCTTGATACATAAGTTGATAAGTTCTTCTAGAGAATCAGGAAGATCCCTATAAACCAGTTCGTCTTTCAAACGATCACAAAGACCTTTACTAAACACTGCACGCAGAGCCCCATGATTCCACATAGTTTCAGCAGCTAAAGCGTATTGTGCTACAGAAAGAGATCCCTGTCTTAAATCTAAAAGTCCTGCTTCTGCAGCCGCTGATCTACCAGGTTTATCAAACACAGAAGAAAATATGGATACAAAAGTGTCAATATCATGAAGCAAAGGATCATCCTTTTCCAACAGTGGAGAAACCCAAGCCAAGGCTTTACCCTTCATAAGAGAAATTAAAAAGGTGATCTTGGAGGAAGAGGAAACAAACATTTGAGGATTATTTCTGAAGTGAAGACGGCACTGATTAAGAAATCCACGACAGTCTTCAGGATTGCCGTCATATTTATCCGGTAGCGGAATTCTGGGAATAAACTGTTCTGCAGGTTGTGGCGGATTAAATGCAGGGTTAGAACTGGCCGCAGGAACAACAGGTGTTGCAGAGACTTGTGAAGGTGGAGAGAGATTATGCAAAAGAGCAGTAATTTGATCCAATTTAGAATCCAGGGATTGCAGGTGTGCAGAGTGGGTTCCAAGAAGCTGTCCCTGTAGAGCCACAGCTCTGGATAACTCACCGGGGTCCATTATATGGCCTGTTTGTAATGTCAGGGTAGGTTAAGTCCAGAGTTAGACGCAAATGCTAGAATGAGGTTTGTAAACACCCTAGCACAGTGAGTATATACCAGGACCTGACCCTGCGACAGCTATAGTAAAATACTCACTGAAATAAACTTGAAGTTGGTAAAGCAGGGTCAGGAGGAGAAACTTAGTGTAGATAGGGTTAACCGAAAAGAGTAATCAAACAAGCAATATCCAGCAACGTGTAATCAGGCAGGTAGGGGTTAACCAGTAGAGTAATCAAGCAAGCAATGTCCAGCAACATGTAATCAGGCAGGTAGGGGTTAACCAGTAGAGTAATCAAGTAAGCAATGTCCAGCAACGTGTAATCAGGCAGGTAAGAGTTAACCAATAGAGTAATCAAGCAAGCAATGTCCAGCAACGTGTAATCAGGCAGGTAGGGGTTAACCAGTTGAGTAATCAAGCAAGCAATGTCCAGCAACGTGTAATCAGGCAGGTAGGGGTTAACCAGTAGAGTAATCAAGCAAGCAATGTCCAGCAACGTGTAATCAGGCAGGTAGGGGTTAACCAGTAGAGTAATCAAGCAAGCAGTGTCCAGCAACGAGTAATCAGGCAGTTTGGGGTTAATCAGAAGGATTATCAAACAAGCAAAGTCCAGTTAACAGGTATCAGGCAGATAAGGGTTAAGCAAGTTGAAGATAAACAAGCCAAGAAGTTCAAAAAGTACTCACAAGCCGGTCAAGTAGAACAAACAGGCACCGAGGAGAGGAGACGCCGGAATAAGAAGACCTTCTGACGTCAGCAGAAGGGGCCGGTGCGACACAGGGTTGCCAGGCAACCAGGGAAGCGCAACCGCGCCGGCACAAGCAGAAGGAAGGAAGCGATCAGCAGCTGAGCAGCTGAGCGATCGTGACACTCACCTCATTGGTGCTCTAAAAACACACACCTACTACTCTAATTGTAATAAGATGCAGGGTCTTAAAGACCCTCTCTCTCTCCTCTTGTGCTTCATTATTCTCAAGGACTCTTACTCAATAGAGATATTAACCCAATATATAGTAAATAGTTAATAGTCTTATCCTACTCTTAACAGACTGTATCAGCCGGACTTAAGGACTATGATACACTTACTATGTATACTATCAAATTTCAATAAATTAATCAGTGTACCTATAGTTAGTTCAAAAACAAAAAAGTGTATTCAACAATGCATTAATGTATTAATCATCCTATCTGCACTACATTCGAAATTCACATTTAGATGGCTCTATTTATTATTTGCTCAAAAACATGGCATTATTACTTAATATATTTTGTGTCATTTTATATATAGTAAATATATTCGATTTTCACAGATACGTACATAGATATATATATATATATATACACAATACAGGGGGAGGAGCTATCTAAGATGACTCATCCTAAGCAAATTCCTACATGTATATGGATTAAACTAATAACAAATTGAACTCGACCCAATCATTCCCTGAAATTAATGATATCATTTGCGGAGTTGAAACCAGCTGGAATCAGAGTATCTAGCTTATTAATCCAATAGACTTCCTGTCTAGCTAGGATGGACCATTTGTCACCACCTCTAGGAGGACTCTTAATGAGTTCTATAGCATTCCATTTGAAGGTGGCCACATTCCCTTGATGATCATCTATAAAATGTCGTGCCAATTCTGAACACCGCGTGTTGTTTGTGATATATCCCAAATGCTTGCGTATCCTAGTATGGACATCTCGAGTCGTCATTCCTATATACTGTTTGGAATGAACCGAGCATTCAATTAGATATATCACAAATGTAGAAAAGCACTTAATGCAGCCCTTGGTATCAAAATTCTGATCTGTTGAATATGACATGAAGTTTGGACCCACTTTAATGTGTTCGCATGCTTTGCAGTTTTTTTCCGCATATATATGTACCATTGTGAGTAAGCCAGGAACTGTTACTCTTTGGTGCTCTCAGTTGACTACGGGAGACCATGCCTTTCGGAGCCTCCTTGAGGTTCTGTGCTTTCTCTGTGTTCAAGCTATGTTAGAAGAACTGGGGGCTTTTGGATAGCCTGTGCTGTGCCCGCTGCTTAGTGGATGTATAGCAATCTGACAGTTTAGTGTTTGATATCTATCTTCAGTTGCTCTTTACTTGTTTGCAAGTATTCCATTTTTCATCCTAGTATGACTGAGACATGTGGTGTTGACTAAGGTGTTCGCCTCTCTGGGTTGCTGCACGTGTTTGGATTCTGAATATTTCGATATTCTGAGTTATCTTGCCACTTGAGGACTCCGTCTTCGGTTGTCTTTAGGGTGCGGTTGCACTGTATTTTGAAGAAGTTTTCTTCTCTGTTTCAGATTTCCGGTCTTAGCCTTGTAGTTTCTGTACAATCTGGGGTCTGGGTGTTGCCGTCCTTGTTTCTCAAGGCTGGTTAAGGTCTTTGTTAGCTTGGCTTGGTTCTAGGGATTCCTTAATTTTATTTAGAACTTGTTGCTCCCTATTTGGGGTCCCTTCGGGAATCCTTGATTTTTTCTTCCATGTTTTCTCCCTTTTGGGAGTTTATGGTAGTTGATCCCTTTCTCTGGTAAAGGGTGTGTTGCTGGGGACTGACTGCTGGTCGACGGTGTCTCCTGGAGGGTCAGTCATGTCCTTTCTCTGGTCTTTAGCAAAGGCTTATGGACTATCAGAAGGTCAGTGTCCTTGGAGCCTTTTCCTTTTTGTCAAAAGTTTCCTCGGCTTTGGACGAAGCAGGGTTTTTTTGTGGGTAGGGATTGTAGGCCTGGTGCCCTCAGGATGGGCCACCTTTTGTACCCTCCCGTTTTAGCATTCAGTGTCCTCTATAGATTGGGTATTGTTTTCTCAAAAGTAATGAATGCAGCTGTGAAATCTTTCCATTTATGAAGAAAAACTTAAATTATGCTTACCTGATAATTTTCTTTTCTTCAGATGGAAAGAGTCCATAGCTCCCCGCACAGATTTTTCTGTGGGGCGTCCGTTATTTCTATTTTTCTGGCACCTTTTAACCCTGATGTTTCTTTTACTGTTCCTTGTTCCTCAGCAAAATGACTGGGGGATGAGGGAAGTGGGAGGGGTATTTTAGCCTTTGGCTGGGGTGTCTTTGCCTCCTCCTGGTGGCCAGGTTCTGAACTCCCAAAAGTAATGAATGCAGCTGTGGACTCTTTCCATCTGAAGAAAAGAAAATTATCAGGTAAGCATAATTAAATTTTTTGTTCCTTAAACTATAACAGTATAACGTCACATAGTGACTCATAGATTAATCACTTTAAAGGGACATGAAACCCAAAAAATTGCTTTCATGATTCAGATAGAGAATACAATTTTAAACAACTTTCCAATTTACTTCTATTTTTTAATTTGCTTCCTGCTCTTTTTATCCTTTGCTGAACGGTTTATCTAAGTAAGCTCAGGAGCAGCAAAGAACCTAGGTTCTCTGTGCTGATTGGTGGCTGTATATATATATATATATATATATATATATATATATATATATATATATATATATATATATACCGATTGTCATTGGCTCATCCATGTGTTCAGTTAGAAACCAGTAGTGCATTGCTGCTCCTTCAACAAATAATACCAAGAGAATGAAGCCAATTAGATAATAGAAGTAAATTAGAAAGCTGTTTAAAGTGGTATTCTGTATCTGAATCATGAAAGAATTTTTTTGGGTTTCATGTCCCTTTAATATTCTTATAAATACAGCCAAATATTTAGAACCCTGTCATTAATGAGGCCCTATTCTGGGCCATTCAAACATCTATCTTAAATAGAATTTTCAGGGTTGTTTTTCAAAACAGCCAATGCCATTTAGCCAGGATTTCAAATGACAATAGTTTAGGATACTATTTATTTTTTTAACACAGATGAAATGGACATTGTGCTTCATTTTTTATCATGTATATGAAAAAGTAGCAGTTAAACGTTTAAAATATTATTATTGTTATTGGTTATTTGTAGAGCGCCAACAGATTCTGCAGCGCTATAAACATAGGCGGAATACAAGGAAACATTTATAGGGATCAGACGGGTAGAGGGCCCTGCCAAAAGTCGCACTGTTGTAGTCAGCTTTAAAGAAGGTGATCTACAAACAGCATGGCTCTTAGGCTTACATGCTAAGGGGGTTCAAGGGGATAGCAATGGAGGAGAGGAAACGGTATAAAGAAAGGTTAGCGTAGGTTGTATGCATCCCTGAACAGTAGAGTCTTTAGGGAGTGCTTGAAGTTTACAAAACTAGGGGAGAGTCTTGTAAACGGGAGTGTGAGGAGGTAACAAGAGAGGAGGAGAGTAGGAGGTCATGAGCAGAGCAAAGGGGATGGGAGGGAGAGTATCTGGAGACAAGGTCTGAGATATAGGGGGGAGCAGTGCAGATGAGGGCTTTGTATGTCAGAGTGAGAATTTTGTGTTTAATCCTGGAGGCAAGAGGAAGCCAGTGAAGGGATTGTCAGAGAGATGCAGCAAATGAAGAGCGATGTGTAAGGAAGATGAGCCTGGCAGAGGCATTCATTATGGATTGTAAAGGAGCTAGGCGGCAGCTGGGGAGACCAGAGAGGACAGAGTTGCAGTAATCGAGGCGAGAAAGGATAAGATTAAAATATTAGTTGTCTTGTGTAAGGAAATGTCTAATTTTAGAGATGTTTTTAAGGTGGAAGTGGCAGGATTTAGCCAAGGACTGAATGTGAGGAGTGAAAGAAAGATCTGAGTCAAGTGTGACCCCAAGACATCGGGCATGTGGGGTAGGGGTAATGATGGAGATGTCGACAGTTATAGAGAGATTGGGGGTGGAGATTTTGGAAGAAGATGGGAAAATAAGGAGCTCAGTTTTGGAGAGATTTAGCTTGAGGTAGTAAAAGGACATCCAGGAAGAGATGTGAGAAAGACAGTTAGTGACACTGGTTAGCAAGGAAGGAGATAGGTCTGGTGCAGAGAAGTAGATGTGGGTGTCGTCAGCATACAAATGATATTGGAACCCGTGGGACTTTATTAGGGAACCTAATGATGACGTGTAGATTGAGAAGAGAAGGGGACCGAGGACAGAGCCTTGCGGTACCCCAACAGAAAGTGGTGACGGGGCAGAGGAGGCCCCAGAGAAGGCTACACTAAAGGTACGGTTTGATAGGTAGGAAGAGAACCATGAGAGGGCTGTGTAACAAATGCCGAAGGATTGAATGGTTTGGAGCAAAAGGGGGTGGTCAACAGTATCAAAGGCTGCGGACAGATCAAGGAGGATAAGCAGAGAGAAGTGCCCTTTTGATTTTGCTGTAAGTAAGTAGTTTGTAACCTTAACGATTGCTGTCTCTGTGGAGTGATGGAGATGAAATCCAGATTGCAGTGGGTCGAGGAGGGAGTTTAATGTAAGGAAATGGGATAGGTGTGCATATACTAGCTTTTCGAGAAGCTTTGAGGCAAGAGGGAGTCGGGAAATAGGGCGGTAGTTGGATGAGGAGGTTGGATTAAGAGAAGGTTTTTTGAAGATAGGTGTGACCAGTACATGTTTCAGAGATGAGGGAAATATATCAGTGCTGAGGGAGAGGTTTAAAATGTGTGTGAGTATAGGGGTAAGGGTAGAAGAGAGGGAGAGGAGCAGATGAGGTGGATAGGGTCAAGAGGACAGGTAGTGAGGTGAGAGCTCAGTAGAAGTGCCAAAACTTCTTCCTCAGTAACAGGGGATAAAGAGCTAAATGTATGGCTATGTGGGTTGTGGTTGATTGTGAGCGTTTGAGGGGGTGAGAGAATGGAAGTATGCTGAGAGCAGATTTAGTTTCTGATGGAGTCGATTTTGTTATTGAAGTGGCTGGCAAAGTCTTGAGCTGACAGAGAAGTTGTATTAGAGGGTGGGGGTGGGCGGAGAAGAGTATTGAAAGTGGAGAACAGATGTTTTGGGTTTGAAGAAAGATTAGAGATAAGAGTAGAGAAGTAATGTTGCTTATAGAGATTAAGGGCAGAATAGTAAGAATTCAAAATGAATTTGTAATGAAGGAAATCAGCTGAACTCCGAAATTTTCTCCAGTGCCGCTCAGCAATACAGGAACATCTGCATAGGTACCGTGTCAGAGGAGTATGGCAGGGCTGAGGATGAGTATGTGATTTCTGAGCAATGGTAAGAGGGGCCAGATTGTCTAGGACCGATGTAAGGGTGGAATTATAGTGGCAGATAGATTGGTCAGGGCAGGAGGAGATGGATGAGAGGAGAGGTTTGAGGGAATTAGAAAGCTGTTGCTGATCTAATAACATAATGCTTCTGTGAAGTTTGGTGTGAGGAGTAGAAGGAGTTAGAGTTGTAGGGAGGGATGAGATGTTGCAAGTGAGGAGATGGTTGTCAGAAAGAGGAAAAGGAGAGTTTGTAAAGTTTGAAAAAGTGCATCGATAGCTAAAGATTAGGTCAAGGGAGTGACCATCTTTGTGAGTGGGAGAGTCAGTCTATTGTGACAAACCGAAATAGAAAGTCTGTTTTTTCCTTAAAAAAGTTTAAGTAGAATCTGCTTAAATATCAAGTGAAAAGAATAGTAAACGCATGTTTGTGCTCATATTGTGATATTTTAATTTTGTACTCAGTATTACTCAGGAATATTTTGTTTGTCAATAGAGCACATTTTTTTAATGTAAGATGAAGTAGACTAGTCAAATAAATAATACAGACTTTTCACATCTCTTTCATAGCCTCCAGCTCAACCAGATAATTCTTCCATTGACAAACAAGAGGTACCTGCACTTCCTGATGAGATTAAAGTTGTTTCAACCACCCAGAGGACTTTAGAGCATCATACCTTGCCAGATCAGCCAACTAGTGCTGTGACAGTTCACCCTTCCCCTACAAACAAAGCTGTGCTGACCACTTCAGTAAAGATGCAATGTAAGCATGCCTACAATATTTCTACTGGAAATATCATCACTCATTTTCACAAAGAGATATGCTTATTATTAATCTAAAACACTGTAATAGTAAAAATATTTTTTTTAAAAAATATGCGTAAATCATTTTGCTTTATCCTGCATTTAAATGAGTAGGATTTAAACATTACACAATGGGTTTTATGTGTGACAAAAATAAGGCAAATTTTGTTTTTATTGTAAATGTATGTCTTAGCGCATCCATAAAATATAATCATTAAATTGTTTTATTTTGCCCAGGTTTGCAGCCATTATTGTGTGTATTACAATAAAAAAAAACGAAGCCACCAATATACAAAAAAATTTAAAAAATATAGCGTATATGTGAAATATAGAATGCTTATTTAGCACAGAAAAAAATATTGACATAAAACTTAAAGGGACACTAAACTCATTTTTTTCTTTAATGATTCAGATAGAGCATGCAATTTTAAGCAACTTTCTAATTTACTCCTATTATCATTTTTTATTCATTCTCTTGCTATCTTTATTTAAAAAGCAGGAATGTGATGCATAGGAGCCGGCCCATTTTTGGTAGAGAACGTGGGTTATGCTTGCTTATTGGTGGGTAAATGTAAGCCTCCAATAAGCAAGTGCTATCCATGGTGCTGAACCTAAAATAGGCTGGCGGCTAAGATTTACATTCTTGCTTTTAAAATAAAGATAGAAAGAGAACAAAGAAAAATTGATAATAGAAGTAAATTAGAAAATTTATTAAAATGTCATGCTCTATCTGACTCATTAAAGAAAAAAATTGGGTTCAGTGTCCCTTTAACCTTTAATACTAAAATATTAAAATGTAGACGGCAAGCCTAAAACTGCACAGTGATCTGCTGCCCTACCTTAGCTTTAAAAACTCATCTCTTCCTGAGATAACGTGTTGATAATTAAGTAAATGTACAGATTGAATCCGTGGGGTTACGGTAGCTTGGGAAAAAACTAAAGGCTAAATACCAAAGGTAGTTAAATGCTATTAAATTGTGCTAACGTTTGCACTTGATATACAGTTAGCCACTCCCCTCCAAGATTATTCCCCTCCCATTATTCCCTTCTAATCCCATATTAAATTAGCTAGAATATTGTAGTTTAGTTAAAGTGATAGACTAAAAATGAGCCCCTGACCTGGTCGCGTTTCACATTACGCTTCCTCTTTTTTTTAAGCCACCAATATGTAATAAAGTAATAAAGGAAAATAATGCTTGTACAGCAGTATAATACATATCAGTAGCCTTCTGTTCACTAATTTTTAGGTAATCAAATCTTCTGTTTAACACTAGTTTTAAATGTTTTCTATACTGTACTTAGCCGTAGCAAGACACTTTACAGTGTATGCCCATATAAACTAGATATGATAAACCCATTGATTTATAGACATGTATATGGTTCTTGGCACTAGAATTAGGGAAAACGAGATAGAATGTATAAAAAGAAGATCACTGGCCTGGATTCATATATGGCTAGATTTAGAGTTTTGTCGGTAACGACCCGCGTATCTAACGCTGGCTTTTTTCTGGCCGCACCTTTAAAATAACTCTGGTATTGAGAGTCCACAGAATGGCTGCGTTAGGCTCCAAAAAAGGAGCGTAGAGCATATTTAACTCAACTTCAACTCTCGATACCAGAGTTGCTTACGGACGCGGCCAGCCTCAAAAACGTGCTTGTGCACGATTCACCCATAGGAAACAATGGGGCTGAAAAAAAACCTAACACCTGCAAAAAAGCCGCGTTCAGCTCCTAACGCAGCCCCATTGTTTCCTATGGGGAAACACTTCCTACGTCTGCACCTAACACTCTAACATGTACCCCGAGTCTAAACACCCCTAACCTTACACTTATTAACCCCTATTCTGCCGCCCCCGCTATCGCTGACCCCGGTATATTATTTTTAACCCCTAATCTGCCGCTCCGTAAACCGCCGCTACTTACATTATCTCTATGTACCCCTAATCTGCTGCCCCTAACACCGCCGACCCCTATATTATATTTATTAACCCCTAATCTGCCCCCCACAACGTCGCCTCCACCTGCCTACACTTATTAACCCCTAATCTGCCGACCGGACCGCACCGCTATTATAATAAAGTTATTAACCCCTAATCCGCCTCACTAACCCTATAATAAATAGTATTAACCCCTAATCTGCCCTCCCTAACATCGCTGACACCTAACTTCAATTATTAACCCCTAATCTGCCGACTGGAGCTCACCGCTATTCTAATAAATGTATTAACCCCTAAAGCAAAGTCTAACCCTAACACTAACACCCCCCTAAGTTAAATATAATTTTAATTTAACTAAATTAATTAACTCTTATTAAATAAATTATTCCTATTTAAAGCTAAATACTTACCTGTAAAATAAATCCTAATATAGCTGCAATATAAATTATAATGATATTATAGCTATTTTAGGATTAATATTTATTTTACAGGTAACTTTGTATTTATTTTAACCAGGTACAATATCTATTAAATAGTTAAGAACTATTTAATAGCTAAAATAGTTAAAATAATTACAAATTTACCTGTAAAATAAATCCTAACCTAAGTTACAATTAAACCTAACACTACACTATCAATAAATTAATTAAATAAAATACCTACAATTACCTACAATTAAACCTAACACTACACTATCAATAAATAAATTAAATACAATTCCTACAAATAAATACAATTAAATAAACTAACTAAAGTACAAAAAATAAAAAAGAACTAAGTTACAAAAAATAAAAAAATATTTACAAACATTAGAAATATATTACAACAATTTTAAACTAATTACACCTACTCTAAGCCCCATAATAAAATAATGCCCTACCCTATTCTAAATTACTAAAGTTCAAAGCTCTTTTACCTTACCAGCCCTGAACAGGGCCCTTTGCGGGGCATGCCCCAAGAAGTTCAGCTCTTTTGCCTGTAAAAAAAAACATACAATACCCCCCCCCAACATTACAACCCACCACCCACATACCCCTAATCTAACCCAAACCCCCCTTAAATAAACCTAACACTAAGCCCCTGAAGATCTCCCTACCTTGAGTCGTCTTCACCCAGCCGAGCCAAATTCTTCATCCAAGCGGAGCAAGAAGAGGTCCTCCATCCGGTAGAAGTCTTCATCCAAGCGGGGCAGAAGAGGTCTTCCATCCGATTGAAGTCTTCATCCAAGCGGCATCTTCTATCGTCATTCGTCGTTCAGTCGTCGGCCAGGATGGATGTTCCGCGTCGGAGGTCTTCAGGATGCTGCCGCTCCTCTCCGGATGGATGATGATAGAAGATGCCGCTTGGATGAAGACTTCAATCGGATGGAAGACCTCTTCTGCCCCGCTTGGATGAAGACTTCTACCGGATGGAGGACCTCTTCTTGCTCCGCTTGGATGAAGAATTTGGCTCGGCTGGGTGAAGACGACTCAAGGTAGGGAGATCTTCAGGGGCTTAGTGTTAGGTTAATTTAAGGGGGGTTTGGGTTAGATTAGGGGTATGTGGGTGGTGGGTTGTAATGTTGGGGTGGGGGTATTGTATGTTTTTTTTTACAGGCAAAAGAGCTGAACTTCTTGGGGCATGCCCCGCAAAGTGCCCTGTTCAGGGCTGGTAAGGTAAAAGAGCTTTGAACTTTAGTAATTTAGAATAGGGTAGGGCATTTTTTTATTTTGGGGGTCTTTGTTATTTTATTAGGGGGCTTAGAGTAGGTATAATTAGTTTAAAATTGTTGTAATATATTTCTAATGTTTGTAAATATTTTTTTATTTTTTGTAACTTAGTTCTTTTTTATTTTTTGTACTTTAGTTAGTTTATTTAATTGTATTTATTTGTAGGAATTGTATTTAATTTATTTATTGATAGTGTAGTGTTAGGTTTAATTGTAGGTAATTGTAGGTATTTTATTTAATTAATTTATTGATAGTGTAGTGTTAGGTTTAATTGTAACTTAGGTTAGGATTTATTTTAAAGGTAAATTTGTAATTATTTTAACTATTTTAGCTATTAAATAGTTCTTAACTATTTAATAGCTATTGTACCTGGTTAAAATAAATACAAAGTTACCTGTAAAATAAATATTAATCCTAAAATAGCTATAATATAAATATAATTTATATTGTAGCTATATTAGGATTTATTTTACAGGTAAGTATTTAGCTTTAAATAGGAATAATTTATTTAAGAAGAGTTAATTAATTTTGTTAGATTAAAATTATATTTAACTTAGGGGGGGTGTTAGTGTTAGGGTTAGACTTAGCTTTAGGGGTTAATACATTTATTAGAATAGCGGTGAGCTCCAGTCGGCAGATTAGGGGTTAATAATTGAAGTTAGGTGTCGGCGATGTTAGGGAGGGCAGATTAGGGGTTAATACTATTTATTATAGGGTTAGTGAGGTGGATTAGGGGTTAATAACTTTATTATAGTAGCGGTGCGGTCCGCTCGGCAGATTAGGGGTTAATAAGTGTAGGCAGGTGGAGGCGACGTTGAGGGGGGCAGATTAGGGGTTAATAAATATAATATAGGGGTCGGCGGTGTTAGGGGCAGCAGATTAGGGGTACATAGCTATAATGTAAGTGGCGGCGCTTTGCGGTCGGCAGATTAGGGGTTAATTATTGTAGGTAGCTGGCGGTGACGTTGTGGGGGGTAGGTTAGGGGTTAATAAATATAATACAGGGGTCGGCGGTGTTAGGGGCAGCAGATTAGGAGTACATAAGTATAACGTAGGTGGCGGTCGGCAGATTAGGGGTTAAAAAAATTTAATCGAGTGGCGGCAATGTGGGGGGACCTCGGTTTAGGGGTACATAGGTAGTTTATGGGTGTTAGTGTACTTTAGAGTACAGTAGTTAAGAGCTTTATGAACCGGCGTTAGCCCAGAAAGCTCTTAACTACTGACTTTTTTCTGCGGCTGGAGTTTTGTCGTTAGATTTCTAACGCTCACTTCAGACACGACTCTAAATACCGGAGTTAGAAAGATCCCATTGAAAAGATAGGATACGCAATTGACGTAAGGGGATCTGCGGTATGGAAAAGTCGCGGCTGAAAAGTGAGCGTTAGACCCTTTTTTGAATGACTCCAAATACCGGCGGTAGCCTAAAACCAGCGTTAGGAGCCTCTAACGCTGGTTTTCACGGCTACCGCCAAACTCCAAATCTAGGCCTAAGTGTTTAGTAGGAAAAAAGGTTCCCAGAAGAAAAAGGTTACTTAGGGAACCAATTCACTAATATTCTTGGAGATCCATGTGACAAGAGTTTTCTTTGAATCATTGGTGATTTTGTTGAGGGCCATATTTCAACCTCAACAATAGCAACAGTTACTGATGTCGTATGGCTTCCACTTTTATATGGCTATAAGATTTCTTTCAAATAGTGTAGATCAGTATTTCTTAATCCCTCTGTCTGTAACTACACACAGTAAACCTGGCAGAAACAGAAGGACTGATATTTATAGTAACTAGAGTTACAGACAGCCATATATGTTATTGGAATAGCTGTTACAGACATGCCTTATTATAGAGGAAGGTACATTAAAGAGACAGTAATGTCAAAATTAAATATTCATAGTTTAGATAAAGTATGCAATTGTAAGAAACTCCATTTTACTTCAGCTTTGTTCTCTTGGTATCCTTTGTTGAAGTCTATAGGCTCAGGGGCTACTGCTATAGAGGGGTAAAGGTGTAAAGCACGCCTCTGAGCCTACCTATGTTTACTATTCAACAAAGGATACCAAGAGAACAAAGTACATTTGATAATAAAAGTAAATTGGGAAAAAAATGTTTAATTACATTCTCTGTCTGAACCATAAAAGTTTAATTTTGGCTTTACTGTCCATTTAAGTATGTGGGTTAGATTATGAGGTGTATAGGAAACATTAAAGAGATGAGTTCTAGGTGAATCAGTAATCCAGTTGTGATCTAGAACAGAGTTCTTTAATTCTAGTGCTCACTGCTCAGTAACAGGACAGATAAGGGTATTTGAAAGACCGTACTGGTGATATAATCAGCTTCATTGCAGGGCCACTGCGAGGATTAATGCTCACCCTTGCAAAAATACATCTTGCTGTTTCCTAGACAAATCACATGCATTACCCTTAAGGTTTCTTGATAACATGTTTAGAGTGTGTTGAATTAGTTAAAGGGACAGTCTACACCAGAATTTGTATTGTTTTAAAAGATAGATAATCCCTTTATTACCCATTTCCTAGTTTTGCATAACTAACACATTTATAATAATATACTTTTAACCTCTGTGATTATCTTGTATCTAAGCCTCTGCAAACTGCCCCTTTTTTCAGTTCTTTTGACAGACTTGCAGTGTAGCCAATCAGTGCCTGCTCCCAGATAACTTCTCGTGCACGAGCACAGTGTTATCTATATGAAATACGTGAACTAACACCCTCTAGTGGTGAAAAACTGTTAAAATGCAATCTGAAAGAGGTGGGCTTCAAGGTCTAAGAAATTAGCATATGAACCTCCTAGGTTAAGCTTTCAACTAAGAATACCAAGAGAACAAAGCAAAATTGGTGATAAAAGTAAATTGGAAAATTGTTTAAAATTACATGCTCTATCTGAATCATGAATGTTTATTTTGGCCTAGACTGTCCCTTTAACTGTATCATTTTAAATTTATATTTATTTCATGTAATTGGCAAGAGTCCATGAGCTAGTGTCGTATGGGATATACATTCCTACCAGGAGGGGGCAAAGTTTCCCAAACCTCAGAATGCCTATAAATACACCCCTCACGACACCCACAATTCAGTTTTACAAACTTTGCCTCCAATGGAGGTGGTAAAGCAAGTTTGTGCTTGTTTTTTTATGATTTCTAAGCATTCTGAAGCCCAATTCCTCTCAGAGTACAGTGTTTGTCAGAGGGATGTGAAGAGAGTATCGCCTATTGATTTTATGGTTTTCCTCGCAGGAAATCTTTTCAAGGGTTCTCTGTTATCGGTTGTAGGGATTAATCTCCTACCTCCCTTTTCAGACCTACGATATACTCTTATATACCATTACCTCTGCTGATAGTTTTCAGTACTGGTTTGGCTATCTGCTATATGTGGATGGGTGGGTATGTATCATTATTTAAGACACTCTCAGCTATGGTTTGGCGCTTTATGTATTAATATAAAGTTTTAAATATATGTATTTTTCTTATATTTGCCATGAGTCAGGTCTATGTGTATTTCCCTTTGCAGTCTAAACAGTTTCAGTATAGGAATCATGTTTTGGAAGTTTATTTAAACTTTTTTCTTACCTGGGGTTCAGTTTTTTTCTAATTTGACTTTCATTTTTTCTCGGGCAAATCTAGGCTGGCAAGGGCGCAAAATGCTGTTTTTTATTGCGTAATTCTTGGCGCGAAGTTGCACCTTTGATGGCACAAATTTCGTTATTTCCTGTGTCTTTGTTGACGCTAGTTGTTTTGGCACGAAATCGCGTTTGTTATGACGTGAGTTGTGTCATTTCCTGGTGTTAGTTTTGCGCAAAAAAAATGTTTTCTTTTTGCGTAATGCAGCAATCTTGGCGGCAAATTTTAGTTGTTTTACCCCTCTCCCTCTATTGCTTGCTGTTTTCCTGAACATTGAAAGCTATTATGCCTGCTATTGTTTGTCTCTACTAAAACTGTTACATTGTGAAAATTGAATATTTTGCCTAATGTTATTTTTCTTTTTCCGTTACATTTTGCGAGATGTCTCATTCTGATCCTGACTCTGATGTTACTGTAGAAACTATGATGCCCTGGAACACAATTCTACAAAGCTAAGTGTGTTCTTTTCATTTTTTAAGCTGTTGTTATTTCTTCAGCTCAATTATGTGGCATTTATTTATCATGTTTTATGCTAGCAATGTTTCTACATGTACAATAACATTTACTGTTTTTTACATATTCAGTTCATGTACTTGATTTCATATGCAAACATCACATGTTGTTGCTTATATCATAAAGGTTATGACTGCTATTATGCCTTTAAGTAAACTTCCGAGGTCTTTTCAAAATTGTTAAGATTTAATTAGTTTTGTTCTGACCGACAGCATATTTAAGTTTATTCTACTGATGAAGGTTTCTTTGGCTCAAAGGTTCCTGTATCAGACAGTTTGTTAAAAATTCTCCTTATTTTTTATTTGAACATTTTTTGTTCTTTGTTAAGGAAATGTTTCTGTTTATAGCTTTTAGGAGTCTAGTCCTCCTATTAACTATCAGATAGATTACGAGTTGTGCGTTATGAGTAAAAAAGCATCATTATGGCTCTTTTTCACTACCACTGGTATTACAGGTGTTGTAGGTATAGGTGTACCGCAAAGTTAGTACTGCACTTTTTAATAAGTCATTTTTCAATGGGACTTCCACAGCGCCGGTATTACGAGTTTTGCCTGGGAGGCCAAAAAGTGAGCGGTTCAGCCTATAACTACAAGATCTGTATCGCCATCTAAAGTCAGTAGTTATGAGTTTTATGTTACTAAGCTGTATCATAAAACTCACAACTAAAGTGTTACAAAGTACACTAACACCCATAAACTACCTATTAACCCCTAATCAATCAATCAGCCAATAGGATTGAGCTTTAATCCTATTGGCTGATTCAGCTTGCATTCTATTGGCTTATTGGAACAGCCAATAGAATGTGAGCTCAATACCATTGGCTGATTGGGTCAGCCAATATTATTGAAGCTCAATCCTATTGGCTGATTGCATTGAATTCAAGGGTTGCCATCTTTGATGATGTCCCTTAAAGGGAACCTTCAGTGTAGGCTGGGACCGTATGAAGAGGATGCTCCACGCTGGATGTCTTGAAGATGGACCCGCTCCGCGCCGGAAGGATGAAGATAGAAGATGCCGTCTGGATGAAGACTTCTGCCCACCTGGATGATGACTTCTTGCCGCTTGGATGAAGACTTCTCCCGGCTTCGTTGAGGACTTCTTGCCGCTTGGATGAAGACTTCTCCCGGCTTCGTTGAGGACTTCTTGCCGTGTGGATGAGGACTTCGTTGGCTGGATGAGGATGGATGTCCGGTCTTCCAAAACTGTAAGTGGATCTTCGGGGGTTAGTGTTAGGTTTTATTAAGGGTTTATTGGGTGGGTTTTATTTTTAGCTTAGGGTTTGGGCATGTAAAAGAGCTGAATGCCATTTTAAAGGGCAATGCCCATCCAAATGCCCTTTTCAGGGCAATGGGTAGCTTAGGTTTTTTAGATAGAATTTTATTTGGGGGGGCTGGTTGTGTGGGTGGTGGGTTTTACTGTTGGGGGGGATGTTTGTATTTTTATTTGACAGGTGAAAGAGCTATTGGCTATTGGCAGTTTAGTTTAGGCTAGGGGTTTTATTATTAGGCGCAATTAGTTTAAATATTTGATAATTTTCTTTCTTTTTTTGATAATTTTGTGTAATTTAGTGTTTTGGTTTTTTTTGTAATTTAGTTAATTGTATTTGATTAATGTAATTTATGTAATTTTAGTGTAATGTTAGGTTTTACTGTAAGCCAGGTTAGGTTTTATTTTACAGGTAAATGTTTATTTATTTTAACTAGGTAGTTAGTAAATAGCTAATAACTATTTACTAGCTAGTCTACCTAGTTAAAATAAATACAAACTTACCTGTGAAATAAAAATAAAACATAAGCTAGATGCAATATAACTATTAGTTATATTGTAGCTAGCTTAGGTTTTATTTTACAGGTAAGTATTTAGTATTAAATAGGAATAATTTAGGTATTAATTGTAATTTTTATTTGTAATTTTTATTTGTAATTTTTTTTAATTATGTTAAAGTTAGTGGGTGTTAGGGTTACGTTAGGGTTAGACTTAGGGTTAAGTTTAGAGGTTAATAACTTTAGTATAGTGGCGGCGACATTGGGGGCAGCAGATTAGGGTTTAATAACTGTAATGTAGGTGGCGGCGATGTTGGGGGCAGCAGATTAGGGGTGTTTAGACTTGGGGTTTATGTTAGGGTGTTAGATTTAAACATAAAAAAAATATTCCCCATAGACATCAATGGGGCTGCGTTATGGAGCTTTACGCTCCGTGATTGCAGGTGTTAGGCTTTTTTTTAGCTGTCTCTCCCCATTGTTGTCTATGGGGAAATCGTGCACGAGCACATAACAGCAGCTCAAAGCAGTGCTGGTATTTGTGTGCGGTATGGAGCTCAACGTAGCCATATCGCCGGCAAACGCTGGCTTTAATTAAACTCGGAATACCAGCGCTATAGAGAGTGAAATACTGTTGAAAATGCTGCGGTCATTAATTTCCCTGTAGCGCTCAAAACTCGTAATCTGGCTGTATGTTAATAATCCTTTTCAAATCTGGATTTTGTCCTTTTTGCTTTTGAGGTTTTTTCCTATTCAAATATACTATCTGTATTATATTCTAGAGAATGGTTATTCTGATTCCCTTTTGGGACTGTACTACTATTTCTATGGAAATTGGTACTTGTTTTCAGGATTCTTTAGAATTTGAATATAACCTTAGTAGAGCATATTCATGTACTGTTTATATTTTTAGCTCAGTTTTATCTGTGGCTGACATTATTGTTCTCTCATCCTTTGTTGAACAGTTAGCATAAGCAGTTTCAGATTCTTAAAGGGACAGTCTAGTCAAAATTAAACTTTCATGATTCAGATAGGGCATGAGATTTTAAACAACTTTCCAATTGACTTTTTTTTAAATCCTTTATTTTTACGATATACAATACAAAGTTTACACGTTAATAAAAAACAAGCAAAAATTCGCCATACAGAATATTCAATCTTGATTAGCTTATTACTACATGATTACTTATTATTACATGATTCACATATTATTAACATGAAAAGGAAAATGAAAGAAAAACAAACAAGAAAAGAGATCAACCTCATATTCTAATTATATCTATCGTTCCTCATAAAGCTTTTCTTTCCCAGCTACTTATTATATGAGCGTTATCAACCTGTTACAGGTAAAACGGAGGGAAGGAAGGGCGGGGGGGAGGAGGGAGGAAAAGGGAAGAAGGGGAGGGGGGGGAAAAAAAACAAAACAAAAAACAAACAAAAAAAAAAAAGCCCTCATGGCCTTGTTACCAGCGATTCAATAAACATATCTCGGAATGTCTAAAAGGGTAGATTAAGTAATTTATCTCCTCTGAGGGAAAAATCCTGATAAATGTGGCCCATTTTTTAAAAAAGAGAGTTATTTCTTTTTCGGACGTTGCATTTGTATCCATCTGTTCAATGATGCATTGCTTTTTCATATAATTTTTAACTTCTAGAATGCTAGGTACCGAAGTGTCTCGCCATTTATTAAAGATTAAATTCCTGGCTGCCAAGATTGTCATGTTCAGTGGTTTTTTAAGCTCAGGCGATAAGGAGGACTCTATAAAAAAGACCACCTCCGCCAAAGAGAGAGAGAGAGGATAGGAATGACTTTTATCATTCAATTTGCTTTGTTCCCTAGTGGGTATTTTTTAAAAGCTAAACCTAGGTAGGCTTAAAATGATTTCTAAACCGTTGAAAATTGCCTCCTAGCTCAGAGCATTTTGAAAGTTTTTCACAGTTTGACAGTACTAGTTCATGTGTGTCATATCGATAACATTGTGCTCACTCCCGTAGAGTTATTTATGAGTCTGCACTGATTGGCTAAACTGTATGTCTGTCAAAAGCATTGAGATAAGGAGGCAGTCTGCAGAGGCTTAGATACAAGCTAATCAAAGAGGTAAAACATATATTAATATAACAGTGCTGGTTATGCAAAACTGAGGGATGGGTAATAAAGGGATTATCTATATTTTTAAACAATAACAATTCTGGTGTAGACTGTCCCTTTAAGTATATAACTCTGTTTATTTACTCTAGATATATACATTTAATTATGTTTACTATATCTATTATTATGATTTCAAATATATTTTATTATCTCTCTCTTGTTAGGATAACAATTTGTTTGATTTTTATTATCTCTACTATTTCTTGAGGTTTAGAGTTTTTTTCTGCCCTACTTTCATTCCGGCTATGTAGATCAGTTGGTGAATGTCCTGACTTCAAACGCTTGTTCTAGATCCAAGGATTACAGATTAATTTCCCAGCAGGATAAATAAAGCCCTTTGACCTTTGAGGTCCATTTATTATGTACCATTTATTTGCATAATAATAACTACTGTTTTTATCAGCTGCTAATTTGGTTAACTCTGAGTGTAAGCACTGAAGAAGCGTTTTTTTGTATCCTTCTGGGAGAAAAACACTTTATAAAATACTAGTTATTAGACTGCATGAAGGTTCGGTTTTCAAACCAGTCCTTCTGGTGGGGGGCAGATTAAATTGTTTTTGGATGAACTCAGTCCAAGTTCTATATTATTCTTTGGATTTGAATAGATTTTTAGAATAAGGCCTCCCATCGGAAGAATCTTTCTTTCCCAGTACACTGTGTGAATTTTTTTTCAGGAGTGATTATGCTTGTTATTTTTGAAGGAACAGGATTGTGGTTTCTATTCAATTCTATTTTTTGTCCCTAAGAAGAAAGGTTTATTCAGTCCATTCTTGGATCTGAAAACTTTTATATTGTTTTCTTAGAGTCTCAACTTTTAAGTTGGTGATTATAAGGACTATTATGCCTTTATGTTAAGGTTATTTCATGTCCATTACATTTTTTTCAGGATGTTTATCCTCATATTTTATTTCATTCAGACCACTTGTGGATTCTGAGTTTTTCTTTTAAGCTTTACCAATTTGTTGCTTTTCCATTTGGTTTAGTGACAACTTTATGAATCTTTTCAAAGGTTCTTGGTGCCCTTCTTTCTGTCTTGGTATTAGCTTAAACTTTTCTTTTATTAAAGCCAGACAGATAGCTCAGCATGCTAATGCACTGTGACTGAGCTCTGTAGCAACTTGAGGGTTGCAAGTTCGATTCACAGCGAGGTTCATTTAGCCTTTCATCCTTTCCGAGGTCAATTAAATGAGAAGCATCTTGAGTCCCTTATGGGTGATTAGACACGCTTTACAAGTACCCAATACATACATATGAAAGAGCAGTATTCTAATATATGGACTTTTCTTTTTGTGGAATCCCTCATGAATCAACTAAGTTGTGTTTCTTCAAGACATGGTTAGAGGATTTAACTAGATGATTTAATTTACCAAATAGTTTTGTGATTCCTCAGATAAGGGTCACTTCTTTTTGCATTTCTAGATGGATTATGTGTTCATATTTCTTTCAGTGGCTATGTGCATGAAAGTTTTAGGTCTCATAACTGCAGCATCGGCGTGGTTCCCTTTGCTCGTTTTTCATCTGAAATCTCTTTTGGCTTTGCATAATGAATCAATGATACAGGGATTGTTTTTAAATATCACAGTTGATATTTTTAAATCCTAACACTCTACTCTCTCTGTTTTGGTGATTAGTCTATCATCATTTTATTCAGGGGGCCTCCTTTTGTTTGTCCTTCCTGGACTGTATTCCTAATGGATGCAAGTCTTACAGGTTGGGGAGCTGTCTGAAGGTCTTTTGACAGCACAAGGGGTTTGGAAACTTCAAGGAGGCGAGGTTTCCAATCGATATTTAGAACTCTGTGCTATTTTTTCAGAGCTCTTTCAGGCCTGGCCTCTTTTAGGAGAGAACTTTTTCATTTTTTGATTTCCGACAGACAATATCACAAATGTGGCATATGTCAATCAACAATAGGGACTCGTAGTTCCTTAGCAATTAAGAAGTATCTTGAATACATTCTTAGATGGAATTAATCTATTATCTATTTTCTACTATTTTAGACATTTGTGAGGTGGATTATCTCAATTTCCCAGGTACCTTTTCAGGTTCAGGATTCCTCAGGTGGAGATGGTGGATGCATTATCAGTGTCTTGGTTTTGCAACCTGTCTACATCTTTCCACCTCTATTTTTTTCTTCCAAAGGTGATGTCCAAGGTCATATTGGAACAGTGTCATGTGTTTCTGATAGCATCAGCGTGGCCTCACAAGTTTGGTATGTGGATCTTGTTTGGATGTCCAGTTGCCATCCTTGGCCGCTTTTTCTTTGACCAGCCCTCTTGTTTTAGGGGCTATTTTTCCATCGGGATCTCAAATTACTAATTTGGGGGTATGGAAATTGATTAGTGTTAAGTCATAGAAATTTCTCTGACTCAGTTTTATCGCTATGTTGCAGGCTTATAAGTCTGTTTCAAGGAACATGTATTATCAGGTTTGGAAAACCTATATTTTGTAGTTATTCTCATAAATTCTCTTGGCATTCTTTTAGAATTCCTAGGATTTTACGGTTTTTCAGGATGGTTTGGATAAGTTTGTCTGCAAATTTCTAGCAGGGACAAATCTCTGTTCTTTCTGTTTTATTTTAAAGAAAGCTTGTTTAACCTTCCTGATATTCACTGTTTTGTTCAGGCTTTGGTTAGTTTCAAGCCTGTTCATTTATTAATTTCACCTTTTTGGAGTCTTATTTGGTTTAAAGATTTTACAGGCTCTTTTCTTTTGAGCCTATATTTTCTTTGAAGATGATCTACTTTTTTGGAAAGTGTTGTTTCTTTTGACTATCTCGTCTGCTACAAGAGTTTCTGATTGATCAGCTCTCTCTTTTAAGTCTCCTTATCTGATTATTTTCATCTAGATAAGTTGTTTTGTTGACTTCTTTTTTTCCTAAGGTTGTGAATTAGAACAACATTAGTAGAGAAATTGGTGTTCCTTCTTTGTATCCTAATCCTAAAGAATTCTTTGAGAGTTCTTTACATCCTTTGGATGTGGTAAGAGCTTTATACTTCTATATCAAGGTTGCTAGGATTTCAGAAGACTTCTAGTCTATTTGCTATTTTTCTGGTTCCAGAAAAGATTAGGAAGCCTATGCCATTTCTTTGGCATCCTGATTAAAGCTTTTGTTTTTCAAAGCTTTTTTCGAGGCAGGGCAGGCTCCGCCTCAAAGATTTGCAGTTCATTCTACTAAGTTCAGTCGCCACTTTTTGGGCTTTTTCAGAATGAAGCTTAGGTTGATCAAATTTGCAAATCAGTAATTTGGTCTTCTTTGCATACTTTTATTGTTTTTACCATTTTGATGTATTTGCTTCTTCTGAAGCAGTCTTTGGTAGAAAAGTTCTTCAGGCAGCTGTTTCAGGTTGATTCTACTGCTTTTAATTTAAGGTTTTAAAAAAAACTTAATTATTGTGTGGATTTAATTTCTCAGTGGAAATAGCTATTGTTATTTTATCCCCCCCTCTCTAGTGACTCTTCTGTGGACTTCCACATCTTGGGTATTTCTATCCCATACGTCACTAGCTCATGGACTCTTGCCAATTACATGAAAGAAAACATAATGTATGTAAGAACTTACCTGATAAATTAATTTATTTCATATTGGCAAGAGTCCATGAGGTCAACCCTTTTTATGGTGGTTATGATTTTTGTATAAAAGCACAATTATTTTTCCAGTTCCTCTTTTTTGCTGTTGCTTTTTTACTCCTTATTTTATCACCCCACTACTTGGCTATTCATTAAACTGAATTGTGGGGGTGGTGAGAGGTGTATTTATAGGCATTCTGAGGTTTGGGAAACTTTGCCCCCTCCTGGTAGGAATTTATATCCCATACATCACTAGCTCATGGACTTATGCCAATATGAAAGAAATTAATTTATCAGGTAAGTTCTTACATAAATTATGTTTTAATTATAAAAAATATAAATGGCTATTATTATACAAAAACCTTGAAATATCTAACAAAACACAGTTGCTTTTTTTTTGGACTGATGTAGTGCAACAGTGCAACCTCCTGCAGGAGTTCTTTAAGGTGACACTTTAGGTCTGCCTTATGGAAGTACTGCCATTGCTTCTCAATAACCATGGTTACCACACTGTTCAGCTAAATAATCCCAAAACTCTGTCCTGTTAGTGGGTTTTGAGGACTGGAAATGAAGAATTCTGATGTAGGGCATCTAGGAAGATCAGTGAAATTTAGATGGATAATTCATTCTTGGAAGGATTAGTTGCTTATGATTTGAGTTGAAGCTCAACTGGTCAAGCATTTGTGAATTAATTGGTTTTAAATAGTAAAGGAAGTGAGTGATTTCTATGGATGTCTGAATAGTGTTAGCAGTAGTTTTTGGTATGAAGGAAACGTGAAGGACTGTAATCTGTAAATTACATAATGATATCCAAATTTATGTGGAAATATTCCTTTGGAGGGTCATGTTGATCGGAAGTTGATTGTAGAGTGGTGGGAACTAGGCAGCCAAATTGCAGTGACTTCTGTTCTTAAAGGGACATGAAAACACAATTTTTTTCTTTCATGATTCAGATAGAGCATACAATTTTAATTATATTGTCTAATTTGCTTTGTCTTCTTAGTATCCTTTGCTGAAAGAATAGCTATGTAGGCTCAGGAGTTGCAATGCCAAACATCCCAACCTGCAAAAACGTATTTCAGGGAGGTGGCTTCACCGGTTACTGCCCTGCATGCTGCACCCCCCCCCCCCCCCGGTTATATACTGGACACCTGGAAACCCTGAATAAGATAAAGACTTATCATTAAAGTAGTTTCCCACTAAACTCACATTAATAAAAGTAGCTTTATTGCACATCCACATACAACAAACCTATTTTTCAGTGATTGTATGCTTGCTGAATGCTCAAATATTTTAGAAAACAAAGTTTAATTATGTGCAGTAAATAAGGTAGTATTTGTGTTTTATTTTATTAAAATCAGTGGGGGATTTTTAGTTTCTGAGGCATGCTTTGAAGGTTCTAAACCATCCCAGCTTGTGAAGTACTCAGTATAGTTGTCCCTGTATGTCTTTTTGTGTCTGGGAGCGTGTGCACTCTCTTTGCCCTCTTTCTCAGTTCTCACTTAGCCTCTGCTGCAGTCGATGTTGCCTGCTGCTGATTCTCATCCTCCCCCAAGAGCCTTATCGCCACCTACAAACAGCAGGAGGGAGGATGGCAGACACACAATACGCTGAAAGTAAAGACAGACTTGCTGTGTCAATGCCTTCCTGCTCGATGACGTCACCACAACTAAAGGCATTCCTTAAAAAAAACTGTTTCCAGATTTGGGCCACGTTGGATCATGGTACTTTTCAGGGAGATTGCATTTCATTTGTGGGTGTCAGGGAGCCGCTATTACAATAAGGGAGACTCCCTGAACTTCAGGGAGAGTTGGGATGTACTACTGGGAGCTAGCTGTTGATTGGTGGCCGCACATATATGTATTTTTTCATTGGCTCACCTTATGTGTTCAGCTATCTCTCAATAGCTATCTAACAATAGTGCATGCTTCAGCAAAGGATACCAAGAAAATGAAGCAAATTTGATGAAGAAAATAAAGTGTAAAGTTTTTTAAAATTGTATGCTTTATGTCCCTTTAAAGTAAAATCCTCACAACCTATCTAGAATGTAAATCAAGGTTTTTCTAATTTCAGCCTACTCAACATTATTTGCTAATGCTGTTCAATTATTCTTTATAGTCATTTTTTTTTTCTCATATGAAACTCAGTATTGGCCAGGACAGGAAATACCCTTTGTTTTTTTTACAATATAGTGAAAGAACTTACAGTAAATGCTGGAGGAAACATACAAGTGGTCCTGCCAAAGGATGAAGTACAGCTTAATGCCATTGTGGCCCCTGAAGCACCAGCAGGTAACACGGTCTCTTTAATTACTGTAACAACTGCATACAGCTTTTGAGCTGTTTATTAAGTAGTATTCTATGATTAATATATACTATCTGCATTACATAGAGTTATATGTGGTTGTTCAAACACTCGCTAGTGCCACAAATCATGTAAACAAAGCCATATAAATCTTCATATGAGGCAATACTGATCATGTGATTTAAGGCCTGATATTCAAAACCTCGAGCTTAGGTGAGGTCTTCTAAGAGAAGGAAAAGCACTAATGGCACTACTAGTGGTGTAGTCAGGAATTCTCTAGTAACCTAGATTTCTTATTGTTCTATTAGATTATTGTACGAGTTTTATACATTTTGGGGTGACGGTGCTGTGAACTGGGTAGAAAAAACTTCCATTACTGTACTGGGTAGAAAAAACTTTATTTAATCAGGACTGATTAAATAGAGGTCTTCTAAGAAGTCTCATCAGCACAGCAAAACCCTTAATTTTTTTTTAGAAACAAAAATTTTATCTTGAGACATGTTTATGTTGCTATTTTATGTTCTTTATATGAAACAGAGACTTCTACATTACAATACAAGGTCGAAAAAAAATCCCAAAGATTTTGCATGATTTCTCTACATGCTAGCAAGGTTTTCAATATCAGGCCTTCAAGGGACATGAAATCCAATTTTTTTCTTTCATGATTCAGATAGAGCAACAATGGACTAATGGTTTCTAACTGAACTCATAGGTGAGCCAATCACAATCGATATATATATGCAGCTACCAATCAACAGCTAGAACCTACAGTAGGTTCTCTGCTGCTCCTGAGCTTGCCTAGATAAACCTTTCAGCAAAGGATAACAAGAGAAGGAAGCAATTTAAATAATATAGGTAAATTGGAAAGTTGTTTAAAATTGTATTCACTATCTGAATCATGAAAGAAAAAATTTGGGTTTCATGTCCCTTTAAATCAACTGTTCATCAGAAGAAAATAGCACTTCAGCTTTGAAAACAAATCAGATAAAAACTTCTTATTGCTAAATGTTTCATAAGTGGGCTAGAAAAAAGGTGTACTAGACATGGCCAAGATTAAACCTTCTCTTTAAAAATTCATTCTTGAGCATACATTTTTTGGATGTAGCATTTCAATATGTGTAAACTTTTTTTCTTTCATGTAATTGGCAAGAGTCCATGAGCTATTGACGTATGGGATATACAATCCTACCAGGAGGGACAAAGTTTCCCAAACCTCAAAATGCCTATAAATACACTTCTCACCACCCGCACAATTCAGTTTTACAAACTTTGCGTCCTATGGAGGTGATGAAGTAAGTTTGTGCTAAGATTTCTACGTTGACATGCGCTTCTCAGCATTTTGAAGCCCGATTCCTCTCAGAGTACAGCGAATGTCAGAGGGATGTGGAGAGTATCACCTATTGAATGCAATGATTTTCTTAACAGGGGTCTTTTTCATAGGTTTTCTGTTATCGGTCATAGAGATTCATCTCCTACCTCCCTTTTCAGATCGATGATATACTCTCATATACCATTACCTCTACTGATAACTGTTTCAGTACTGGTTTGGCTATCTGCTATATGTGGATGGGTGTCTTTTGGTAAGTATGTTTTTATTTCTTAAAGACACCTCAGCTATGGTTTGGCACTTTATGCATTTATATAAAGTTCTAAATATATGTATTGCACTTATATTTGCCATGAGTCAGGTTCATGTATTTCCTTTTGCAGATTGTCAGTTTCATATTTGGGGAAAGTTAATATTAAGAAATATTTTTCTTACCTGGGGTTTAGTCTTTTTTTCAATTGACTACTTTGTTTCAAATTACGGGCTGACTTAGGCTCGCGGGTGCGCCAAATGCTACACTTTATTGCGTCATTCTTGGCGTGAGAATTTTTTTGTCGCGAAAGGCACGTCCGTTGACGCAAGTTCGTAATTTACAGCGCCGTAATTGACGCACAGGTTTCACACAGGGTTGCGTCGTTAGTGACGCGAGTGTGTCATTTCCGGACTTGGTTGGAGCCAAAAAAAATTTCAGTTACATTGTGCGTCATACTTGGCGCCAAATTTTTTTCATTATTTATTACCCCATTGCTTTTACCTCTTGCCTTTTTCTATGTCAGAGGGCTTTGCTATTTGCATTTTTTCCCATTCCTGAAACTGTCATATAAGGAAATTAACAAATTTTGCTTTATATGTTGTTTGTAATTTTTACATTTTGCAAGATGTCTCAATCTGATCCTGCCTCAGAAGTATCTGTTGGAACTTTGCTTCCTGATGTCGGTTCTACTAATGCTAAGGGCTCGATTTATCGAGCCCCTACGGCTGCAAGTTCTCATAAGAACTCGCTCGCCATAATTTATCAAGCAGCGGTCACCAGACCGCTGCTTCCCTAAGCTCTTCGCCACCTCTAAGGTGGCGAAATTCAATCTCCGCGGTCGAGTCCGACCGAGGAGATTGACAGCTCCTGCCCGCGCGTGATTGGCTGTGCGCGGGCAGGGGGCTGGATTGCACGCGAGCGCAAAATTTCGCTTGTGTGCAATGTTGATTACCTACGGGTAATTTCGACTCCTCCACAGGCGAGCTGAGGCGTACAGGGGCGCGTATACGTGCCCCTGTACGCCTCAGCTTTGATAAATCTAGCCCTAAGTGCATTATATTTCCGAATGTCATTGTATTGGTTATCATGATAAACTTTTACATGCAGATATTGTGTCCATCAGTAAATAGTACATTTCCTGTTGTTGTTTCTTCAACTTTTAATGTACATGTTATACCTATGAAATTTAAAGAATTTGTTACTCATTCTATTCAGAAGGTTTTGTCTGCTATTCTGCCTTCTAATTAATATAAAGGTCTTTTAAAACTTCTCAAAAGGTTGATAAAATTTCAAATGACCGACAACAGAAGATCTTTCCTCAGATATTGACACTAACAAATCTACTTATTTATTTAAAATAAAGTATTTTCGTTCTTTGTTAAAGAAGTGTTAATTATTTTGGATATCGTGGAAACTAGTCCTCTTAATATTAGAACTAGTAAATTCTGTTTTTAATCCTCCTGTGGTTACTCCAGAGGTTTTTTCCTGTTCCTGATGCTATTTCTGTTATGATTTCTAAGGAATGGAATTAGCCGGGTACTTCTTTTATTCCTTCTTCAAGGTTTAAAAAATTGTATCCTTTTACCAGCAATTTCTATAGAGTTTTGGGAAAAGATCCTCAATGTTGATGGGGCTATTTCTACTCTTGCTGAACGTACCTCTTTTCCTATGGAAGATAGTACTTAAGTTCCTTTAGATAGGAAACTTGAATCTTATCTAAGGAAACCTTATTTATATTCAGGTCGTCTAAGGCCTGCAATTTCTTTGGCTGATGTTGCAGCTGCATCAACTTTTTTGTTGGAGATTTAGCGCAACAAGAATTGGATTCTGATTTATCTAGTATTGTTCGCTTACTGCAACATACTAATCAGTTCGGATGCCATTTTTTGATGTTAGATCTATGTCTTTAGCTATTTTTAGCTACAAAAGTTTTGAGGCTTAAATCTTGGAATGCTGATATGACTTTTTAAGTCTAGATTGATATATCTCTCTCTAGGTAATAAGGGACCTAAGGGTAAATATAAAGCTTCTAAATCATTTTCGTTCTTTTTGTCAAATAAGGAACAAAAACCTAATCCTACCCTATGGAATATGTTTCCAATTGGAAACCTTCATTAATTGGAATAAATCCAACCCATTTAAGAAACCAAAAGCCAGCCCCTAAGTCCGCATGAAGGTGCGACTCTCATTCCAGCTCAGCTGGTAGGGGGCAGATTAAGGTTTTTTTCAAGAATATTTTGGATAAATTCGGTCCAAAATCAATGGTTTCAGAGTATTGTCTTTCAGGGGTTTCAAATAGGATTCTGAGTAAATCCTCCTGTGAGAAGATTTTTTTCTCTCTCGCATCCCAGCAAATCCAGTTAAAGCTCAGGCTTTCCTGAAGTGTGTTTCAGACCTGGAGTTTCAGGGGTAGTCATGCCAGTTCCTTTTCAGGGACAAGGTCTGGGGTTTTTATTAAAACCTATTCATTGTCCCAAAGAAGGAAATTTCATTCAGATCAATTCTGGATCTGAAAATTTTGAATCGTTATGTGAGAGTACCAATTTTCAAATGGTGACTTTAAGGACTGTTCTGCCTTTTATTCAGCAAGGACATTTTAGGTCCACAATGGATTGCAGGATGTATGCCTTCATATTCCGATTCATTCAGATCATTATCAGTTCCTGAGGTTCTCTTTTCTAGACAAGCGTTACCAATTCATTGCTTTTCCATTTGGCCTAGCAACCATTCAAAGAATCTTTTTTAAAGGTTCTTGGTGCCCTGCTTTATGGAAACCAGAGAGCAGGGTATTGCAGTGTTTCCTTATTTGGACGATATCTTGGTATTAGCTCAGGCTTTCCGTTCTGCAGAATCTCACACTAATCAACTAGTGTTGTTTCTTCGGAAATATGGTTGGAGGATCAATTTTCCAAAAAGTTTCTTGATTCCTCAGACAAGGGTCCCCTTTTTAGGTTTCCAGATAGATTCAGTGTCCATGACTCTGTCTCTAACAGACAAGAGACGTTTGAAAGTGGTTGAAGCCTGTCAGCACCTTCAGTCTCAGTCATTCCCTTCAGTGGTTATGTGCATGGAAAATTTAGGTCTCATGACTGCAACATTGGATGCGATTCCCTTTGCTCGTTCTCACATGAGACCTCTCCAGCTTTGTTTGCTGAATCCATGGTGCAGGGATTATACAAAGATATCACAATTAATATCCTTAAATCCCAATGTTTGACACTCTCTGACGTGGTGGTAAATCACCAGCGTTTAGTTCAAGGGGCTTCTTTGTTCGGCTAACCTGGACTATGATCTCTACAGATGCAAGTCTTTCAGGTTGGGGAGCTGTTTGGGGATCTCTGACAGCGCAAGGGGTTTGGAAATCTCAAGAGGCGAGATTACCAATCAATATTTTAGAACTCTGTGCAATTCTCAGAGCTCTTCAGTTTTGGCCTCTGTTGAAGAGAGAACTGTTCATTTATTTTCAAACAGACAATATCACATACAATGGCATTTGTCAATCAGCAGGGTGGGACTCACAGTTCACAAGCTATGAAAGAAGTATCTCAGATACTTGCTTGGGTGGAATCCAGCTCCTGTCTAATTTCTGCAGTGCATATCCCAGGTATAGACATTGGGAGGCGGATTATCTCAGCCGTCAGACTTACATCTTGGGGAGTGGTTTCTCCATCCAGATGTGTTTTCTCAGATTGTTCAGATATGGGGTCTTCTACAGATAGATCTGATGGCCTCTCATCTAAACATGAGACTTCCCAGATGCCTGTCCAGGTTCAGGGATTTTCAGGCGGAAGCAGTGGGTGCGCTGACACTTCCCGCCTCTAGTTCTTCTTCCAAGAGTGATCTCCAGAATCATCATGGAACAATTGTTTGTGTTGCTGGTGGCTCCAGCATGGCCTCACAGGTTTTGGTATGCGGGTCTTGTTCGGATGTCCAGCTGCCAACCTTGGCCACTTCTGTTAAGGCCGGGCCTACTGTCTCAAGGTCTGTTTTTCCATCAGATTTTCAAATCATTAAATTTGAAGGTATGGAAATTGATCGCTTAGTGCTAAGTCATAGAGGTTTCTCTGATTCAGTGATTAATACTATGTTACAAGCTCGTAAATCTGTCTCTTGAAAGATTTATTATCGAGTTTGGAAGACTTACATTTCATGGTATTCTTCTCATAAATTCTCTTGGCATTCTTTAAGAGTTGCAAGAATTTTACAGTTTCTTCAGGATGGTTTGGATAAGGTTTTGTCCGCAAGTTCCTTGAAGGGACAAATCTCTGCTCTTCTGTTTTATTCACAGAAAGATTGCTAAACTTCCTGATGTTCACTGTTTTGTACAGGCTTTAGTTCGTATTTAAGCCTGCCATTAAATCAATCTCTCATCCATGGAGTCTTAATTTGGTTTTGAGGGCTTTACAGGCTCCTCCATTTGAGCCTATGCATTCTTTGGACATTAATTACTTTCTTGGAAAGTGTTGTTCCTTTTTGCCATCTCTTCTGCTAGAAGAGTTTCTGAGCTATCTGCTCTTTCTTGTGAATCTCCTTTTCTGATTTTTCATCAGGATAAGGCGGTTTTGCGGACTTCATTTGAATTTTTACCTAAGGTAAAACAACATTAGTAGAGAAATTGTTGTCCCTTCCTTGTGTCCTAATCCTAAGAATTCTTTGGAAAGATCCTTACATTCTTTGGATGTGGTGAGAGCTTGGAAATATTATGTTGAAGCTACTAAAGATTTCAGGAAGACTTCTAGTCTATTTGTTATATTTTCTGGTCCTAGGAAAGGTCAGAAGGCCTCTGCTATTTCCTTGGCCTCTTGGTTAATGCTTTTGATTCATCAAGCTTATTTGGAGTCGGGTCAAGCCCCGCCTCAGAGAATTACAGCTCATTCTACTAGATCAGTCTCCACTTTGTGGGCTTTTAAGAATGTAGGGAGAGGTGGGTATCTGTCAGGGTTCAGCCTGGAATTGAACCTGGGACCTGTCTCTATTTCTGCAGCTGTTATTTCCCAGCCTGTTTTACCACTAAGCCACCAGATGGCTTGATCACAGGAAAGGAATATTGTGTTTTTCTGTTTGCTGCAACTTTGGCTCTCTGGCTCCACCTGCTTGCCAGCTGAAAGAAATCAATTAATCAGCAGCCTGCTTTATCTTGGTGGTTTGTTTGTAATTCTGGGCTTTCACGTTAAGAGTTATACTCTGAAAGTCTCTCTGCTCCTATTTCCTGTGAGATATACAGAATTGTTGGATTTCCTAGTTCCTGACTTCTGCTACAACTACAGACTAATCTTCTGGATAAATCCTTGGCACTGTGTTTCATCTTTGGACTGAATTCCTGGTAATTGAACTTGCCTAAAACTTTATTTCCTAAGGACTGATTCAGGTACTTTTGCTTGCTTGTTTCCTGATACTACAAAGTTCCAATTGCAGTCTATGCAAACATCCTGTTTGTTTCTACAAAGTACCAGTTTGCAGTTTATGCAAGTTTCCTTAAAGTACCAGTCTACAGCATATATGCAGATATCCTGTTTGTTATTACAAAGCTTTGCATCCCTGCCTGTTATTACAAAGAACTGTTTTCCTGCCTGATACAATACAGTTCCAGTCAACAGCATATGCAGATATCCTGTTTGTTATTACAAAGCTTTGCATCCCTGCCTGTTATTACAAAGAACTGTTTTCCTGCCTGATACAATACAGTTCCAGTCTACAGCATATGCAAATATCCTGTTTGTTATTACAAAGCTTTGCATCCATGTCTGTTATTACAAAGAACTGTTTTCCTGCCTGATACTTCAGTTTCCAGCCTACAGCATATGCAAATATCCTGTTTGTTATTACAAAGCTTTGCATCCATGTCTGTTATTACAAAGAACTGTTTTCCTGCCTGATACTTCACAGTTTCCAGCCTACAGCATATGCAAATATCCTGTTTGTTATTACAAAGCTTTGCATCCATGTCTGTTATTACAAAGAACTGTTTTCCTGCCTGATACTTCACAGTTTCCAATCTACAGCATACGCAAATATCCTGTTTGTTATTACAAAGCTCTGCATTCCTGCCTGTTGGTACTAAGAACTGTATTCCTGCTTTATACTACAACCTACAGACTTTGTCTTATCTAAGTGCATATCTCTACTTTGCTTTATCCTATAAAATAAAACCATCTCCTTTATTTCCTAAAACCTTGTACCTGTTTAATTATGCCTAAAAGGAAAGACTCACACAGACAAATCACAACATTAACCCCAAAACCTGACACCTCTGCACAACAGCTCCTTACTCCTGAACCTGCTCCCTTGCAGAGTATGACAGTATCAGTTGTGGAGTTATGTTAGAGGTCAGGGGTTCCTCTCGTTCAGGAGCCATCGGTCCCTCAGTTGCTCGGTCATGAGATAGGTGCTGTTGAGAAAGGGAGTCAGGAGGTGTCACCTAATACTAGGAGCGAGGTACAGTAGGTAAGCTTCCCATTTAGTCATAAAGTGTTTTACCCTCTTCTCCACATCTCCCTTGACATCTGCCTGTTCAACAAGGAACTGGGTGTGTACCAATCTTGTGAGGTGGGTTATGTGTGGGGGCTTGGGAAGAATCCAGTGCTTGAGTAGTAACCTCTTGGACAACAGTATTATGGCATTCGTGAAGCGATCTGTCGGGGAGGAGTGGGCCTGGCCTTGCAGGAAGAAGACCTCATGTTGTGTTAGCGTGGTGTGTCTGCCGCTAATTTTTGATAGCCAGAATTGAACCTTTGCCCAAAATTGTAGGATCTTAGGGCATTCCCAAAACAGATGTGATATGTCCGGGTTAGGGAGCGAGCATTTTGGACAGGCGTTGATTGCATTGGGTACCCATTTGGCGCGCAGGGCAGGTGTGATGTAGCTGTGATGCATGTTTGAGGTGTGATTCTCTTACTTCCGAAGCCAGGGTAGCTCGTATCAGTCTCTCAAAACTATCTGACAGTGTCTGCGTCTATGTCCGTGTGCATGATGGCCGTCCATTTATCGATCAGTTGTCTTACGACATCTTCAGATGTGTGTGAGTCTTGGTGTCCAGTCCATCGGTTTGAAGCTTGCGTATGTAGTGGGTGCATTGGAGGTATGCAAAGGTGCTATGGGGAGGGAGGTTATATTTTTCTTGAAGTGTTGCTAGAAGGTATAATTTGTTAAGGAGTGGATCTATAAGTTGTGACACTGAGGTTAAGCCTCTCTCCTCCCAAGCCCTGAACATATGTGTGGTCATACCTGGAAGAAAGGTTGGGTTTCCCTGTAGCGGGAGGTATTTGGTGACAGTGTGAGAGAGACTCCACCATTTACATAGTCTCTTCCATGCCCTCAGAGGGTCCCTAAACAGAATATTATCTTTAATGTGGGGCAGTAATGAGCGAAGTTCTGCGTGCGGCAGGAAAGCTTGGGCTAGGGGGTGTATGAGATTTGCTTCTAGTTGTTTATCACCGAACACAGACGTTCCCTCCAGCCATTCCAAGATCAGCTTGGCCAGTGTGGACCAGTTATACCACTCCACACTAGGAAGCTTAAGTCCACCCTGGGTTACCGGCATAGCCAGCTTGAGGCGACTGATCCTTTGTTTTTTGCCATTCCACACGAATCCGGAAAACATTGTGTTCACCGCCTGTGTGTCTTTACGCGTAAGGAGAAGGGGCAGCAGTTGGAGGGGGTACAGTAGTTTGGGTATCACTATCATCTTTATTAGATTAGTTCTCCCTGATAGGGGGAGCGGAAGCTTTGACCACCCAGCCAGAAGGGCCTGGGTCTGCTTGAGTACTGGGGGAATGTTGAGCTTATAAATTAGATTGGGATTGGCGTGTAAGTGTATGCCTAGGTATTTAAAAGCGCCTGTTGTGACTTTGAGTGTCAGTTGAGGTGTACCTGGGCCCACAGTGTTTTTCAAGTAGATTAGCTCTGATTTATCTAGGTTGACCTTGTAGCCTGATACTTTTCCAAATTGGTATAGAATGTCAATGTTTGGGGATTTCAATGTTCGGTTTCTGTATGTAGAGCAGCAGGTCATCTGCATAAAGGGACAGGTGTGTGGGCCCTCTCAGGGCCTCTCTGATATGAATGGCCAATGACTCTATGGCCAGATTAAAAAGGAGGGGCGAGAGCGGGCACCCCTCTCCAGACGGAAGGGTTGGGAGACCTCCCTGTTAACTATAACTGATGTGCGCGGGCTCTGGTAAAGTGTTTGAATGAGATTGTGAAAATCCCCTGTAAATCCAAATTTGTCTAGGGCTGTCAACAGGTGGTCCCACTCCACCCTGTCGAACGCCTTCTCTGCGTCTAGCGCAAGGAGACAGGCGTCCGGTAGTGAATTCAGGTGAAACTCCCTTCTGGCTTGCCAGTAGTGAGAGATGATTGCCAAGGTCTTGCAAATATTTGTGACCGACGAGCGATGTTTCATAAATCCTGTTTGGTCTTTGTGGATGACACTACCACTCCGGCCAGTCTATCCGCCAAAATGGCCGTGAAAAGCTTGTAGTCATTATTTAGTAAATAAATTGGCCTATATGAGGTGGCCAGAGTGGGGTCTCTGTCTGGTTTTGGGATCAGGCATATGTGAGCGTCCGCAAAGTCTGTCACCGGTTGCGCTGCGCCAGTTAAGTATGTGCTAAATGACTGGGCCAGGGGAAGGCATATGTCATCTTGCAGTATTTTGTAATATTCTATGGGTATTCTGTCCGGGCCTGGGGTTTTTCCTAGTTTGGCTTTTTTAATGGCTTTCCTAACTTCCAATGTGGTTATGTGCGCATTTAGGTGGGCCAGTTGCTCCCGGTCAAGAGTGGGGGTCTGTATCTGTTTCCAGAATGCTTCCCTGTCACTAGGCGCTGCGGTACGTTTGGTGTATAGGTCCGTGTAGAAACGAACAAATTCGTCCATTATACTTTCGCTGTCAGTCTGAGTGGTCCCGTTCGTGCGTATAGCGGTAATTACTGATTTAGGTGCAATTAGTTTCACAGTGTTAGCCAGTAACTTCCCTGTTCTGTTCCCGAATCTGTAAAACCACCCCTGTCTGTGGTGTTGGAAATTTAAGTCTTGTCGATATAGCGCGTCTTCCCTAATTTTCTTGCATTCATAGTACTTTAATCTAGTCTGAGTGGACGGGCGCGCGAGGTGCTCGTTGTAGGCGAGGGTAACCGCCGTATGTATGTCCGCCTCCGCACATTTACGCCTAGAGTTATAGTGAGCCGTGTAGCTAGTTATGTGTCCCCTCATTACTGCCTTTGACGCGTTCCAGAAAAGCGCCGGAGTGTCATGGTGTTGAGCATTGAACCTGACGTACTCTGCCCACCCCTCTTTCAGGTGTTTTCGGAAGTCTAAATTGTTGTATAGGTATGTAGGAAAGCGCCAGGTTCCTCGGGAGGGAGTGGCTGGGTTGTGCTGCAACTCCAGCCAGACAGGGGCATGGTCTGAAATCATTATGTCCGCGATAAATCAGTTTGTTTAGTTGTGGAGAACACAGGAAATAATCTATCCGGGACAAAGAGCTATGGGTTTTAGAGAGGCAAGTGAAGTCCCGTTGGGTCAGGTGGCGGAGTCTCCACAGGTCTACTAGGTCTAGTACAGTTTTAAATGCCGCTATAGTGACTGTTTCTGCCATGTGGCGTCTGGTATGTTTTCTGATATGCTCTGAATCACAACCCTCAACCTTCCGATCTAGGGGGGTGGCCTGGATTAGGTTGTAGTCACCACCTACCAGGAGTGGCTTGTCTGCGTGTGGTAATAAGGCCGCTTGAAGCACTTGCCAAAATTGGGGGAGGGGGCGGTTCGGACCATAAACATTGCATAAAGTATAGGATTTCCCCGCAAAGTGGAGGGCTACTATTATGAATCTGCTTTTGGGGTCTGTGCTAAGTGTGGAGATCTGAATTGATAAACCCTTTTTAACTAGAATTGCCACCCCCCACTTGCGGCCCTCTGTTGGCGTATAGTAGACCTGGCCCACCCATCTAACCCTCAGCTTCTCATGTTCAGCGTGCGTCTCTTGTAAGAGAGCCACGTCTGTGTATAGGTGTTTGAGATGCTGCAGTATGATGCTCCTTTTGGCCGGGGATGTTATACCCCCGACATTCCAGGACACAATCTTTAAGTTTTGGGGCATGGTGTATATAATGCGGGGAGAAATATACCATCACAGTCATGGATAAGACCAGGGGGCCCACGCCCCCCCACATGTGCGTCCGGATGAGGCGTCAGTTTGTGTGTGTTAGTAAGGGGGGACTTACGGTTGTTGCAGTCTGGGAAGGCAGCTTCAGACTCTGGAGAGTTGGGTGCTGGCTGCAGGTGTCTCCACGGACCCCCCCTCGAACCTAGGAAGGGAGGCAAAACAAAATGAAACAAACACACCTGAAAAAACATCGGGCATAGATAGACATATAAATAAATAACGTTGGTGATGTTGACAGAACTGGGAGTGCGTATTATTGGGGGTGCGTAGCCAAGTTGGTCGCAGGGACCTCCGCCTGCAGGCCCCTGGATGCTAGCAGGTGGAGATGTTAGGGCTTTGAGACTCCTCATTAAAAAGGCCAATATCAAAAGGGGAAACAAGCTAAACTGTATATACTGAGTAAACTGCTGTAGCCCCAAGTATGAAGTGGCTTTATGCGGTGCCTGGGGCCTGGCTAAAGCCCCAAGATAGAGGGTATACCACAAATCCTGGGCGGGCCCATGAGGTGGGACCCCATAGTTGAGGTCTACGGATTCTGGGAGGGACTGTGGCTCAAGTGTGAGCCAGAACAAGGCTACAGCAGTGATGTAGGCGAAAAGGACAACAAGTATTAATAAGTGCTGGGGCCGAAGCTTGTACAGCAGGTGTGTGGCAGGGTGAGAGGGGAAGGAAGGGAGATGAAGTACACATAAGACGAACTCAAGGGTGAGAAGGCGGGGCAGGTCATACATGGCCAAAGGGAGCATGGTAACAACAAACCACCGGGGGGTTCAAATGTAAACACTTGCCAGTCACAACGGTAATTGAAACAAGAACAAAAACACAAGTGAACAGATACTTAGTCCTTAGGTTGGGTAGTACTGGTGGTCTTTGAGTCGTAACGTCCATACCAGCAGGTGGGCCGGGCGTAAGGCTGAATGTGATCTGAGCGGTCCCCTCAACCTTCACCATTGTTAGATTCAGCATTGAGGAACTCTTGCAGCTGTTGTGGAGTTAGGAAGAACCTGGGGCCACCCGGTCTCACAAGCCTCAATTTGGCAGGATAAAGGAGGGAAGCTTGGCGGCCCGTGGAATGCAGTTTAGAGCAGAGTGGTGCAAACTCCTTCCGTCTCCTGGCCACCCCTGCCGAGAAGTTCTGGAAAATTAGAAGCTTATGGCCCTCATAGCATAGATCAGGTTGGGATCTATATGCCTTTAGAACCGCCAGCTTCTCTTGATATCTGAGAAATTTAAAGATGACTTGTCTCGGTCTCTGATTAGGATTGGCTGGTGTCTGCTCTGGGCCTATCCTATGTGCCCTTTCTATGTCGAGCGGCATTGTTTCTTGGTTCATCTTTAGCAGTTTGGGCAGGGTATAGGCTGTGAACTCTAGGAGATCTTTATTTTTAATTGACTCTGGGACCCCCACAATCCTTAGATTGTTGAGGCGGGACCGATTTTCAAGGTCGTCCAGTTTGTCCTGTAGTGATGAATTATGACGCTCCAGTCGCTGTATGGTTATATTCGATGTGTGTTGGGAGTCTTCTACATCAGATATCCTTTGCTCCGCATGTTGAAGTCTGGTGGAGTATTGTCTGATCTCAGTAGTGAGAGTGTCCATACCCGCCTGCAGCGTCTCCATTTTGGGTAAAAAGAAAGCCTTTAGATCCTGCAGAAGATCCTGGGGAGGTTCTAATCTAGCGATACTTTGGCTAGGAGAGGCAGGATCGGGGTGTATTTCTACTGCCTGTTTCTTGCCCCTTTCCGAGGTCTTTTGTTTGCCATGATGGGTATAGCCTGTGACGCTGATACCTTAAAGTATTTGTCAACTTTCATAGGGCTGTATTTTGTGTGTTTTTCCTGTAGATGATAATAAAAGGTGCCCTGCTGCGATGAGGTCTCCTGAGAGAATATTGTCCCCTTGCGGAGTGTATCTTGCGTCACCTCTAATCTGCAGTGGATGTAGTGAGGCGTAGTGTGTGCACCCCTGCAGGCTGCTTGACTGTATGCATATATTAGGAGCACCCATAGTGAGCTGAGGGCTGGATATATACATCTTTTCTAGGGAGGGCAATTACTGAACTTTCAAATGTGCTGTGCCTTTAGTCTCACCAGTCAGTGGAAATCTTGTGCAGAAACCTTGGGGAAGTTGGCAGTGACAAAGTTATGGGGTGTGCTGTCATGTAATGGCATCCAGAATGTGCAGTGTCTCTCTCTAAATCTGATCCCCATGCAATGACCTGGCCCCAGCAAGTCTCTTGTGCAACATGCAGAGTCTTTAGCTACCAGACCTATTTATGGGTGACCTGACAGGCCTCTGTGGCGCACTGGTAAAAGGAAAAGAAAAAGCCACGTGTACCCTCCAAGGCCTGTAATACTGTTTGCCAGGGTATGAGAACAGAACAGGCAGTCAGTTGCACATGCTACTTGGGCCTTTGAAAGCTCCTGCTGCGGTACTGCTATTGTCTTTTTTTGTTTTTCTTTTTTTTCTTGTGTCCCTTATGAGTCGGGAGGAAACAGTCTCTAATAGTACCTGCGTGTGGGGTAAGATGGCGGCCGCGCTGTGCACCGCGGAGAGGCCTCTGAGGTCCTGCTGTGTTCACCTTAGGTTTGACCCTCCCAATAGTTCACAGGCACCTCTTGTCCCTCGGGTTAGGGGTTAAGACCACAGCCGGAAAAATGGAGATGTGACCGCTCACCCGTTTCCGTTTTCGGCTGGCTCCGTCGCTGCAACTCCTTCTTTTTAGCGGTCCGCCGGTGGGGGAGTAGATGTCAGGACTCCTTGCCTATGAATGTCGGGCAGGTCCCGATGTCCCCTGCCAAGACCAGCGGCTTCAAGGGCGGTTTATGGTACTTTTTGATACCACTCTTTTACTCTATGGAGCTGAGCTCTTCTTTGTGCGTCCACTCTCTCCCTTTGTTGATGCTTTTTACTCCTTTCTTTATCACCCCACTGCTTGGCTATTCGTTAAACTGAATTGTGGGTGTGGTGAGGGGTGTATTTATAGGCATTTTGAGGTTTGGGAAACTTTGCCCCTCCTGGTAGGATTGTATATCCCATACGTCACTAGCTCATGGACTCTTGCCAATATGAAAGAAATTAATTTATCAGGTAAATTCTTACATAAATTATGTTTTTTTTTATATTATTTTGTCTCCCTTGTTGATGATTGTATTTTAGTGTTGATTGCAATAACTGTTAGTCTTCTGTAGTTCCCCTTTTGTAGTAAAGCTTTGTAAGAAATTACAGACTATTTGCAATTGAGATACAGGGCAATCACTGATGTCTGTCTGATAGATATGCCTTACACCTATGAATGGAGTCTAACAAGTCAGCCTTTGGATTACATGGGGGAAATAGAAATGAAACACACAAGAACACCAACATTAACAAAAGTAAGTGTGGTTGCTTGTTTCAAGGTTGTCATAATGGTAGATGATAATTTTAGTAACATATTGACTTGACCAATCAATCAGAAATAAATCTACTGTAAACTCTGAAGAGAAATAAACAGAAAACCCTACTGAATATTTGGAAACAGCAGCATATTAAGGCACAACGATTCGTGTTCCACCCTCAACACCAACTTTCATGATTCAGATAGAGCATACAATTTTATCAGCTTTCCAGTTTACATATATTATCTGATTTGTGTTGTTCTCCTGTTATCCTTTGTTGATAAGCATACCTAGGTATTCTCAGTAGCTGGGAGCTAACTGCTGATTGGTGGCTGCACACATATTTCTCTTGTCATTGGCTTACTAATTGTGTTCATCTAGCTCCCAGTAGTACATTGTTGCTCATTCAATTAAGGATACCAAGAGAATGAAACAAAATTGATAACAGAAGTAAATTGGAAAGTTGCTTAAAAACATCATCATAAAAATGTAAAATGTGTGGTTTCATGTGTCTTTAAAGGGACATTGTACACTAGAGTTTTCTTTGCATAAATGTTTTTTAGATGATCCGTTTATATAGCCCATCTGAGAATGCTTTTGTAAAAATGTATAGCTTTGCTTATTTTTAAATAACATTGCACTGATTTTCAGACTCCTAACCAAGCCCCAAAGTTTTAGATAAAAACTGATGTCTACAGACTCCTGGTTGTATAATTGTCTTTTCATATGCAGGGAAGGGGGAGGTGTCTGCCCTTCTTGCTTTTCCAGCTCCTTTCAGTGGGTGTCCCAGCCTAACCTCATCAACAGTTCTAAACTGGGAGCTTATAAGTACGTTTTTAAAAGGTTTCATATTGGATTTTTATATCAGTATCTTTGCATATTCTTCTATATAGTAGTGTCTCTACATGCAGTTATATAACAATTGGTGTATACTGTCCCTTTAAGTGCAAAAACATTCCCATGCAATAAACATACTAACTTGTCTTGCGTAAAGGGACAGTCTACACCAGAATTTTTATTGTTTAAAAAAATAGATAATACCTTTATTACCCATTCCCCAGGTTTGAATACCCAACAAAGTTATATTAACACACTTTTTACCTCTGTGATCACCTTGTATGTAAGCCTCTGCAGACTGCCCCCTTATTTCAGTTCTTTTAACAGACTTGCATTTAAGCCAATCAGTGATAATTCCTAGGTAACTTCACGGGCATGAGCACAATGTTATCTATATGGCACACATGAACTAACGCCCTCTAGTTGTAAAAAAAATGCCAAAATGCATTCAGATAAGAGGTGGTCTTCAAGGGCTAAGAAATTAGTATAGGAGCCTACCTAGGTTTAGCTTTCAACTAAGAATACCAAGAGAAGATAGAAAAAATAATGATAAAAGTAAATGGGAAAGTTGTTTAAAATGACATGCCCTATCTGAATCATGAAAGTTTATTTTTGATTAGACTGTCCCTTTAACAAAATATGCAAAATAGAGGATTTACATTATGCAATAAACACCACTGTAGGGCTCAGATTAATTGATACATTTTAAAAAGGCGTTATGAAGACAGTGAATTTATCTAAATATTTTTATATACAATCCATAGCAATTGATATTTAATTTTATTTAACCCTCCTTTTGCATGATTTTTTTTTCATTTCAGCTCTCAACAGGTGTTTACTTACTGAAGGTTGCTGTATCAAGTGGAAATACATTTGGAGAAGGATTTGTTAATGTTACTGTCAAATCAGGTAATTGCATGCAGTTGTTCTGAAAAGTACATTTTAATTTTTAATTTAGTTATTTATAAATACTCCTACACTTCACATTGCTTATGAGTCAATGTATGTGCTCTTAGTGATTGAATTTAAATAGGTATTGCATATTTACTTCTATTTAATATACCAGATTGACTGAGTACGTTAATTGTAATGGCATTGTCAGTAATTAATATTACTCCTTGCACGTAATTAAACCTTGCCCCAGGTCAAAGGCTGTGGCAGTCCCCCCATTTCAACAACACCCTTCTCTATGAATGTGATTCATCCTTCCCCTTGGTTAGTCTGTTTTCCAGTGGATTTGAGTAGCCTTTCTTTACAAATATAATGGCAGGTTTTTCTGTACCACACCCTGGGGCCCATTTTGGAAACGCTGCCACCATATTGTTATGCAATACATACATTCTTCTTACATGGGGCCAGATATGATACAGGTGGAGTGATGTCACTATTGTTTGCAGGGCCAATATGGGCCCACTAAAGTTGTGGTCCCAGTCTCAGCTGAGATCTCTGAGACCCCTCTAGTTACATCCCTGTACTCGTGCAATTAAAATCCTGATACTAAGGGGCGTGTCTCTGGGCAGCACCTTGAATGGTATCAATATATCTGTGTGGACTGTCGATAATTTGCCAATAATCTCCAGTATATGAGGTCATCTACCTTTTCCGCTAAGATATTTAAAACCTATGGAAATACCAGATGTGCTGAAGTTCCACAGAGGTTTACCTATCCGGAGCGTTGAGGGATCTCTGAGACCCCTCTAGTTACGTCACTGTACTCATGCAATTAAAACCCTGATACTAAGGAGCGTGTCTCTGGGCAGCACCTTGAATGGTAGCAATATTGGTTGCTCTGTGCGGACTGCACAGATTATCTCCAGTATATGAGGCCATCTACCTTTTCCGCTAAGATATTTGAAACCTATGAATTTCCAAATACCTGATGTGCTGAAGTTCCACACAGGTTCACTCAACTGGGGCGTTGAGGCCTACGGCAATCCTAGCAAGCAGAGGCCATCAACACCACCCATAAAACTAGAAGGAGGTAAGAGCAGCTTAAATTCTGCATTTGTTGCTTTAGCTATAGAGTTATATAATGCCTTAGTTGTACCATTTGTGCACTGATATAAGTCAGAAAACCTGTCTTTTTACATGCTCCAAGAGGACTGGGCCCGCTATCACACAAATGGAAACCATGCTGCGGGGAAAAGACTTACATGGTGGAAACTGTGCAAGCCAGTGAACGACTTACTCTATGGGATCAGAGGTTAACACAGGTGATCGCTGAGCATTTTGAGGGACTTGAACAGCAGTTGTGCCTAGACTTTACAGTTATACCCCCATGCAACAAGCCACATACCAGTGAAGAACCCTCATCTACTGAAGCCTACCGTACCTTTCACACTACTGAGAACGGAACTGGAATACACAAGACCCCTGAGCACTCTGGCGTTCACGAGTTGGCTGAAAACAGCGGTCTTGAGATAGTCGCTCCCCAAATAAATAAGAGAAGGGCTCTGTATGCAGGTTGTGGAAAGTTCCGCTGCAGTTCCACAGAACTTAAAGGTTCACCCCGGGAATTGTGCTCTACGACCGGTCCATACCCAGCTTTACTGGACTCGACAAGTAAAACATGCAGCGGTTTTACAAAGAGAATTGTTCCCACGTGCCACTAGCTCAGGGATCCTACATAGTGTTGCAGCCCCCGATCTCTAGACTACAGCAAGCTTGGGTCTTCCACATGAGACTCTCTCAACAATGTGCTCTCTGGACAAAAAGTGGATGCCCCTGTCCATTTACCTAATCGATCACTCGATACAAGAAAAAGACTGTTCCTTAACATTTTGTGGTGCTAAAATAGGTAGCGGATCAACTATAGAGGTCCTGTTTACATGTTGAACTCCCACGTATATATGTCTCCATTTATGGAGTTTGCTTAGGATTTTGTTAGCTTAGATTTTTCAAAGACTCAGATATACTAAACATACAGACTTGTTGCCCATTGAAACCTCTTATGATGCCTTTTAAATTTGAAGTCAAGGTATTTCTTTGCTATACCATTTATAATGCTATTTTAAATGTTGGCATATACTTTAAGGTTTTTGCATTTTAGTGCTTGTGTTTCACCTTTTTCCCTAACATATACTAAATACTATGACGAACATATTATTATATAACTTATATACGACGAGACACAAAATGGAGAGTGTGATTTACCCTGTATTCTTGCTTTATACATATTGCTTTTTTTTTTTTTGCATCACCTTGCAATGGAAATGGGATACCATTTGGGGTGCAGCTCGCTCCTGCCCTGGCTGACAGCAGGAGCGAGCTGCACTGTGCATAATGGCACGATCGGGCCGGGCTGTGACTATACAGCTGGCCCGATGCGCTGTGTGAAACAAACAGACCCGCTCAGAAGAGCACAGAGAGCGGGTCTGTAAAACAGCCGTTTCTTAAAAAAAATTAAAAGGGTATATTAGGTTTTACAAAGTTTGCGCTAATATAATGTTATATAATTCTGCACTATTTGCAGAATTATATAACATTATTTTTAAGGTTTACTGACACTTTAAATATTGACAAAAAATGTTTTAGTGTCTATACAACAATGGGAGTTGCCATGTTGTAACTTAGGTTACCTTTTCTGCTGTGGCCATTTAGAGACAGTTATAAATAGGTAACTAGAGTATGCAGCCAATAGCTGTGTGGCATATAACAGTGTTCTGCACTTCCATTTCTAACAGGCACTGAAAAGCTCACAATTTCAGAATGGAATTACAGGAAAGGGGGACAAAATAAATAATAAACGTATATCGGAGAGGTTTTTTATAAATACTAGTTAATCAATTTATATTACCCTCTCAAACTGCTTAATGTTCCTTTAAGCTTAGTTGCTGTTAACCAGAGGCGTAATTAGAATTCACAGGGCCCAGGTGCAAGAATCTAAGAAGGCCCCCCCACCCCTCCACCCCCCCCCCCAATGCATTCAATGCATTTGGTAGTTTCAAAGCTAGATGGCGTTAGTTCATGTGTGCCATGCAGTTAACATTGTGACCACACCTGTGGAGTTAGAAATGTGAGGTCACTGATTGGCTAAATGCAAGTCTGAAAAAAGAACTGAAATAAGGGGGCAGTCTGCAAAGGCTTAGAAACAAGATAATCACAGAGGGGAAAAGGTATATTTCTATAACAGTGTTGGGTATGCAAAACAGGGGAATGAGTAATAAAGGGATTATCTATCTTTTAAAACAATAAAAATTCTGGTGTAGACTGTCCCTTTAAGTACCTAGTACTAGTAACTAGCCTACTGCCTAGATAGGAGTTGGGTTGTCAGCGGCCGAGACAGTCTGACCTCTTTCATAATAACATTTTTCCTACTATGACAGCAATTTATTATTATAGATAATAATACTCCCTTTTCACTGTAACCCTGAGTTGTATAACATCTAAGTGAAAATATCTCAATCCCTTTTTGATAGTGCTTATACAGAAAAGCTTAAAAAATTTATCCCCACAGGTATTCTCTTCTGTCAGTTAAACGTTTATATTGAGGTCTTATCACTTTCTAATGCGTTACATAGATCAGATTATAGCGAACAGCCATTCTTTGGAGGTAACCCATTTCATTAATATAAAGTTGCTCTTGATTAAGTTTTAATATTCCATATTTTCAGTATATATTGTAATTCATATATACCCATAGTTACAATTATATTCCTAATGTTATTATTTGAAATTTATATGTGGCAATAAAACTTATGTTTCTTTCATGTAATTAGCAAGAGTCCATGAGCTAGTGACGTATGGGATATACATTCCTACCAGGAGGGGCAAAGTTTCCCAAACCTCAAAATTCCTACAAATACACCCCTCACCACACCCACAAATCAGTTTTACAAACTTTGCCTCCTATGGAGGTGGTGAAGTAAGTTTGTGCTAGATTCTACGTTGATATGCGCTCCGCAGCAGGTTGGAGCCCGGTTTTCCTCTCAGCGTGCAGTGAATGTCAGAGGGATGTGAGGAGAGTATTGCCTGTTTGAATTCAATGATCTCCTTCTACGGGGTCTATTTCATAGGTTCTCTGTTATCGGTCGTAGAGATTCATCTCTTACCTCCCTTTTCAGATCGACGATATACTCTTATATATATACCATTACCTCTGCTGATTTTTGTTTCAGTACTGGTTTGGCTTTCTACAAACATGTAGATGAGTGTCCTGGGGTAAGTAAGTCTTATTTTCTGTGACACTCTAAGCTATGGTTGGGCACTTTTTTAATAAAGTTCTAAATATATGTATTCAAACATTTATTTGCCTTGACTCAGGATGTTCAACATTCCTTATTTTCAGACAGTCAGTTTCATATTTGGGATAATGCACTTGAATCAATTATTTTTCTTACCTTAAAAATTTGACTTTTTTCCTGTTGGCTGTTAGGCTCGCGGGGGCTGAAAATGCTTCATTTTATTGCGTCATTCTTGGTGCTGACTTTTTTGGCGCAAAAAATCTTTTCTGTTTCCGGCGTCAAACGTGTCGCCGGAAGTTGCGTCATTTTTTGACGTTCTTTTGCGCCAAAAATGTCGGCGTTCCGGACGTGGCGTCATTTTTGGCGCCAAAAGCATTTAGGCGCCAAATAATGTGGGCGTCTTATTTGGCGCTAAAAAAATATGGGCGTCGCTTTTGTCTCCACATTATTTAAGTCTCGTTTTTCTTTGCTTCTGGTTGCTAGAAGCTTATTCTTTGGCATTTTTTCCCATTCCTGAAACTGTCATTTAAGGAATTTGATCAATTTTGCTTTATATGTTGTTTTTTCTCTTACATATTGCAAGATGTCTCACGTTGCATCTGAGTCAGAAGATACTTCAGGAAAATCGCTGTCTGGTGCTGGAACTACCAAAGCTAAGTGTATCTGCTGTAAACTTTTGGTAGCTGTTCCTCCAGCTGTTGTTTGTATTAATTGTCATGACAAACTTGTTAATGCAGATAATATTTCCTTTAGTAATGTACCATTACCTGTTGCAGTTCCATCAACATCTAATGTTCAGAATGTTCCTGATAGTATAAGAGATTTTGTTTCTGAATCCATCAAGAAGGCTATGTCTGTTATTCCTCCTTCTAGTAAACATAAAAAATCTTTTAAAACTTCTCTTTATACAGATGAATTTTTAAATGAACATCATCATTCTGATTCTAATGACTCTTCTGGTTCAGAGGATTCTGTCTCAGAGGTTGATGCTGATAAATCTTCATATTTATTTAAAATGGAATTTATTCGTTCTTTACTTAAAGAAGTCCTAATTGCATTAGAAATTGAGGATTCTGGTCCTCTTGATACTAAATCTAAACGTTTAGATAAGGTCTTTAAATCTCCTGTGGTTATTCCAGAAGTTTTTCCTGTTCCTGGTGCTATTTCTGAAGTAATTTCCAGAGAATGGAATAATTTGGGTAATTTATTTACCCCTTCTAAACGTTTTAAGCAATTATATCCTGTGCCGTCTGATAGATTAGAATTTTGGGACAAAATCCCTAAAGTTGATGGGGCTATTTCTACCCTTGCTAAACGTACTACTATTCCTACGTCAGATGGTACTTCGTTTAAGGATCCTTTAGATAGGAAAATTGAATCCTTTCTAAGAAAAGCTTATCTGTGTTCAGGTAATCTTCTTAGACCTGCTATATCATTGGCTGATGTTGCTGCAGCTTCAACTTTTTGGTTGGAAACTTTAGCGCAACAAGTAACAGATCATTATTCTCATAATATTATTATTCTTCTTCAACATGCTAATAATTTTATCTGTGATGCCATTTTTGATATTATCAGAGTTGATGTCAGGTTTATGTCTCTAGCTATTTTAGCTAGAAGAGCTTTATGGCTTAAAACTTGGAATGCTGATATGTCTTCTAAATCGACTCTACTTTCCCTTTCTTTCCAGGGTAATAAATTATTTGGTTCTCAGTTGGATTCTATTATCTCAACTGTTACTGGTGGGAAAGGAACTTTTTTACCACAGGATAAAAAATCTAAAGGTAAAAACAGGGCTAATAATCGTTTTCGTTCCTTTCGTTTCAACAAAGAACAAAAACCTGATCCTTCATCCTCAGGAGCAGTTTCAGTTTGGAAACCATCTCCAGTCTGGAATAAATCCAAGCCTTCTAGAAAAGCAAAGCCAGCTTCTAAGTCCACATGAAGGTGCGGCCCTCATTCCAGCTCAGCTGGTAGGGGGCAGGTTACGTTTTTTCAAAGAAATTTGGATCAATTCTGTTCACAATCTTTGGATTCAGAACATTGTTTCAGAAGGGTACAGAATTGTTTTCAAGATAAGACCTCCTGCAAAGAGATTTTTTCTTTCCCGTGTCCCAGTAAATCCAGTGAAAGCTCAAGCATTTCTGAAATGGGTTTCAGATCTAGAGTTGGCTGGAGTAATTATGCCAGTTCCAGTTCTGGAACAGGGGCTGGGGTTTTATTCAAATCTCTTCATTGTACCAAAGAAGGAGAATTCCTTCAGACCAGTTCTGGATCTAAAAATATTGAATCGTTATGTAAGGATACCAACGTTCAAAATGGTAACTGTAAGGACTATCTTGCCTTTTGTTCAGCAAGGGCATTATATGTCCACAATAGATTTACAGGATGCATATCTGCATATTCTGATTCATCCAGATCATTATCAGTTCCTGAGATTCTCTTTTCTGGACAAGCATTACCAGTTTTTGGTTCTGCCGTTTGGCCTAGCTATAGCTCCAAGAATTTTTACAAAGGTTCTCGGTGCCCTTCTGTCTGTAATCAGAGAACAGGGTATTGTGGTATTTCCTTATTTGGACGATATCTTGGTACTTGCTCAGTCTTTACATTTAGCAGCATCTCATACGAATCGACTTGTGTTGTTTCTTCAAGATCATGGTTGGAGGATCAATTCACTAAAAAGTTCATTGATTCCTCAGACAAGGGTAACCTTTCTGGGTTTCCAGATAGATTCAGTGTCCATGACTCTGTCTTTGACAGACAAGAGACGTCTAAAATTGATTTCAGCTTGTCGAAACCTTCAGTCACAATCATTCCCTTTGGTAGCCTTATGCATGGAAATTCTAGGTCTTATGACTGCTGCATCGGACGCGATCCCCTTTGCTCGTTTTCACATGCGACCTCTTCAGCTCTGTATGCTGAATCAATGGTGCAGGGATTACACAAAGATATCTCAATTAATATCTTTAAAACCGATTGTACGACACTCTCTAACGTGGTGGACAGATCACCATCGTTTAATTCAGGGGGCTTCTTTTGTTCTTCCGACCTGGACTGTAATTTCAACAGATGCAAGTCTTACAGGTTGGGGAGCTGTGTGGGGATCTCTGACGGCACAAAGAGTTTGGGAATCTCAGTAGGTGAGATTACCGATCAATATTTTGGAACTCCGTGCAATTTTCAGAGCTCTTCAGTCTTGGCCTCTTCTGAAGAGAGAATCGTTCATTTGTTTTCAGACAGACAATGTCACAACTGTGGCATACATCAATCATCAAGGAGGGACTCACAGTCCTCTGGCTATGAAAGAAGTATCTCGAATTCTGGTTTGGGCGGAATCCAGCTCCTGTCTTATCTCTGCGGTTCATATCCCAGGTATAGACAATTGGGAAGCGGATTATCTCAGTCGCCAAACGTTGCATCCGGGCGAATGGTCTCTTCACCCAGAGGTATTTCTTCAGATTGTTCAAATGTGGGAGCTTCCAGAAATAGATCTGATGGCATCTAATCTAAACAAGAAACTTCCCAGGTATCTGTCCAGATCCCGGGATCCTCAGGCGGAAGCAGTGGATGCATTATCACTTCCTTGGAAGTATCATCCTGCCTATATCTTTCCGCCTCTAGTTCTTCTTCCAAGAGTAATCTCCAAGATTCTGAAGGAATGCTCGTTTGTTCTGCTGGTAGCTCCGGCATGGCCTCACAGGTTTTGGTATGCGGATCTTGTCCGGATGGCCTCTTGCCATCCGTGGACTCTTCCGCTAAGACCAGACCTTCTGTCGCAAGGTCCTTTTTTCCATCAGGATCTCAAATCCTTAAATTTAAAGGTATGGAGATTGAACGCTTGATTCTTGGTCAAAGAGGTTTCTCTGACTCTGTGATTAATACTATGTTACAGGCTCATAAATCTGTATCTAGAGAGATATATTATAGAGTCTGGAAGACTTATATTTCTTGGTGTCTTTCTCATCATTTTTCTTGGCATTCTTTTAGAATTCCGAGAATTTTACAGTTTCTTCAGGATGGTTTAGATAAAGGTTTATCCGCAAGTTCTTTGAAAGGACAAATCTCTGCTCTTTCTGTTCTTTTTCACAGAAAGATTGCTAATCTTCCTGATATTCATTGTTTTGTACAAGCTTTGGTTCGTATAAAACCTGTCATTAAGTCAATTTCTCCTCCTTGGAGTTTGAATTTGGTTCTGGGGGCTCTTCAAGCTCCTCCTTTTGAACCCATGCATTCATTGGACGTTAAATTACTTTCTTGGAAAGTTTTGTTCCTTTTGGCGATCTCTTCTGCCAGAAGAGTCTCTGAATTATCTGCTCTTTCTTGCGAGTCTCCTTTTCTGATTTTTTATCAGGATAAGGCGGTGTTGCGAACTTCTTTTGAATTTTTACCTAAGGTTGTGAATTCCAACAACATTAGTAGAGAAATTGTGGTTCCCTCATTATGTCCTAATCCTAAGAATTCTAAGGAGAGATCGTTGCATTCTTTGGATGTTGTTAGAGCTTTGAAATATTATGTTGAAGCTACTAAGTCTTTCCGAAAGACTTCTAGTCTATTTGTTATCTTTTCCGGTTCTAGAAAAGGCCAGAAAGCTTCTGCCATTTCTTTGGCATCTTGGTTGAAATCTTTAATTCATCATGCCTATGTCGAGTCGGGTAAAACTCTGCCTCAAAGGATTACAGCTCATTCTACTAGGTCAGTTTCTACTTCCTGGGCGTTTAGGAATGAAGCTTCCGTTGATCAGATTTGCAAAGCAGCAACTTGGTCCTCTTTGCATACTTTTACTAAATTCTACCATTTTGATGTATTTTCTTCTTCTGAAGCAGTTTTTGGTAGAAAAGTACTTCAGGCAGCGGTTTCAGTTTGAATCTTCTGTTTATGTTTTTCATTAAACTTTATTTTGGGTGTGGATTATTTTCAGCAGGAATTGGCTGTCTTTATTTTATCCCTCCCTCTCTAGTGACTCTTGCGTGGAAAGATCCACATCTTGGGTAGTCATTATCCCATACGTCACTAGCTCATGGACTCTTGCTAATTACATGAAAGAAAACATAATTTATGTAAGAACTTACCTGATGAATTCATTTCTTTCATATTAGCAAGAGTCCATGAGGCCCGCCCTTTTTTGTGGTGGTTATGATTTTTTTGTATAAAGCACAATTATTCCAATTCCTTATTTTATATGCTTTCGCACTTTTTTCTTATCACCCCACTTCTTGGCTATTCGTTAAACTGATTTGTGGGTGTGGTGAGGGGTGTATTTGTAGGCATTTTGAGGTTTGGGAAACTTTGCCCCTCCTGGTAGGAATGTATATCCCATACGTCACTAGCTCATGGACTCTTGCTAATATGAAAGAAATGAATTTATCAGGTAAGTTCTTACATAAATTATGTTTTTTCTTTATTTTATTCAATTTACCTTCTGCTGATTAACTCATAGGATTAAGAAGGTCCAAAAGTGGCCTATAGCTAGATCCGAAGGTTTTATAGATTTAAATATCTGACCTTATCATCAAAAAAAAGAAAATAAATAAAAAAGAGGTTTATACCTGAGGCCCAAAACAGGTCTCCCTAGTCTGTAATTACCCTCTGTTAATTTAAATGCATTTTGTTTCTAGAGGCCTTAGACACATCAGCAAGCAACCTATATACTTGCTACTTATATGTATAACCTTATTCATCCTTTCAATATTTTATTTTGTGGCATTTATGTTTTGTTACTTTGACATTATGCTTAATGTAATACAAGAAGTACCATTATTTTGTTGTATGCCTTAAAATTAACCTCAAATAAAAAATCTAAAAAAAAAAAATCCTGATACTAAAACCTAGATTTTGAGTTCTGCGTTAGCCTCAAAAGCAGCGTTAAGGGGTCCTAACGCTGCATTTTACTGCCTGCTGGTATATAGAGTCAGCCAGGAAAGGGTCTAAAACTCACTTTCAAGCCGCAACTTTTCCATACCGCAGATCCCCTTACGCCAATTGCGTATCCTATCTTTTCAATGGGATCTTCCTAACACTGGTATTTAGAGAGTCTTGGCTGAAGTGAGTGGTAGAACCTCTACCGACAAGACTCCTAACGCCAAAAAAAGTCAGTAGTTAAGAGCTTTCTGGGCTAACCCCGGTTTATAAAGCTCTTAACTACTGTGCTCTAAAGTACACTAACACCCATAAACTACCTATGTACCCCTAAACCGAGGTCCCCCCACATCGCCGCCACTATAAAAAATATTTTTAACCCCTAATCTGCCGACTGCACACCGCCGCAACCTACATTATCCCTATGAACCCCTAATCTGCTGCCCCTAACATCGCCGACACCTACATAATATTTATTAACCCCTAATCTGCCCCCCCCCAATGTTGCCGCTACCTACCTACACTTATTAACCCCTAATCTGCCGACCGGACCTCGCCGCCACTATAATAAATGTATTAACCCCTAAACCGCTGCACTTCCGCCTCACAAACCCTATAATAAATTGTATTAACCCCTAATCTGCCGACCGCACACCGCCGCAACCTACATTATTCCATGAACCCCTAATCTGCTGCCCCTAACATCGCCGACACCTACATAATATTTATTAACCCCTAATCTGCCCCCCCAATGTCTCCGCTACCTACACTTATTAACCCCTAATCTGCCGACCGGACCTCGCCGCCACTATAATAAATGTATTAACCCCTAAACCGCTGCACTTCCGCCTCACAAACCCTATAATAAATTGTATTAACCCCTAATCTGCCCTCCCTAACATCGCCGCCACCTAACTTCAAGTATTAACCCCTAATCTGCCGACCGGACCTCGCCGCTACTCTAATAAATGTATTAACCCCTAAAGCTAAGTCTAACCCTAACCCTAACACCCCCCTAAATTAAATATAATTTTAATCTAACAAAATAAATTAACTCTTATTAACTAAAGTATTCCTATTTAAAACTAAATACTTACCTGTAAAATAAACCCTAATATAGCTACAATATAACGAATAATTATATTGTAGCTATTTTAGAATTTATATTTATTTTACAGGCAACTTTGTATTTATTTTACCTAAGTACAATAGATATTAAATAGTTATTTGCTATTTAATAGCTACCTAGTTAAAATAATTACAAAATTACCTGTAAAATAAATCCTAACCTAAGTTACAATTAAACCTAACACTACACTATCAATAAATTAATAAAATAAATTACCTACAATTAAATAAAGTAAACTAAATTACAAAAAATAAAAAAGATTACAAGAATTTTAATCTAATTACACCTACTCTAAGCCCCTTAATAAAATAAAAAAGCCTCCCAAAATTATAAAGGTCCCTATTCTAAATTAAAAAGTAACCAGCTCTTTTACCAGCCTTTAAAAGGGCTTTTTGCGGGGCATGCCCCAAAGTAATCAGCTCTTTTGCCTGTAAAAAAACAATACAACCCCCCCCAACATTAAAACCCACCACCCACATACCCCTACTCTAACCCTACTGATCGGAACAGCCAATAGAATGCGAGCTCAATCTGATTGGCTGATTCAATCAGCCAATCAGATTTTTCCTACCTTAATTCCGATTGGCTGATAGAATCCTATCAGCCAATCGGAGTTCGAGGGACGCCATCTTGGATGACGTCATTTAAAGGAACCTTCATTCGGCGAGTAGGCATCGGTGAAGAAGGATGGATCTGCGTCGGCTGGAAAGAAGATGGCTCTGCTTCACTCCGGATGGATGAAGATAGAAGATGCCGCTTGGATGAAGATGTCTGCCGGTCCGGATGTCCTCTTCTGCCCGGATAGGATGAAGACTTCTGCTGGTCTGGATGTCCTCTTCTGCCCCATCGGATGAAGACTTCGGCCCGGCTGGGTGAACACGACTCAATGTAGGGATATCTTCAGGGGGGTAGTGTTAGGTTTATTTAAGGGGGGTTTGGGTTAGAGTAGGGGTATGTGGGTGGTGGGTTTTAATGTTGGAGGTGGGGTTGTATTTTTTTTTACAGGCAAAAGAGCTGATTACTTTGGGGTATGCCCCGCAAAAAGCCCTTTTAAGGGCTGGTAAAAGAGCTGGTTACTTTTTAATTTAGAATAGGGTAGGGACCTTTATCATTTTGGGGGGCTTTTTTATTTTATTAGGGGGCTTAGAGTAGGTGTAATTAGCTTAAAATTCTTGTACTCTTTTTTAATTTTTTGTAATTTAGTGGTTTTTTTTTGTAATTTAGTTTAGTTTATTTAATTGTAGGTAATTTATTTAATTAATTTATTGATAGTGTAGTGTTAGGTTTAATTGTAACTTTAGGTTAGGATTTATTTTTCAGGTAATTTTGTAATTATTTTAACTAGGTAGCTATTAAATAGTAAATAACTATTTAATAGCTATTGTACCTAGTTAAAATAAATACAAAGTTGCCTGTAAAATAAATATGAATGCTAAAATAGCTACAATATAATTATTTGTTATATTGTAGCTATATTAGGGTTTATTTTACTGGTAGGTATTTAGTTTTAAATAGGAATACTTTAGTTAATAAGAGTTCATTTATTTCGTTAGATTAAAATTATATTTAATTTAGGGGGGTCTTAGGGTTAGACTTAGCTTTAGGGGTTAATACATTTATTAGAGTAGCGGCGAGGTCTGGTCGGGAGATTAGGGGTTAATACTTGAAGTTAGGTGGCGGTGATGTTAGGGAGGGCAGATTAGGGGTTAATACTATTTATTATAGGGTTTGCAAGGCGGGAGTGCGGCGGTTTAGGGGTTAATACATTTATTAAAGTGGCGGCGAGGTCCGGTCGGCAGATTAGGGGTTAATAAGTTTAGGTAGGTAGCGGCAACATTGGGGGGGTTAGATTAGGGGTTAATAAATATTATGTAGGTGTCGGTGATGTTAGGGGCAGCAGATTAGGGGTTCATAGGGATAATGTAGGTTGCGGCGGTGTGCGGTCGTCATATTAGGGGTTAATAATATAATGCAGGTGTCAGCGATAGCGGGGGCGTCAGATTAGGGGTTAATAAGTGTAAGGTTAGGGGTGTTTAGACTCGGGGTTCATGTTAGGGTGTTTGGTGCAGACTTAGAAAGTGTTTCACCATAGGAAACAATGGGGCTGCGTTGGGAGCTTAACACTGCTTTTTTGCAGGTGTTTTTTCATCCCAAACTGCCCCATTGTTTCCTAAAAATATCTTCTTTTATTTCATACACTCCCACCTCACATGTAACTCAGAGGAGGTGGTAGAAGAATCAAGATGTGTATTTGATTTTTTCTGAGATAGGGATTCTCAGTATATATTGAGGTCCGGTTTCGCCTCAGAGTACAGTGCTTGTCAGAGGGACGTATATGGGGTATAGTTTGTGGTTCCTTTTTCACCTCATTGGAAATCTGTCACAGACCCTCCATAGTTGGTCGCAGGGACTTGTCTTTTGCCTCCTTCTATAGATTTACAATATACTACTATTCTAAAACCTCTGCTGATATCCTTCCTTGCATGCTTCAGTTTTTTTTAGGCACACGTAGATTAGTAAATTGTGCAAGTCGACCTTCGGGTCTACGCGTTGGTTATACGCTCATTGGGACAGCGCACGTTTATTTAGATATGTTATTGCATTCAGACCACAACCTAATACTGCTTCTATGGGTCTTTCTGCTCTTTCTGCCTGTTCATTACAGGAGAAGACTACTGACATAACACCCAGTGTGAAAAACCTCATCAAAGCTGCTGTTTGAGGCACTGGCTGCTCTCCCGCCTTCAAGTAAATGTAAAAAGTAATTTTAGATTTTACCTTGTAAGCCTTGTAATCATTTAAATTCAGTTTTTTAATACTGTTGTTAAGTGTTCAGAGGTTTTTTCTATCCCTGATGCTGTCCCTGACATTATTTCTAGGGAATGGTCTAAACCAGGTAATTAATGTAATCCTTCTGCTAGGTTTAAAAAGTTATATCCTTTACCTGCTGCTAATACTGAATTGTGGGGAACTTTTCCTAAATTTGATGGTACTATTTTCTTTAATGTCGTGGGATATTTCCTTATCAGACCAATCCTGGCCAGTAGTCTTCTTATCCCAGCATCAAGTGGAAAGATAAGGAAAAAATCCCAGAGCTAAGTATAACAGTTTGAAGGAATGATGAAGTACAGGAATAGTTGACATCACAAGCTGTAAGGGTTAGCGAGGAGCATATCACAGGCCTGAGTAGAGTTCAGAAGTAAGCAAACAGTACTATGCCCCTGAGAAACACAAACATAAAAGAAATGCTCACCAGGCAGTGCAGGGTTCAGTGAGAAAAGAGTTAAACAGTAGAATGATCAAAAGACAATACAGGATTCAGTTACAACAAGCAGGCAGTCCAATCTTTCTGAGTATCAAAAGGGTTAACAGTAGAATGGTCAATAGGCAATGCAGGTTTCAGTAACAAGCAGCCAGTCCAATTTTTCTGAGTATCAAAAGGGTTAAGCAGTAGAATGGTCAACAGACAATGCAGGGTTCAGTAACAGGCAGGCAATCCAATCTGAGTATCAAAAGGGTTAAGCAGTAGAATGGTCAACAGGCAATGCAGGGTTCAGTAACAAGCAGGCAATCCAATCTGAGTATCAAAAGGGTTAAGCAGTAGAATGGTCGATAAGCAATGCAGGTTTCAGTAACAAGCAGGCTGTCCCATCTTTTTGAGTATCAAAAGGGTTAAACGGTAGAATGTTCAATAGCAATGCAGGTTTCAGTAACAAGTAGGCAGTCCAGTAAAGCACAATAGTAAACAGCAAAATTAGCAACCAGCAGTACACAGAGGTAAACCTATACTAGGGCACTTACAGACTGAATTAGATTACCTTAAATAGATGCAAGCTCACGCCCAGGTGGAGGCACAAGTGTACAGGAAATGAGCAGAGCAGCAATCACGGCGTGCAGTGACAATGTCACCGCTGTGCACCGCACAACAACCAGATGCTGCCATTGCAACAGCTGGGAGGAGCGGGGTGGCGGTATGACATTTCCACTCTGGCATACTGCTATCCTTTTGGAAGATAGTACTTCTTTTAAAGACACAGAAAATTAGAGTTTTTTCATAGAAGAACCTTTTTTTTTACAAGCAGGTTATTTTGCTTAGGCCAGCAATTTCTATTGTTGGTGTGGCTGCTACTTCATTTTACTAGTTATCTAGTCTTTCAGAACAGTGTTCTGATGACTATGCTTGTGAGAATCTTTTTGGTTTACTCAAAAATGCCAATTCCTTTATTTGTGATGCTGTGTTTGATATAAGTCTAGAGAAATCTTATTCTTCAGTAATCCTGATTGCCCCAGCTTGGCCTCATAGGATTTAGTATGCAGATCTAGTACAGATGTCGAGGTGCCCTCCTTGGCTTCTACCTCTGTGGTCAGACAATGGCCTCTAGTTATCACTGCGGATCAGGTCCGCCAGACCTCGCTGAATACGGCGAGCAATATGCTCGCCGTATTCAGCATTGCACCAGCAGCTCACAAGAGCTGCTGGTGCAACGCCGCCCCCTGCAGACTCGCGGCCAATGGGCCGCCAGCAGGGAGGTGTCAATCAACCCGATCATACTCGATCGGGTTGATTTCCGACGATGTGTGTCCGCCTGCTCAGAGCAGGCGGACAGGTTATGGAGCAGCGGTCTTTGTGACCGTTGCTTCCTAACTGCAGTTTCTGGCGAGCCTGCAGGCTTGCCAGAAACACGGGGCATCTAGCTCTTTACGGAGCTTGATACATATGCCCCTTTGTGTCTAAAGGTCTATTTTTCCATCTGAATCTCAGATTTCTGAACTTGATGGCATGGAAATTGAAAGGTTAGTTTGTAGATATAGAGGTTTCTCTGATTTAGTGATTGAAACCTTAATTCAGGTGTCAGCCGCTCTGGAATCAATCCGGGATGTAACCCAACTGCTAGCGTGAATTGAAAGCACACGCTAGCACACTGAGAAATATCCAGGACGTGACCCACTCAGGAAGCAGATTAGAAGATAACAAAAATGAATATTGTTCCAGAATGCAGGAAAGCCACAAAGGATAAAACGTCCCTTTAAGTAGTACAAAGAACAAAAAGGAAATGCTCTTACTTTGAAGCTTCTGAAAAAGGTCCTCTTTAGCAGGCTTGTAAAACAAAGGAAAAGTTCTCTTTTGCAGCTTGTAAAAGTATAATGTCCCTTTAAGCAGGTTTATAACAAACAGAAAGGCAAAGTTCTCTTTTGCAGCTTGTAAAAGTAAATGTCCCTTTTAAGCAGGTGTATAACAAACAGAAAGGCAAAGTTCTCTTTTGCAGCTTGTAAAAGTATAATGTCCCTTTAAGCAGGTTTATAACAAACAGAAAGGCAAAGTTCTCTTTTGCAGCTTGTAAAAGTAAATGTCCCTTTTAAGCAGGTGTATAACAAACAGAAAGGCAAAGTTCTCTTTTGCAGCTTGTAAAAGTAAATGTCCCTTTTAAGCAGGTGTATAACAAACAGAAAGGCAAAGTTCTCTTTTGCAGCTTGTAAAAGTAAAATGTCCCTTTAAGCAGGTCTTGTTTAACAAAGAATAGGTTTAAAGGTAAAGGCCAAAGCAAGGTCAGGCAGGCAGAAGTCGGCATCCAAATATCAGCAAAAGGTATAGGCAAAAGACAGGGTCAGGCAAGCAGAAGTCGGCATCCAAGTGTCAGCAAAAGGGTAATAGCTACAGGCAAGGTCAGGCAGGCAGAAGTCAATGTCCAAATATCAGCAAGTAGGGATTAGGCAAGAGGCTTGGTCAGGCAGGCAGAAGTCGGTACACAGAAGAATAAAACTGATATGGTACTCACAATCCAGGGAAACAAACAAACGGGCCCAGATTCAGATCTCCCGCCGAGATTTAAAGGGCAGGAGCGTAACCGTCATCAGAGGGGTGTGAGAGAAAGCGTCATGTTGCTAAGCAACATGACGTCAGAGACACAGAGGAGTTCCGGGAGCCGCGGCGACACGGCGATGAACGGAAGCGCTCATGACAGCACCCCCTCCTCAAGGGCCCCTCCGGGGGACAGGACCAGGTCTATCAGGATGAGTCTTGTGGAAGGTCTTGACCAATATTGGAGCATTTACTTGATGAGCAGGTTCCCAAGAACGTTCCGTGACTGGATAACCCTTCCAATGAATGAGATAATACAATTTCTTGCCCCGCAATTTGGAATCTAGAATATGGCTGATCTCAAACTCAGGATGTCCATGCACCAATAACGGTGGAGGTTTAGAAAAAGGCTTAGAATACCTGTTAATCATCACAGGTTTTAAAAGAGAAACATGGAATACCGGATGGACTTTGAGAGACTTGGGTAAAGCTACCCGATAAGCAGTGGAACATACCTGACCCAGTATTCGGAAAGGACCCACATATCGTGGTCCCAATTTGTTAGAAGGTTGTTTCAGGCGAAGAAATCGAGAGGAAATCCAAACTTTATCACCAGGGCGATATTTGGGAGCCTTTTTCCGTCGAAGATCCGAAAAGAACTTGTAACGTCTAGAAGTTACAGAAAGAATACGATGTATCTTCTGCCAATGTCGAGTTAATCTTCGGGCTGTAAGATCAGAAGCAGGATTCACTGTGGAGGAAGTATGCAAAGGGAACGTCCTAGGCTGATATCCGTAAGCTGCATGAAAAGGAGAAGTCTGAAGGGAGGAATTGTACCGGGCATTATGGGCCAATTCAGCCAAAGGAAGGTAAGAAGTCCAGTTAGAATGATAATGATCCACATAATGTCTAAGATATGTTTCAAGACACTGGTTTACTCTTTCAGTCTGACCATTCGATTGTGGGTGGTGAGAAGTAGAGAGAGATATAGTAGTACCAAAATGTTTACAAAGTGACCTCCAAAATCGAGAAACGAATTGTACCCCTCTATCTGAAACAATATCAAGAGGAAATCCATGGATTCTTACAATATGTAGAATAAAAAGTTCAGAGAGTCTTTTGGCAGATGGTAATCCTGGCAAGGGTACAAAATGAGCCGTCTTAGTGAACCTGTCGACCACCACCCAGATAGTATTGTTCCCAGTGGACAAAGGAAGATCGGTAATAAAGTCCATGGATACATGAGTCCAAGGCTGGTGAGGTATAGGCAATGGTTGGAGTAATCCTGAAGGAAGTTGGCGTGGAGTTTTGTTCATGGCACATTGTGTGCATACTGAGACGTAATCCTTCACATCTTGAGAGAGTGTAGGCCACCAGACATGTTGTTTGAGGTTTCGAGTGGTAATACTGATGCCAGGATGTCCAGAAAGGGGACTATCATGAGCCCAAAATAAAATCTTGGAACGAAGGCGTTCAGGAACAAAGAGTAAACCATTGGGAGGTTTACAGGACAAAGGAAGACGCTCTTGAGCGGACTGTAATTCTTGTAACCAAGAAGTTGTTAACTGGGCAATGACTTCATGAGGTTGGAGAATGGTACCAGACTCAGGAACTGGGGTATCTTGAAATTGTCTGGAAAGTGCGTCTGCTTTAATATTTTTTGAACCAGGTATGTAAGACAAATTATAGTGAAACCGAGAGAAGAATAAGGACCAGCGTGCTTGCCTGGAATTTAGTCGTTTGGCTGTTTGGAGATACAGAAGGTTCTTATGATCAGTAAGTATAGTAAATGGCAAAGAAGTACCTTCCAGCCAATGTCTCCATTCATCCAATGCCATCTTGATGGCAAGCAACTCTTTATTCCCTACGTCATAGTTAAATTCGGAAGGAGTGAATTTTTTAGAGAAAAAAGCAACAGGATGAATCCTTCCAGTCTCTGGTATTCGTTGAGACAGAACCGCTCCAGCAGCAACAGAGGAAGCATCCACCTCCAGAATAAATTGAAACTCAGGATTTGGATGACGAAGGATAGGAGCTGAGGAAAAAGCTTCTTTGAGAGATTCAAAAGCTTCTATAGCCTCAGACGGCCATACTTTACAGTTTTGTCCTTTTCTTGTGAGAGAAGTAAGAGGAGAAGTAATAGTAGCAAAATTCTTGATGAACTTTCTGTAATAATTGGCGAAGCCTAGGAAACGTTGTAAAGCCTTCAAAGAATCAGGTCTAGGCCAATCCAAAATGGCAGAAAGTTTAGTAGGGTCCATTTCGAATCCAGATGCCGATATTACATAACCCAGAAAGGGTATGATTTTTTGATGGAAAGAACATTTCTCCAGTTTAGCAAACAGATGGAATTCTCTTAGACGTTGAAGTACTTTCTTGACGTGGTGCACATGATCTTGGTGGTTCTGAGAAAAAATTAAGATGTCGTCCAGGTATATGATAACAAAAATATTCAAAAAATCACGAAAGATCTCATTTACAAAATGCTGGAAAACCGCCGGAGCATTGCATAGCCCAAAGGGCATGACCAAATATTCATAATGCCCAAATCGAGTGTTAAAGGCAGTCTTCCACTCATCTCCTTTGCGTATACGGATCAAGTTGTATGCACCACGTAGGTCGAGTTTGGTGAAAATGGTGGCTCCCTGAAGATAAGTAAAAAGTTCAGGAATAAGGGGCAGAGGATAACTGTTCTTGATGGTAATCTGATTCAATCCACGATAATCAATACAGGGTCTTAATCCGCCATCCTTTTTTCCCACAAAAAAGAAACCAGCCCCTACAGGGGAAGAGGAGGGTCGAATAAATCCTCTAGCCAGATTGTCTTTTATATATTCTTCCAGAGCCATGTTTTCTGGTTTAGAAAGTGGATATGTTTTGCCTCGAGGATAGGCAGCCCCAGGAAGGAGGTCAATGGGACAATCAAAAGGGCGATGAGGAGGAAGACGTTCCGCTTCTTTTTTGGAGAAGACATCCACAAAGTCATGGTAATGCATAGGTAAGGATTCCGGAGTTTCAACTGTGAGAGCAATAGTGAGTGGTAACTTAGTAATCTCTTGAAGACATTTAGTCTGGCATGTAGATCCCCAGGAAGTGAGTTCACCGAAAGTCCAAGAAAAAATGGGATTGTGAATCTGGAGCCAGGGTAATCCCAAGATAATGGGAAATTGCGGAGTGGGAATGACATCGAAACAAATTGTCTCAGAATGAAGTATTCCTACGGTGAGGATTAAGGGTTGAGTAGAAAACTGAATGTATCCAGAACCCAAAGGATCTCCACTGACCGTAGAGACTGAAATGGAATACTCCTTCTTTAGTAAGGGTATAGAATGAGTAGAAACAAATGTAGAGTCAATGAACACACCTCCAGCACCAGAATCAATTAGGGCTTGGGTATAGATCTTCTTTTGTCCAATTAGAAGAGTTACTGGAACAAAGAGTTTCTTGTATAGGGAATGACCACTATTTTGGCTTAACTCAGTTCCCTGGACTAGAGTTAAGCCCTGGCTTTTACTGGCCTAGTAGGACAATCCCTTAATAAATGTCCTTTAAGGCCACAGTACAGACATAAGCCAAGAGTCCGTCTTCTTAAGCGTTCAGTCTCAGTTAATTTTATACTTCCTACTTCCATGGGTTCAGCCTGATCAGTAGTAGGAGAGGCTGGAGTGACTGGACTAGAAAAACGAGGAGCTAAACGAAAAGGAGTTCGAGTGGCAGTCCTCTGTGTTCTATCCTTTTCTTGTTGGCGTTCACGAAACCTGGCGTCGAGACAGATACAGAGATTTATTAAGGCTTCTAAGGACTCTGGAAGTTCACGATACACCAATTCATCCTTGAGACGCTCAGAAAGTCCTTTACGGAAAGCGGCTCTGAGTGCTCCCTGATTCCAAGTGGTTTCAGAGGCAAGGGTGCGGAACTCAATTGCATATTGAGAGACTGGTTGATTTCCTTGACGTAAATCCAGGAGAGTTGCTTCAGCAGCGGATGACCTTCCAGGTTTATCGAATACGTTTGAGAATGTAGATAGAAATGTATCAACATCCAACAGTATAGGATCATTCTTTTCTAGCAAAGGTGACACCCAAGCCAAGGCTTTTCCTTTCATTAAGGAAATAAGAAACGTGATTCTAGAAGAGGCAGTAGCAAAGAGAGTAGGGCTATTTCGGAAATGAAGACGGCATTGATTCAAAAAGCCTCTACATTCTTCAGGATTCCCATCATATTTATCCGGAAGAGGAATCCTGGGACTTAGTTGTACCTGAGACTGATTGTTAGGAATCGGAGGAGGTAATGCCTCAATCGGATTTGGATTGGGATTAGGATTGGGAGGTGTGGTAGCAACCAAATTTTGTAATAGAGCAGTAATTTGATCAAGTTTAGTGTCCAGAGACTGCAAGTGAGTGGCATGAGAACCCAAGAGCTGTCCCTGGTGAGCCACGGCCATAGATAATTCAGTGGGGTCCATTTTTATGGCCCGTTTGTAATGTCAGCCGCTCTGGAATCAATCCGGGATGTAACCCAACTGCTAGCGTGAATTGAAAGCACACGCTAGCACACTGAGAAATATCCAGGACGTGACCCACTCAGGAAGCAGATTAGAAGATAACAAAAATGAATATTGTTCCAGAATGCAGGAAAGCCACAAAGGATAAAACGTCCCTTTAAGTAGTACAAAGAACAAAAAGGAAATGCTCTTACTTTGAAGCTTCTGAAAAAGGTCCTCTTTAGCAGGCTTGTAAAACAAAGGAAAAGTTCTCTTTTGCAGCTTGTAAAAGTATAATGTCCCTTTAAGCAGGTTTATAACAAACAGAAAGGCAAAGTTCTCTTTTGCAGCTTGTAAAAGTAAATGTCCCTTTTAAGCAGGTGTATAACAAACAGAAAGGCAAAGTTCTCTTTTGCAGCTTGTAAAAGTATAATGTCCCTTTAAGCAGGTTTATAACAAACAGAAAGGCAAAGTTCTCTTTTGCAGCTTGTAAAAGTAAATGTCCCTTTTAAGCAGGTGTATAACAAACAGAAAGGCAAAGTTCTCTTTTGCAGCTTGTAAAAGTAAATGTCCCTTTTAAGCAGGTGTATAACAAACAGAAAGGCAAAGTTCTCTTTTGCAGCTTGTAAAAGTAAAATGTCCCTTTAAGCAGGTCTTGTTTAACAAAGAATAGGTTTAAAGGTAAAGGCCAAAGCAAGGTCAGGCAGGCAGAAGTCGGCATCCAAATATCAGCAAAAGGTATAGGCAAAAGACAGGGTCAGGCAAGCAGAAGTCGGCATCCAAGTGTCAGCAAAAGGGTAATAGCTACAGGCAAGGTCAGGCAGGCAGAAGTCAATGTCCAAATATCAGCAAGTAGGGATTAGGCAAGAGGCTTGGTCAGGCAGGCAGAAGTCGGTACACAGAAGAATAAAACTGATATGGTACTCACAATCCAGGGAAACAAACAAACGGGCCCAGATTCAGATCTCCCGCCGAGATTTAAAGGGCAGGAGCGTAACCGTCATCAGAGGGGTGTGAGAGAAAGCGTCATGTTGCTAAGCAACATGACGTCAGAGACACAGAGGAGTTCCGGGAGCCGCGGCGACACGGCGATGAACGGAAGCGCTCATGACATCAGGCTTGTAAGCCTGCAACTAGGATGATTTACCATAAAGTCTGGAAGTCCTTTATTTTTTGGTTTATTGATCATGTTTTTTCTGGCATTCTTTTAGAATTCCTTGGATTTTGCAGTTCTTTTAGGATGGTCTAGATAAGGGCTTATCTGGCAGTTCTCTGAAGGGGCAGATAACTGCTCTTTAAAGGATTACTTTCTGTTATTATTTTTAAGCTAAACAACTAACATATTAAAGTTAATAAACATTAATTAAAACCTACTGACCTATATTTTCTCCAAAACGAAGTTTCATAACGTTCTAAAAGTTATATCTTTTATTTGCCGATGATGTCACGTTATCCTGCCCACTATTTTCAGCACTGAGTGTTCAAAATACTTAAACCAATAACTTTGTGTTTAAAGCGCCATTTTGAAACCTAGGTATTGTAAACGGATTGGTACAGAGCAAAGGATACCCACGGAGTGGGTTTGGAAAACAATTAAATTTGCAGACAAGATTTCTGATATACGGTAGAGATATGTTAATTAAATGCTATTGATAAAAAGAGTATTTGGGGTAGTTAGTTAGTAACAGGCATAGAAAATATTTACTTACAGTGGCCCTTTAAGTTTTGTTTCATAGGAAGATTGCTAATCTTACTGATATCCAGGGTTTTATTCAGGCTTTGGCCCATATGAAGCCTGTGATCAAGCCAATTTCTCCTCCATGGAATCTTAACCTGCTGTTAAGGGTTTTGCAGGCTCCTCCTTTTGAACATTTGCATAAGGTGGATATAAACTGCTTTATTTGAAGGTTTTATTCTGTTTGGCTATCTCTTCTGCTAGAAGAGTTTCAGAGTTATCTGCTCTTTCTTGTGATCTTACTGTTCTTTTTTTTAGGAATAGGCAGTTTTACAGACTACTTTTGATTTTTTTTCTTAAAGTTGTTTCTTTAGAGAACTTTAATAGAGAAATTGTTTTCCCTTTCTTGTGTCCGGATCCTAAGAGAGATCTTTGCATAATTTGTATGTTGTTAGAGAATTGAAATACTATATTGATTCTAAGGACTTTAAACAGCCTTCTAGTTTGTTCATTCACTGCTGTTTCTTTGGCCCCTTGGTTGAAACTTTTAATTCACAAGGCTTACTTGGAAGCAGGTTTACCTCCACAGCAATGGATTATTGCTTATTATACTAGGTCAGTGGCCGCTTCTTGAGCTTTCAAAAATGAGGGTTCAGTTGACCAAATTTTCAAGGCAGCGATTTGGTCATCTTTTGGTCCTCTTTTACTAAATTCTTCCATTTTGTTATTTCTTTCATGTAATTAGCAAGAGTCCATGAGCTAGTGACGTATGGGATATACATTCCTACCAGGAGGGGCAAAGTTTCCCAAACCTCAAAATGCCTATAAATACACCTCTCACCACACCCACAAATCAGTTTTACAAACTTTGCCTCCCGTGGAGGTGGTGAAGTAAGTTTGTGCTAGATTCTACGTTGATATGCGCTTCGCAGCAGGCTGGAGCCCGGTTTTCCTCTCAGTGTGCAGTGAATGTCAGAGGGATGTGAAGAGAGTATTGCCTATTTGAATTCAATGGTCTCCTTCTACGGGATCTATTTCATAGGTTCTCTGTTATCGGTCATAGAGATTCATCTCTTACCTCCCTTTTCAGATCGACGATATACTCTTACAGGGAGTGCAGAATTATTAGGCAAGTTGTATTTTTGAGGATTAATTTTATTATTGAACAACAACCATGTTCTCAATGAACCCAAAAAACTCATTAATATCAAAGCTGAATATTTTTGGAAGTAGTTTTTAGTTTGTTTTTAGTTTTAGCTATTTTAGGGGGATATCTGTGTGTGCAGGTGACTATTACTGTGCATAATTATTAGGCAACTTAACAAAAAACAAATATATACCCATTTCAATTATTTATTTTTACCAGTGAAACCAATATAACATCTCAACATTCACAAATATACATTTCTGACATTCAAAAACAAAACAAAAACAAATCAGTGACCAATATAGCCACCTTTCTTTGCAAGGACACTCAAAAGCCTGCCATCCATGGATTCTGTCAGTGTTTTGATCTGTTCACCATCAACATTGCGTGCAGCAGCAACCACAGCCTCCCAGACACTGTTCAGAGAGGTGTACTGTTTTCCCTCCTTGTAAATCTCACATTTGATGATGGACCACAGGTTCTCAATGGGGTTCAGATCAGGTGAACAAGGAGGCCATGTCATTAGATTTTCTTCTTTTATTCCCTTTCTTGCCAGCCACGCTGTGGAGTACTTGGACGCGTGTGATGGAGCATTGTCCTGCATGAAAATCATGTTTTTCTTGAAGGATGCAGACTTCTTCCTGTACCACTGCTTGAAGAAGGTGTCTTCCAGAAACTGGCAGTAGGACTGGGAGTTGAGCTTGACTCCATCCTCAACCCGAAAAGGCCCCACAAGCTCATCTTTGATGATACCAGCCCAAACCAGTACTCCACCTCCACCTTGCTGGCGTCTGAGTCGGACTGGAGCTCTCTGCCCTTTACCAATCCAGCCACGGGCCCATCCATATGGCCCATCAAGACTCACTCTCATTTCATCAGTCCATAAAACCTTAGAAAAATCAGTCTTGAGATATTTCTTGGCCCAGTCTTGACGTTTCAGCTTGTGTGTCTTGTTCAGTGGTGGTCGTCTTTCAGCCTTTCTTACCTTGGCCATGTCTCTGAGTATTGCACACCTTGTGCTTTTGGGCACTCCAGTGATGTTGCAGCTCTGAAATATGACCAAACTGGTGGCAAGTGGCATCTTGGCAGCTGCAGGCTTGACTTTTCTCAGTTCATGGGCAGTTATTTTGCGCCTTGGTTTTTCCACACGCTTCTTGCGACCCTGTTGACTATTTTGAATGAAACGCTTGATTGTTCGATGATCACGCTTCAGAAGCTTTGCAATTTTAAGAGTGCTGCATCCCTCTGCAAGATATCTCACTATTTTTTACTTTTCTGAGCCTGTCAAGTCCTTCTTTTGACCCATTTTGCCAAAGGAAAGGAAGTTGCCTAATAATTATGCACACCTGATATAGGGTGTTGATGTCATTAGACCACACCCCTTCTCATTACAGAGATGCACATCACCTAATATGCTTAATTGGTAGTAGGCTTTCGAGCCTATACAGCTTGGAGTAAGACAACATGCATAAAGAGGATGATGTGGTCAAAATACTCATTTGCCTAATAATTCTGCACTCCCTGTATATACCATTACCTCTACTGATTCTCGTTTCAGTACTGGTTTGGCTTTCTACTATATGTAGATGAGTGTCCTGGGGTAAGTAAGTCTTATTTTTTGTGACACTCTAAGCTATGGTTGGGCACTTTTATATAAAGTTCTAAATATATGTGTTTAAACATTTATTTGCCTTGATTCAGGATGATCAATATTCCTTATTTCAGACAGTCAGTTTCATTATTTGGGATAATGCATATGAATAAATAATTTTTTCTTACCTTAAAATTGACTTTTTTTTCCCTGTGGGCTGTTAGGCTCGCGGGGGCTGAAAATGCTTAATTTTATTGCGTCATTCTTGGCGCTGACTTTTTTGGCGCAAAAACATTTCTTGTCATTTCCGGCGTCATACTTGTCGCCGGAAGTTGTTCGTGTTTGCGTAATTTTTTTGACGTTTTGCGCCAAAAATGTCGGTGTCACCGGATGTGGCGTCATTCTTGGCGCCAAAAGCATTTAGGCGCCAATAATGTGGGCGTCTTTTTTGGCGCTAAAAAATGTGGGCGTCATTTTTGTCTCCACCTTTTTTTCACATTATTTAAGTCTCATTTTTCATTTGCTTCTGGTTGCTAGAGGCTTGTTCATTGGCATTTTTTCCCATTCCTGAAACTGTCTTTTAAGGAATTTGATAGATTTTGCTTTATATGTTGTTTTTTCTCTTACATATTGCAAGATGTCTCAGATTGACCCTGGATCAGAAGCTATTTCTGGAAAAACGCTGCATGATGCTGGTTCTACCAAAGTTAAGTGTATTTGCTGTAAATTTGTGGTAACTGTTCCTCCGGCTGTAGTTTGTGATGAATGTCATGATAAGCTTGCTAATGCAGATAGTATTTCCATTAGTAATATTCCATTACCTGTTGCTGTTCCATCAACATCTAATACTCAGGATGTTCCTGTTAATATAAGAGATTTTGTTTCTAAATCTATTAGGAAGGCTATGTCTGTTATTCCTCCTTCCAGTAAACGTAAAAGGTCTTTTAAAACTTCACATTTTTCAGATGAATTTTTAAATGAACATCATCATTCTGATTTGTCTGTTTCTGATGATGATTTTTCTGGTTCAGAGGATTCTGTCTCAGATATTGACACTGATAAATCTTCATATTTATTTAAAATGGAATTTATTCGTTCTTTACTTAAAGAAGTTTTAATCGCATTAGAGATGGAGGAATCTAGTCCTCTTGATACTAAATCTACTAAGCGTTTAAATTCGTTTTTTAAACCTCCTACAGTTATTCCGGAAGTTTTTCCTGTCCCTGATGCTATTTCTGAAGTAATTTCTAGGGAATGGAATAATCTGGGTAATTCATTTACTCCTTCTAAAAGGTTTAACAAATTGTATCCTGTGCCATCTGAAAGATTAGAGTTTTGGGACAAAATCCCTAAAGTTGATGGGGCTATCTCTACTCTCGCTAAACGTACTACTATTCCTACGGCAGATAGTACTTCCTTTAAGGATCCTTTAGATAGGAAGATTGAATCCTTTCTAAGGAAAGCTTATTTATGTTCAGGTAATCTTCTTAGGCCTGCTATTTCTTTGGCTGATGTTGCGGCAGCTTCCACTTTTTGGTTGGAGGCTTTGGCACAACAAGTGTCAGATCATAATACTCATAGCATTGTTAAACTTCTTCAACATGCTAATAACTTTATTTGTGATGCCATCTTTGATATCATTAGAGTTGATGTCAGGTATATGTCTTTAGCTATTTTAGCTAGAAGAGCTTTATGGCTTAAAACTTGGAATGCAGATATGTCTTCTAAGTCAACTTTGCTTTCCCTTTCTTTCCAAGGTAATACATTGTTTGGTTCCCAGTTGGATTCTATTATTTCAACTGTTACTGGGGGGAAAGGAACTTTTTTACCTCAGGATAAAAAATCTAAAGGTAAATATAGGGCTGCTAATCGTTTTCGTTCCTTTCGTCAGAATAAGGAACAGAAGCCTGATCCTTCCCCTAAAGGAACGGTTTCTGTTTGGAAACCATCTCCAGTTTGGAATAAATCCAAGCCTTTCAGAAAGCCAAAGCCAGCTCCCAAGTCCACATGAAGGTGCAGCCCTCATTCCAGCTCAGCTGGTAGGGGGCAGATTACGATTTTTCAAAGAAATTTGGATCAATTCGATTCACAGTCTTTTCATTCAGAACATTGTTTCACAAGGGTACAGAATAGGTTTCAAGGTAAGGCCTCCTGCAAGAAGATTTTTTCTTTCTCGCATTCCAATAACCCAGTGAAGGCTCAAGCATTTCTGAAATGTGTTTCAGATCTAGAGTTGGCTGGAGTAATTGTGCCAGTTCCAGTTCTGGAACAGGGTCTGGGGTTTTACTCAAATCTATTCATTGTACCAAAGAAGGAGAATTCCTTCAGACCAGTTCTGGATTTAAAAATATTGAATCATTATGTAAGGATACCAACATTCAAAATGGTAACTATAAGGACTATTCTGCCTTTTGTGCAGCAAGGGCATTATATGTCCACAATAGATTTACAGGATGCATATCTGCATATTCCGATTCATCCAGATCACTTTCAGTTTCTGAGATTCTCTATTCTAGACAAGCATTACCAGTTTGTGGCTCTGCCGTTCGGCCTAGCAACAGCTCCAAGGATTTTTTCAAAGGTTCTCGATGCCCTTCTATCTGTAATCAGAGAACAGGGTATTGTGGTATTTCCTTATTTGGACGATATCTTGGTACTTGCTCAGTCTTCACATTTAGCAGAATTTCATACGAATCGACTTGTGTCGTTTCTTCAAGAACATGGTTGGAGGATCAATTTACCAAAGAGTTCATTGATTCCTCAGACAAGGGTAACCTTTTTAGGTTTCCAAATAGATTCAGTGTCCATGACTTTGTCTCTGACGGACAAGAGAACTCTGAAATTGGTTTCAGCTTGTTGAAACCTTCAGTCTCAATCATTCCCTTCGGTAGCCTTATGCATGGAAATTCTAGGTCTTATGACTGCTGCATCGGACGCGATCCCCTTTGCTCGTTTTCACATGCGACCTCTTCAGCTTTGTATGCTGAACCAGTGGGGCAGGGATTATACAAAGATATCACAGTTAATATCTTTAAATCCGATTGTACGACACTCTCAGTTTGGGGAGCTGTATGGGGGTCTCTGACAGCGCAGGGGGTTTGGGAATCTCAGGAGGCGAGATTACCAATCAACATTTTGGAACTCCGTGCGATTTTCAGAGCTCTTCAGTCGTGGCCTCTTCTGAAGAAAGAATCGTTCAATTGTTTTCAGACGGACAATGTCACAACCGTGGCATATGTCAATCATCAAGGGGGGACTCACAGTCCTCTGGCTATGAAAGAAGTATCTCGGATACTTGTATGGGCGGAATCCAGCTCCTGTCTAATTTCTGTGGTTCATATCCCAGGTATAGACAATTGGGAAGCGGATTATCTCAGTCGCCAGACGTTACATCCGGGCGAATGGTCTCTTCACCCAGAGGTATTTCTTCAGATTGTTCAAATCTGGGGACTTCCAGAAATAGATCTGATGGCCTCTCATCTAAACAAGAAACTTCCCAGGTATCTGTCCAGATCCAGGGATCCTCAGGCGGAGGCAGTGGATGCATTGTCACTTCCTTGGAAGTATCATCCTGCCTATATCTTTCCGCCTCTAGTTCTTCTTCCAAGAGTGATCTCCAAGATTCTAAAAAAGCATTTGTTTGTTCTGCTGGTGGCTCCAGCATGGCCTCACAGGTTTTGGTATGCGGATCTTGTTCGGATGGCTACTTGCCAACCTTGGACTCTTCCGTTAAGACCAGACCTTCTTTCTCAAGGTCCTTTTTTCCATCAGGATCTCAAATCATTAAATTTGAAGGTATGGAGATTGAACGCTTGATTCTCAGTCATAGAGGTTTCTCTGACTCTGTAATTAATACTATGTTACAGGCTCGTAAATCTGTGTCTAGGAAGATATATTATCGAGTCTGGAAGACTTACATTTCTTGGTGTTCTTCTCATCAATTTTCCTGGCATTCTTTTAGAATTCCTAGAATTTTACAGTTTCTTCAGGATGGTCTGGATAAAGGTTTGTCTGCAAGTTCCTTGAAAGGACAAATTTCTGCTCTTTCTGTGCTGTTTCACAGAAAGATTGCTAATTTTCCTGATATTCATTGTTTTGTACAGGCTTTGGTTCGTATAAAACCTGTCATTAAGTCAATCTCTCCTCCTTGGAGTTTGAATTTGGTTCTGGGGGCTTTACAAGCTACTCCGTTTGAACCTATGCATTCTCTGGATATTAAATTACTTTCTTGGAAAGTGTTGTTCCTTTTGGCCATCTCTTCTGCTAGAAGAGTTTCTGAGTTATCTGCTCTTTCTTGTGAATCTCCTTTTCTGATTTTTTATCAGGATAAGGCGGTGTTGCAGACTTCATTTAAATTTTTACCTAAAGTTGTGAATTCTAACAACATTAGTAGAGAAATTGTGGTTCCTTCATTGTGTCCTAATCCTAAGAATTCTAAGGAAAGATCGTTACATTCTTTGGATGTAGTTAGAGCTTTGAAATATTATGTTGAAGCTACTAAAGATTTCCGAAAGACTTCTAGTCTATTTGTTATCTTTTCCGGTTCCAGGAAAGGTCAGAAGGCCTCTGCCATTTCTTTGGCGTCTTGGTTAAAGTCTTTGATTCATCATGCTTATGTCGAGTCGGGTAAAACTCCGCCTCAAAGGATTACAGCTCATTCTACTAGGTCAGTTTCTACTTCCTGGGCGTTTAGGAATGAAGCTTTGGTTGATCAGATTTGCAAAGCAGCAACTTGGTCTTCTTTTACTAAATTCTACCATTTTGATGTGTTTTCTTCTTCTGAAGCAGTTTTTGGTAGAAAAGTACTTCAGGCAGCTGTTTCAGTTTGATTTTTCTGCTTATAATTTCAGTTTTTTTCATTATAAGATTTAAACTTTATTTTGGGGTGTGGATTATTTTTCAGCAGAATTGGCTGTCTTTATTTTATCCCTCCCTCTCTAGTGACTCTTGCGTGGAAGTTCCACATCTTGGGTATTTATTATCCCATACGTCACTAGCTCATGGACTCTTACTAATTACATGAAAGAAAACATAATTTATGAAAGAACTTACCTGATAAATTCATTTCTTTCATATTAGCAAGAGTCCATGAGGCCCACTGTTTTTTGTGGTGGTTATGATTTTTTTGTATAAAGCACAATTATTCCAATTCCTTTATTTTTTATGCTTTCGCACTTTTTTCTTATCACCCCACTTCTTGGCTATTCGTTAAACTGATTTGTGGGTGTGGTGAGGGGTGTATTTATAGGCATTTTGAGGTTTGGGAAACTTTGCCCCTCCTGGTAGGAATGTATATCCCATACGTCACTAGCTCATGGACTCTTGCTAATATGAAAGAAATGAATTTATCAGGTAAGTTCTTACATAAATTATGTTTTTTTGCTTCATCTGAGGCAGCCTTTGGTAGGAAGGTCCTTCAGGCTGTTGTCTCAACTTAGTTTTTTCTTGCCTGATTTATTTAGTTTTTAAGTGCATAAAAAAATGTGCCCTTGTTGGGTTTTTGTGGAGTTGCAGATTTAATTTCTCATAGAAAAAAATGATTTTTTAAATTCTCGTCTCACCAACATGAAAGAAATGAATGTATCAGGTAAGCATAAATTATGTTTTTACATAGAGATATTTATGTGATATGTTCTAGTAAGTTTTTTTTTTACAGATACACTGCATCATTTTCAAATGATTTAGCATTTTGGTAATATGTCAATTTAATGTACCCACATTGTCTTAAACTTTTGCTAGTTGCCAGTATGTCCACTTTAACACCTTGAGTGCTAACGACGGCTCTGAGCCGTCACAGAGTTTCCCACTCTGGTGCTAACAACGGCTCAGAGCCGTCGCTAGCACTCTCCCACCTTGAGGGAGATCTGGGGGCTCCCACCCGCTCCTACCCGGCGATTGTGCCTGTAGAGTGACAGGCATCGCCGGGGCTTCCCGTTTTGCGTGGAATAACGTGATGACGTCACTGCGCAACTTTATTTATACAATGTTAAGTATAGGAGCAGGGGGCATGCTGCTTAGAAGCCTGTATATCAGGCATCTAAGCAGCTACAGACCCACCATTGGAAAGGTAACCACCTAACCTTTCCAACAGTGTAAGTCTTGGGGGTCTGAAAAAAATAAAAAAAAGTTTAATAAAGAATAGTTCAAAACATAAAAAACATAAAAAATCTTAGCACCCAGGTGGGAAAGTGCTTAGCACTCAAAGGGTTAAACCCTTCCTCATAATGCTCACCATGACCTGATTGTGAAGCTCAATCTAGACAAATACACAATGGAGGGATGTAATTTATAATTATATATTAGTGGTTATGGTTAAGTATGGTGTTTAGGGCCAGAATGGGGTTGTTGTTATGAGGAACAGTTAAAGGGACACTGAACCCAAAAATTTTCATCCGTGATTCAGATAGAGCAGGCAGTTTTAAGCAACTTTCTAATTTACTCCTATTATCAAATTTACTTCATTCTCTTGGTATCTTTATTTGAGATGCAAGAATTTAAGTTTAGATGTCGGCCCATTATTGGTGAACAACTTGGGTTGTTCTTGCTGATTGGTGGATAAATTCATCCAGAGAACGTTATAAAATCTAAAGCGCCAATACAGGCAAAAATACCCAAGAAAAAGAGAGCATACAAGTATAATACTAAAAAGAATTTTATTCTTCAACAAATGTTAAAATGAGATCCTAAAAATAATTATATATATATGTAAAAAATGGAATGATGATCTCCTAGATAAAAAGTTACACCTTATACAAGAATTCAGAGTGTAAAATATGTGATTGGCCAATCTCTAATATGTAATGTGAGTAATCTAAAAAGGCATTTTTACAGAGTATATTCTCACATATAATGTAGGCAACTAATGTTAGCAACTATAACAATTTGTATCGCAATTACTGTGATAAAAGGTATTTACTAAAAATCTAATACACTGTAAGCTTAATCCATATATAAAAATCGCTACTGTTAAATAGAGCTATATCAACATAATAGTAAAATGTCCACAAGGGTTTCTGATGAATATAAAAGATTTTGTAGTGTCCGTGATTTCTTTAGTGCAGCACAGTACTTTTAGGTGGTAGTGCTCTTACGGATACACTAGATACTACAGGTACCTGTTTGATGATCCTTATAAGTTCAGCTCTTTAAGTAGCGTAAGCTGTCTTCCTTGTTTGGACTGATGTCTCCGTGTAGAAGTAAATGCCTCCAAATAAGAAGAAAAAGCTTGACAAAGGCTGAAGTAATTTCAGCGGAAACGCGTTGCGGATCTCCTACTGTGCATTGAAAGAAAAAAGGAAAGGATCAGCTGTAGAGCCGGCACCCCACAGCTCAAACCAGACACTCCCACACTACTAAGCCAATCAGCGCCCTAACCGGTATAGGCGCGAATTCAGAAGGAGACAGAAGTGTTTGAAGCTGGAGATTACAGCACGGCTTCAAGATCAGCTGAAGCAGATACATCGGTCTTCTTATTTGGAGGCATTTACTTCTACACGGAGACATCAGTCCAAACAAGGAAGACAGCTTACTCTACTTAAAGAGCTGAACTTATAAGTATCATCAAACAGGTACCTGTAGTATCTAGTGTATCCGTAAGAGCACTACCACCTAAAAGTACTGTGCTGCACTAAAGAAATCACGGACACTACAAAATCTTTTATATTCATCAGAAACCCTTGTGGACATTTTACTATTATGTTGATATAGCTCTATTTAACGGTAGCAATTTTTATATATGGATTAAGTTTACAGTGTATTAGATTTTTAGTAGATACCTTTTATGACAGTAATTGCAATACAAATTGTTATAGTTGCTAACATTAGTTGCCTACATTATATGTGAGAATATACTCTGTAAAAATGCCTTTTTAGATTACTCACATTACATATTAGAGATTGGCCAATCACATATTTTACACTCTGAATTCTTGTATAAGGTGTAACTTTTTATCTAGGAGATCATCATTCCATTTTTTACATATATATATAATTATTTTTAGGATCTCATTTTAACATTTGTTGAAGAATAAAATTCTTTTTAGTATTATACTTGTATGCTCTCTTTTTCTTGGGTATTTTTGCCTGTATTGGCGCTTTAGATTTTTATAACGTTCTCTGTGTGTCCTTTGCCCTGGGGATTTAGGAGAAATATCCCCTAAAATCTTAAAGCCTATATATCCATATTTTTGCGCAGTCTGTATAACCTTTTTGTAGGATAAATTCATCCACCAATAAAAAAATGCTGTCCACATGTCTGAACCAAAAATAAACTTAGATACCTTCTTTTTCAAATAAAGCTAGCAAGAGAACAAAGAAAATTGAATAATAGGAGTAAATTAGAAAGTTGCTTAAAATTGCATGCTCTATCTGAATCACGAAAGAAAAAAATTGGGTTCAGTGTCCCTTTAAGTTTAATTGTGGTTGAGATAAATTAAATTTAGTGTAAATTACAGTGTAGGGTCAGTGCATTTAAGTTTTATTGTGGTGGGGTGCCAGATAAGGTAGTGAGGTAGGGAGTTTTTGGTAGTGGCGGAACTCATTAAGGTTAATTGTGGTGTGAGATAAAGATGTTGGTGTTTTTTGCAGTTGGAGGGCACTATTAGGCTTTATTTCTGATGATGGTCTGGATTTTTATTTCATAAGATGCTAAGAGTCCTTGAGATAATCACATGTGGGATTACACTCCAGTCCACTTAGAGAAGGCAAAAACATCCCTACATACCAGAACTTTAATCCCACCTACTCTCCCAAAATCCCTCAGTCACATGTTTGCTGATCTACATGTTGTTGAAAGGGGTTTTCTAGCTGACATGAGACCCAGTTTCCTCCTGAACAAAGGGGAAGACAGGAGTTCAGTCAGGCAGTGAGACTCTTCTGCCTGTATGGAGATGCCATATGCCTCCCAGGTGGATTTATCTGCCAATCCCCTAGTCAACAGTGTGCTGCGCCTTGTGAGATTATTGGCACTGTGCTTGAACTGCTTTGAATAGGTTTGTCTATTGACAGCAGTCATCTGCAGTGGAAGTAAGCAGTAGATGAAGTGCTGACCATACATTACACCTTCACAGCCCCCCCTACACCTATTTTTTGCTTTTTATTCTGAGACTTTCCCTTTTTTTTTTAAACACAAATTGTTTAGCCTTTACATCAAAATAATAAAAACAAATAAGTATATCAACTAAAAATGTTTACAATTCTTGACAAAATAAAGATATTCAAATAAATATGCAATTATTATTTTATATATCCTTAATGAATAGTTAAATATAACTTGAACTGTTAAATATAACTACATGTTAATATAGGGAAATAGTGAGAGTACCCATAGAAAACAATTTATAGAAAAAAAGGTTAAATAAAGATATAAATCTCTATGATTAAGCTGCTATCTACAACATAGAGTAATTGTGTACTGATGGTGCCAAATAAAGGATATTATTATATATAAAATATATTATTGATTAAAAACAATGAACAATTTACAAGTATGATTTAAAATATAAATGGGGTTAAAACAGTATCATCAGTTAAATCAATAAAATGAAAATGTACCCAAAGTAGAGATAAAAAAACATGAAACATTTCAGGGCTCCTCCCCTTACCTCAGGTGTGCTTGGATTGCATGGGGGAGGAGCCCTTAAACACAAAGGTGAAAGAGCCCTGAAACACATCATGTTGATTGTTTTACCTGGTCAGGCAAGCAGTTTTGTTTGTCTCTCTACATTTGGTTGCATTTTACTCCCATCTCCCCTACATGAGAAGACCCATTACACAAACAAGAGAAATCAGGAAACTGTAGACTTCAGTCTACATCTGATACGTTGAGGCTTGGTTAGGAGTCTACAAATCAGCTCAATGTTATTAAAAAAATAAGCAAAACTATACATTGTTACAAAAACACTCCCAGATGGGCTATATAAACGGATCATCTACAAAACATTTATGCCAAGAAAAATCTAGTCTACAATGTTCCTTTAAGAGCCTTAAGACCAGATGCAGTGGTAGAGATGAAAACAAATGACAGTCTGCAATGTAGGGGGCAGTCTGGGTGTCTCTGAGAGGGCAAGGAGTGTGTTCTCAGTTGGAGTCAAGGTTACCAATAAACATCTTGGAATTCTACTCAATATTTAGGGCTGTACAGAGTTGGCCCAGCCTCAGGCAGGAATCTGCAGTGACTTAAATAAATCAGTGAGGGGGAACTCGGAGTTCCCTGGCAATAAAGTGTCCTTTATAATCAGGTGGATGAAATGCAATCATTGCCTGATTTCAGCCATTCACATTCTGAAAGTGAACAATTGGGAGGCAGACTTAATCATGCTTCAGTGTCTTCACCCAGGAGAGTGGTCTAGGATCCAGGAGGTGTTCAAGCAAATAGTGAGACATTGGAGTTTACCTGAATCACAAGCTACCTTGTTATTGTGTCAGGTCTCAGCATCCTCAAGTAGATCTAATAATTGACAGAGTTAAGTCAAAGAAGTTTGAACAAAAAGTATGCACATATGTAGCACTTCTGTCACCCCTTATATTAAATACATTGTTTTGCAAGGGGTAGAGAACCTAGTCTATAGTTAAAACATAACTTGTATTGCTTAAAGTAAAACAGATGTGTGAAATTAAAAACACAAATGAGATTTTGAGATGCGTTATCAAGATGCTATTTCTGCATCACTGGTGATCAAATAATACCTATAGCGGGATAACAGTTGCTATATTAGATGGTTTGTGTAAACCTAATATACTTAGGGTGGTGTAACAAACAACACTGGATCAATCAAGGTTAAGATATCAGGGTTTTAAAAGGTGATAGCAACCACTAAATAACTGATATGTAAAATGCTAAAGTTATCTTTATTACCAGTTGTATAATATCAACCTGTAGGGTGTATAGTTTCAGGTAGAAATAGGTTTAGGTGAGGGATGGATATTGGATTCCTATAGTGTGCATGTAAGATAAGTCTGACTTGATAAACCGTTACTGAGTAAATAAAGTTATTTAACAGTAGTGTGCAATTGCTACAAAATGAATTGCAATAGGTAGCTTGGTATTATTCACATCAAATAAGGATATGATATTAGAAAAGCCTGCAAAACTTAGAGGCTGGTGAATACATGAATCAACTTTTTATTCGCCATGTGCACCTTTGGAAATATCTTTGGGAGCATTACGAATATTTCGGAGATGTTCCATGACTCTGATATGTAGTTTCCTTGTAGTCATACCAATATAGGTACATGGACATTTACATTGAAGAGCATAAATAACCCCTGTGATTTCTTGATTTTGTGGTGTTTTCCAAACCTGTCCGTGATAATTTTTTCTTGATCATGTGGTTGCATGTAGAGCAAAAGACCCTTGTTCAACTGATGTTGTTTTTTTTGGTTTATTGGCGAAAGTACTTGGGCTTAGGATCTTTTTTAAATTTCTGACTCTCCTGTAGCTGATTTCCACTCTCTCCCCAATTAACTCTCTCACTAGGGGATCAGCTTTCCAGTTTGTTTTATTATATTTACACTTTGTTTGGTTTGTTGGTTTTAGGATAATACCAGTCGGGTCTTGTCAGGGGTTTTATTTTTGATTTTCAGCAGTTCTGATCTTTGAGTTATTTTGGCTCTTATTTTGGCTTTAAGGCTTTATTCACTTATTCATTAGCTTTTATTACTGTGTGGGTTCGTACAGCGTTGCACACTAACCATCTGTGATATACACTCTGTTTGTTGTAATTTATTCTGCACCAATCTTACAATAATGTCTAGGACACACTGAGATTTAGATATTTAAGTGACAGAGGTTTTAGTTGCACAACTTCAAACACAATTCTAATACAAACCAAACTGGAATTACCACAAAAACAGTGATTACTCGGCTGTAGGCATTTACAGTATTATTAACACTGTTAGAGATGTATAGGACTAACACCAGATTAATAAAAAGTTGATTTATGTACTCATTAGCTTCTAATGCTACTGGAAGCTTTTTATAACACAGTATACCAACAGGTTCACATAGGTAATGGCGAATAAAAGGTTGATTCATGTATTCACCAGCCTCCAAGTTCTGCAGGTTTTTCTAATATCATATACTTTTATGTGAATAATACAAAGCTACCTATCACAATTAATTTTGTAGCAATTGCACACTATTGTTAAATAACCTTATTTACTCAGTAACGGTTTATCAAGTCAGACTTATCTTACTGGCACAATATAGGAATCCAATATTCATCCCTCACCTAAACTTATTTCTACCTGAAACTATACACCCTACAGGTTGATATTATACGACTGGTAATAAAGATAACTTTAGCATTTTACATATCAGTTATTTAGTGGTTGCTAGCACCTTTTAAAACCCTGATATTTTAACCTCGATTGATCCAGTGTCGTTTGTTACTACACCCTAAGTATATTAGGTTTACACACACCATCTAATATAGCAACTGTTATCCCGCTATAGGTATCATTTGATCACCAGTGATGCAGAAATAGCATCTTGATAACGCATCTTAGAATCTCATTTGTGTTTTTAATTTCACACATCTGTTTTACTTTAAGCAATAAAAGTTATGTTTTAACTATAGACTAGGTTCTCTACCCCTTGCAAAACAATGTGTTTAATATAAGGGGAGACAGAAGTGTTACATATGTGCATACTTTTTGGTCAAACTTCTTTGACTTAACTCTGTAAATTTTGTATATGCACGAGCACTCTAGCCTGAATGTACATTATAATATAAACTATATATGGCATCCCCACATTATCTGTATAGTGCTACTGCAACCCGTTGTTTGTGCAGATCTAATAATTGCCCTAGTGGTTCCCTGGACTTTGAGACTGATGAGCATTTTTACTCTGTTTGTGTTATTCTTCAGAATATTATGCCAGAACCAAATTAGAGCGAGCTTCAGTGATTCTTATTTCTCTGACATAGCCTAACAGGACTTGGTATGAGGATCTGATTCAAATGTCCTCAAGTCTGGCTTTGAGGGGGGAGAATTCCTAGTTTTTCTTAACAGAGATTTGTCCAATAAGGCCATTGATACCTTAATTCAGGCCATATCTAAAAAAATATGTAAATCTTTTTTGGCTTGGTGTAGCAAATATTATACCAGTGGAATGTATTTCAGACCCTAATTGCTACAGGATGTCTTGGAGAAGGGCTTATTGGCTAGTTCTGTTCAGGGTCAGATTTCTGTAATGTATCACAAGAAAATCACCAAATTATTCCTAATTTTTGGATATTTGTACAGGCCTTGATTAGAAGTAAGATGCTAATTCAACCAATTACTCCTTCTTGGAGTCTTAATCAGATTTCAAGGTTCTTCAAACCCCTAAATTTGAACACATACATAGGTTGGACCTTCAGTTTTTGGCAAGAAGTTTTTCTGAGCTTTCAGCTCTGTCTTGCAAGCCTACTTTCACAATTTTTCATCAAGATAAGCTCCTAAAAACTCTAAGGAACGACTAATATAAGAATATAGGTATAATATATGTTTTAGCCTTTCCGGCAGGTGGTGTGATAACAGTTGTGTATTCATTTTGGGCCTTCACAGGCACTGTGAATTTTGTTTCTCCATGACCCCCCAAAAATGTAGATTTTACCTACCTCATATATTTCTCACAACTAGAGGTCAAGGAATCATGGGAAAGATATGTAAATTCACTATACAACTAGTGATTTGTAATAAAATAAACAAAACAAACAATTAAATAAAGCATGTGGACAGCATACAAAGAAGAAGGCCCCTTTCATCTTTCTAACCAAGACACAGTTCTAATTTATATCTGGGATTTTGTGGGTTAAGATATTTTCTTGCTTTTGGTTAAAAAGATAATTATTTTGCTGAAGGAATGTGTGTCCAAAGTCAAAGTCTGGTGAATAACTAAAATCTAGCATCAGTAATATTTACTGATCAGAGACAATGTATT